>NC_142503.1:124459500-124780000 GCF_057876585.1 Rhinolophus sinicus
CATTGAAAAACTTTTTGAAAAATAATGACTGAAAACTTCCCTAATCTGGCTAAGGGGATAGACATATAAATCCAGGAAGCACAGAGAGTCCCAAACATGATTAGCCCAAAAAGGCACATGCCAAGACACATTATGATTAAAATGCTGAAGGTTAAAGACAGAGAGAACCATAAAAGTAAGAAGAGAAAAGCAGTTAGTTACCTACGAGGGAGCTCCCATAAGATGTCAGCTGATTTATCAACAAATTTTGCAGGCCAAAGGGAATGGCACAACATATTTGAAGTGATGAAAAGCAAGGACCTACAGTCAAAATTACTCTACCCAGCAAGGTTAACATTTAGAATCAAAGGAGAGATAAAGTGTTTCCCGGACAACAAAAAACTGAAGGAGTAGATCACCACCAAACCAGTATTACAAGAAATGTTAAGAAGAAGAAATAAATATCAATAATATGAATGATAAAGTGGCAATTATATATGGCAATAATTAAATGTAAATGGATTAAGTGCTCCAATCAAAATACATAGAGTGGCGGAATGGAGAAGAAAACAAGACCTATACATATACTGCCTACAAGAGACTCACTTCAAATCAAAAGACACACAGAGACTGAAAGTAAAGGGCTATAAAAAGATATTTCATGCAAATGAGAAAGAAAAAAATTAAAGCTGGGGTAGCAATACTTATATCAGACATAATAGATTTTAAAACAAAAGCTATAACGGGATACATAGAAGGAAATTTCATATATTAATAGCCAAGATATGGAAGCACCCTAAGGGCCTATCAATAGACATTTGGATAAAGAAGATTGGTACATATATACAATGTAATATGACCAAGCTTATATTGACCAAGCTATAAAAAAGAATGAAATATTAGCATTTGCAACAACATGGATGGACATAGAGGGTACTATGCTAAGTGAAATATGTCAGAAAGAGAAGACAAATGATTTCACTTATAGTGCAATCTAATAAAAACAAAATAAGTGAACAATTAAACAGAAACATATTTATGGATACAGAGAACTAACTGATGGCTCCCAAATGAGATGGAGTTCTAGGACTGGGCAAAAAGTGAAGGGATTAAGAAGTACAAATTGGCAGTTACAAAATTGTCACAGGGATATAAGTAAACATAGGGTATACAGTCAATAATATTGTAATGAGTACGTAGGGTGCCAAGTGGATACAAGACATATCGAGGGGATCACTTTGTAATTATATGTCTAACTACTATGCTGTATACCTGAAACTAATAAAATGTTGAATGTCAACTGTAATTGAAAAATAAAATAAACAAAATAAAAAAGAAATCATATCACACATATTTTCCAAACATAATTGTATAAAACTAGAAATTAATTACAAGAAGAAAACTGGAAAATTCACAAATACATGGAAGTTAAGCAACATGCTCCTGAACAACCAATGACTTAAAAAAGAAAGCAAACCATATATTGAGACAAATGAAAATGAAAAGACAAAATACCACAATTTATGGGGTGCATTAAAAGCAGTTATAACAAAGAAAATTATACATGAACACCTACATTTAAAAAAAGATCTAAAATAAACAACCTAATTTTACACTTACAGGAACTGGAAAAACTAAATCCAAAGTTAAAAAAGGAAGGCAATAAAGATCAGGGTAGACCATCAAAATCCCAATGGCATTTTTTAAAGAAATAAAACAAAAAATCATCAGATTTGTATGGAACCACAAAAGAATCTGGATAGCCAAAGCAATCCTAAGAAAAAAGAACAATGCTGGAGGTATCACACTCCCTGACTTCAGCTGGTACTACAGGGCAACGATAATCTAAAAACCATGGTATTGACAGAAAAACAGACAGACACACCAATAGAATAGAACTGAGAACCCAGAAATAAACCTGCATAAGTATGGACAGATACTTTTTGACAAGGAAGCAAATTACATACAATGGAGAAAAGATGGCCTCTTTAATAAATGGTGCTGGGAGAATTGGAAAGCCACATGCAAAACAACGAAACTGGACTGCTATCTGGCACCATGTACCAAAATTAACTCAAAATGGATCAAAGATCTGAACATAACCCTGAAACAATAAACTGCATAGAAGAAAACATAGGTACTAAACTTATGGACCTTGGGTTCAAAGGAAATTTTATGATTTTGACTCCAAAGGCAAGGAAAGTGAAAGCTAAAATAAAGGAAGGGGCTATATCAAACTTAAAAGATTCTGCACAGCAAAAGATACCATAAACAAAATAAAGAGGCAACCAACTGAATGGGAGAAGATTTTTGCAAACAGCACCTCCGATAGGAGCTAATATCCAAAATATACAAGGAACTCATACAATTCAACAACAACAACAAGAAAAACCCCAAACAAGCCAATTGAAAAATGGGCAGAAGACCTGAAGAGATATTTTTCCAAAGAGGACATACAAATGGCAAATACACATATGAAAAAATGCTCAACATCACTAATCATCAGAGAAATACAAATAATAACCACAATGAGATATCACCTCACCCCAGTTAGAATGGCTATCATCAACAGGACAAATAGTAACAAGTGTTGGAGAGGCTGTGGAGAAAAAGGAACCCTCATACACTGTTGGTGGGAATGCAGACTGGTGCAGCCGCTATAGAAGGCACTGTGGAGGTTCCTCAAAAAATTATGAATAGAATTACCATATGACCCAGCAATCCCTCTCCTGACTATCCAAAAAATCTGAAAACATTTATACATAAAGACAAGTGTGCTCCAATGTTCACTGCAGCTTTATTTACAGTGGCCAAGACAAGGAAACAACCAAACTGTCCTTCGATAGATGAATGGATAAAGAAGTAGTGGTATATATACACAATGGAATACTATTCGGCAGTAAGAAAAGATGAAATAGGACCATTTGTGACAACATGTATGGATCTTGAGATTATAAATGCTAAGCAAAATAAGTCAGGCAGAAAAAGCAGAGAACCGTATGATTTCACTGATGTGTGGTATATAAACCAAAAACAATACAAGAACAAGACAAACAAATGAGAAACAAAAACTCAGAGACACAGACAACGGTTTAGTGATTACCAGAGGGTAAGGCAGGTGGCGGCGGGGAGATGAGGGTAGAGGGGATCAAATATATGGTGATGGAAGAAGCACTGACTCTGGGTGATGAACACACAATGGGATTTATAGATCATGTAATACAGAATTGTACACCTGAAATCTATGTATCTTTACTAACAATTGCCACCCCAATAAACTTTAATTTAAGAAAAAAAGAAATGTTTAATGTCAAAGGGGTTTAATTTATAGCTAATGTATCCTAAGACAACTTCTTCCAGCTGATTTAAAGACTAGGGAATAAGCAAAAACTGAAAGAAATCTTTAAAATAGAATTAAAAATCCATTTTTCTGGAATGTTCTTCTGTTCTTTCATTTGGGATGTACTTCTTTGTTTCTTCATTTTGGCTGCCTCTCTGTGTTCATTTCTATGTATTAGGTAGATCTCTAATGTCTCTCAGTCTTTGCCAGGTGCCTTATGTCGTAGGTGCCCTGTCTGGCCCAGTGGAGCAGTTTCTCTGATAACCTGCTCCATGTACTCCAGGAGTGTCCCTTGTGTGCGTTATGTGTGCCTGCTTGTTGTAGTTGAGCCTTGATTGTTTTTGGTACATCAGTGGGTGGGACTGTTCCTCAGGCTGACACATCCATACCTGCCAGGCTGCTATGCAAAGGGCTTACCCCATGGAGAGTGATTTGCCTCAGTGGACTCTTTTGCCTGCTGAGACCACCCTTTGGTTGCTGCTTGTGGGGCTAATTGGGTAGTGCTATTTGTGGTCTGAAACTGGCCTCCACATATGTTGATTCTGAGACCTCTTGGGAGGGGCTCCTGTGCAGGCGAAGTTCAGCCACTGCCTGTGACCAGCCCACAACTACCTGGTAGGAGCTACAAAGCAGTCTGAGGTTAGTCACTGCCTGTGCTGGACCTGGAATTGCATGGGAGAGGCCATGCTAAGAACTAAAGATGGCTCCACCAATACCCGGCCTGGGGTAACTCTGCACAAGACCCACGGCACCCCGAGGCCTGATGCTATGTGCCAGCTGCCATAAGGTTCAGCTGCTATAAGAGTCTTGAGCAGTGCATGAATTGGGTGAGGCAGGGTCACAGGTAATCACTAGGGTATGGTGGTTGTTCACCAGTGTAACGCAGATTCACGTTTAGTGCTAGTGTTGAGCCTGGGGCCACTCCTCAAAATGCCAAGAGCACACCAAGGCCAGCCACCACCCACCTTGGGCCTACAGACCCCCAAGAAAGATTGCAGTGTGGTAGGGGCTGTTTGCCCACAACTGAAAGTGCCTCAGGCAATACACAAACCGAGGTTGGCTATTTGCTTCTAAAAGGGCCTCCTGCAGCATGCGGGCTGGTTGCCCAGGCACAAAAAGTACCTCAGGGGTTCTTTGAGTTGGGCAGGGTGGGTTCCCAGGATGTCACCCAGGTTGAGTGGAGATAGTGGAGTTCACCAGGCCAATGCAGTTTCAGATTTGGCCATAATGAGGGGGCCTCAACACAGGAAAGATGGTGCTCATCTGTAGGCTACATGGGAGGAGGGCTCAACACTGGGACAATGGTGGCTGTCCCTCTAGCCTTCAACCTGAAGTCACACAATGAGTCTTTTTCTGTATGTCTCTGGCAATTCTAAACTCAATTGCCATCTCTCTGTTGGAGTACAGGGTGAGTGCCTGAGAGCAAGTGAGTCTTTTGATGGCCTATTTGGGTTTCAGCAGCTTTATATCTCACCTGGATGGTGGGAATCCCTGCTGATTTTCACAGACATATATTGTGGGGACTCCTCTTCCCAGCATTGGAACCCTGGGCTGGGGAGCCCAGAGTGCACCTGATGCCCCTTGCTTCTTCAGGAGGACCTCTGCCAGGGAGATATTCCTTCCAATGTTCAACCACCACATGTGGGTTTGGGGCCAACCTTTTTGCATCTCCACCCTTCCTACCAGTCTCGATGTGGCCTCTTCTTCATATTTTTAGTTATAGAGGTTCTGTTTAGTTTTTAGATGGTTCTCCAGGTTGACTGTTCTGTAATTTAGTTGTAATTTTAATGTGGTCATGGGAGGCAGCAAACACAGTGTTTCCTATTCCGCCATCTTGCCCAGAGAATTCCCTAATAGTCTTTACATTGTTTATGTCTGGCCTTTCATCAATTCTAAACTGAATTATGCTCACCTCCTAACTGATCACCATTCTCCAGTATTTTCAATTTGCAGCCAGAGTAATTTGCATAAAATACACAAGGATTATGTCACTCCCTTACTTAACCTAGTCTTAAAATGAATTATAGTTATCTTCAATTTATCTTATCATGTCCCTTATGATTTGATCTACATATCTGTCTTTCTCTACTATGACTTATGTACCCCTATACTCTCACTGAATGACTTATCTCAGGTCCTTAGATCATTTACTTCAAATTACTTATTAGTCCTTTCTTTTTCACTTGGTGCCATGCAAGAGTTGGAAAGAAGTTGTGATAGAAATATTTAAATGAGCAAAGCTTTTTCTCACCTCTGGATCTTCATATCATAAGCCATCTGAACAAAAGGGAAATATACTAACTTTTCACCCTGTCTATTATAAAATATATCCAGTGTGGTATATAGTAATTTTTGAAATGCAAATAAAAATGCATTAGCCACAAAAATAAGCATACACACACACACACACTCACACACACACACGCACACACACACACACACACAATAGGTTAGTGCTGATAAAAACATTACACATGTTTTTATTACTCAATGAGAAAACAAGATTGTGAAAATGCTTTATCAGAAAAATATTTTAGGAAAAAGTTTATTAATTAAACATGTGGCCTCAATAAACTTGAAGCAGAAATACATGGAAAAAATAAGGGAAAGAAGAATGAATAGTAGGATACATTGGAAAGAGGTGTGAATGACATCAGAAATAATTTCAAGAAATATAATAAATCTCACAGAAGAATTAAAATTTATAATTGTGTCAGAAAGATTAGAATTGGCAGTGTGAAATAAATTTAATGATGGTCCTACTAGAAATATTCCAGTGGTACAGTAAATGCAAAATACCTTATTCCTGGGTAAATAGATGGGGAAGTAGGAGAGCTATGAGTGGCCCTTTTAAGTGGTAAAAATAGTGCAGAAATATTATACAATATTTGAAAGATGAAATATAAACCATGTAATATAAAATTTAATAAGTGTATGTGATTATAAACTCTAAAATATAACAGAACATTGAGAAATGAGGGAAAATTAATCAAAAGCAATACTAAATTCTTTCCTGAAACTCATATTTTGCAAAGCTATTTAAGAGTAATTAATAATAATAAAACAGTAAAATGAGTGGAGAACATAAAAAAGACTAACAAAATATATACAGCAAAAGAAAACAGAAAGAACATATAACAAATTGAGAGAACCAAAACCAAACTTAGACTTCATGACAATATTGTAAATGGTTTAAATTTTCATATTAAAAGCAAATGGCACTCAGAATTTTGTGTGCACGTATTTTAAGTAACCATATCCTACTAAGGTGAGGAACCAAAACTAAAAATGTAAAATGCCTAAATGTTATCTATAACCAGATTTTCCATCAATATTCCTTGGATCTTTGTAAGATACAGCTTCACTTTTCCATGGTAAAAATGAATCTATTGGCAGCATAACAAGTATATTGTGTTCTTAGGAAAAAAAAAAAAAAAATCTAATTTCAGAAACTCCCTACCTCAGGGTTCAAGAGATTTTTTTAAAGATAACAAGAAACCTATTATTATTTTTTATCTTACATCTTTAAGGCACCAATCTTAAACCATTTTGAGAATTTCTGAAAGGTAGAACAAGTATAGTCCAAAAAGTACAAAATAAAATGTAAAAAGTTTGTTTTCTAAAGTAATTTCTGGAAAATCAAACAATATTGAAATATTAAAGAGAAAAATTATAGTGAAAATTCTAATTTCTAATATTCTCTCCTTGATGGAAGCAAATATGTAACTGTAGTATGAATTAAATTAAAATACACAGCAATAAAATTAGCTTGGTGTAATAAAATAATAAAATTTTAACATCTGCTGTAAAATGTTAGCCCCTCCTGGCAATATTCTCTGAGATATTAGGAAGCATAACTTAAAGTGACATTTGCTTGGAAATCAAATGCTTGAGCCCTCAAATAATGTCAGTGTTCTGTCAATGTCTGCAATCCAAGTATCTGTTCTTTTAGGTACTTGGCAGAGGAGTTCACCCTTCTTGAGATTTGATGTTTACTAAATTGCAGATGTTTTTTCATAGATGGATTAGAGTAAATTCATTTCGATCTAAGTTTTATTCATACCAACTAGATTATAAGAATACAAGAAAATAATAAATCTCTCTAGATTCTTTAAGGTGAAGTTATATACATCACAAGCCATTGTACATCTCAGAATGTATGGTGTGTATACAAATGTTTACATAAAATGATAGTAGTGTTCATATGATATGAAATATAGTACAGAAAAATTGATTGGCTAAGAGAAATGGAAAATATGGGAAAGCATGTTAATTGTTCAAGTGTTTATCACTAGCTTGATAAAATATCTCATTTACACATAACAAAATTTCTGTGAAGTACATATCATTACACTCATTTGGCTTTTAAGGAAACATTCTCAGAATTGTGAAGTAATCTGCTTCATTTTAGACAAGAAGCATATGACAAACTGGGATTCGAAACAAGTTCTGAATGATTCTGATAGCTGTCTCCTGTGGGTTTGCTTTTGTTTTCAATATACTCAAATTAGGGTATGTGCAGTTCTATTAGAGGTTGGACTTCAGTGGGAAGCAAAGAGAAGAGGGAATGGCAGTTTGGGGTTTACTTTAATGAATACTAGGTGATGTACAGCAATAGCCTACAAAGGAATATAAAGAAATATGCCTCCATTCAAACCGGTGTCCAAGTAGGAATCTAATTCTCAGACTCAGGCTATATTAGAAATAGTGATGGGGGATGTGCTTTTGAAAGAGCATATGGCAATTATTTTTGTTTCGTAAGACAAAATTCAGAAAACATCTCATGAATGCCTCTATTTCAAGACAGGTAAAATGAGGGTTTACATGGGTAGCCTGAGAGACACCTGATAATTTCCATGAAAAAGTAACTTTCACTTCCAATCACAAACAGGAAAGGAGTTACAGCTTATCATTCTGATGTATCCAAGCTGGTAAAATAGCTGAGAAGAATGAGGCACCATCATAAACACTCTTAGAACCTATGTTTATAGCATAATTAAGAGGAAAAAAAGTACATAAAACTTTGCAAAAAACAGGTTGTCCTGGTACACGAGATAAGATATCGTACTCCTTTTCAACCAAATCTTTGTTTTCCACTATGGCTTGGAGGGGGAAATAGAGGGAGACAATGCAGGGAGAAGACTGGCAAATGGGGAGATGGAAATGTCTGAGATGGCTTGTTGATACAAGCAGAGACTTGTGTCTCCGTGCTAAATTACGGAAGTGATTCAAAACCAAGGCTATTTCTCCAGGGAAATAAAACTTCCTCCTGGAAAGACGGAGCAAGCCCTTACATCGGGCTTTAATAAAATTTTAGATGTGAAAACAAGAGTCTAGGCTCTTTAACCAAGGCTGCAAACCAAATTTTCTAGAGAAAAAGTGGGCACATTTTAAAACCCAATTCTCAAATTGTAGCTCAATGTGAAAAAGTGGTGACAAATTCACCCACAATACATCAGTGTGAAAGAGCTGTCTCTCTTAAGTTGGAAAGCCTCAAAATCATGATTAAATATAAAATCATTTACAGTAAGAAGACAAGACAACAAAATAATATTTAAAAAATGCAAGCAGTAGATTAGGAATTCATTATATAATAGAATCAAACAAAATGACAAAATCCCCTAAGAATAATTCTAGAAATTCTAGGGCCAAAGAAATGTATCTGTGGCCAAAATAATACTGTTAAAAAAAACACACAATAGAAACAGCAAAGGATAAAAGACGTAAGTCTGTTACAATGGAAAATTTGAAAACATTTTATAAAATGAAGATTTGGTGAAAGTGTGGCCAAATAACACTCTTACTCTTATTTGTGGCATTATAAATTGTTCTAACTTTCGTATGGCAATGTGGTAATATGGAGCAAAATTTAAAGTGTACGTATGATTTGACTCAACCATTAATCTCAAAATTCAATCCTAAATATACTTTTAAAAGCATGCCAAGTTATTAAAAAGGAGTTTTATTGTAACATTATTTGTTTAGCATCAAATATCCATTTACAACACATTGGAAACAACCGGAATGTCTATAAGTAGTGACCTGGAGTAACATAATGCTTACAAACTGAGATATATCAATGTATCTTTGTATGTTTTTGGGTAATAAGAATTAAGAGTTATACTTCCAAAGAAACTGATACAAATGTCTTAAGCATAAATAGCTTTCTTTGCTTTATTTCTGACAGAGGTGAATCAAACAACAAAGCATGATCTCTGACCAGATTAACCACTTTGTTCTCAGAAATAAACATACCATTTCCCAACTATACTTGGGACTCTACTTGGTAGAGGACAGAGTCTGTCCTGGTAAACTCACTAAACTGAGGAACATAATTAAAATGAACAGAGAACAATCTGTTCCCAAGAGGCAATGTCTGAGACACATATTTGGACCTTTTTCTTTGTCCCAATCTCACCAATCTGGCAATTCACTGCTTCCCAAGAGAGAAGGAAATGAGGGAGCAGAAATGACAAAATTATCTTCCTAGTTGTACTCTTTGGGGGAATTAGTGGAAGTTCCTTACTCTATCAGCCATGGATAGAAGCAACAAGAGAGAAAGTATTTCCTCTAATGGTGTGAATAAAGCCGGGTGTGGAACCTTATAAATCTCTTTATGCAAATCAAATGCTTATTTCTCATAACAGGTGATATCATACCTAATATATGCAATCCAACTTGCATGTAGGAAATGAAAAATGTGAGCATAACTCAAAGGAAAAAAACCTAATACTTTACCCATAAGGATAATTTTCATTCACTTATGGGCTGAATTTGCCCATAAAAACACTGAGGATGAGGCAGTTTATCTTGAGCCTTCTTCATCTTTCAGTTTCCTTTTCTATTTTTGCCTTTCTGTTTCCAGATCGCTTTTTTTTTCTCCCACCCAGCTTCTCATGCATCTTCAGTCTTTCAGTATCCTTAAGTTTCCTGGACCCTCCTTACATAGTGCAAAGCCTGGTGTTAATTTCTTAAGTCACTACATACCCTAGGAAAACAGGGCCACATGAGAGAAAACAGAGTTTGTAGAAAGATTGAAAAAATGGGGTTTGATCTGTTTATTACCTTAGTTTCCTAGATGATCTTGAGCAAGACACTTATGATCCATTAGCCTCTTTTTTTAATGAGTAAAATGCAAATATATAAAATTACTAAGGTTGTTGTTATAAATAAATTCCTGGAACAGTGGAAATTAAATCGTAACCATTAAGAAAAAGAGAACATTGAGACCTTTTTCTAATTTTGGATATCAGGACTTTGCAGTAGTCTATTAAATGGCTTATTTTTAGAATAATTTCTCTTCCTAAAATCCAAGTATTACCCTGGGATACAAGGAATGTCCACATATCTTCTGAATTTCAAATACACAGCCCACAGAGATATAGTTTAAAGAATATATATTACAGTTGCATGATTTTCGGTCTCACCATGTAATAGTCAAGAGGATACACAGTAAGTTGGAGACACACTCAGTTTATAATGTGCAGCTTTCAAGTATTTTAAAAGATCCATATGATCACCTGTTTTGTTTGTCCCCTCCGTCCCAAATTAAGAAATTATGTGAAAAATTATGTGAAGAATCCCTTGTTTTATAAAGCTGAAGTGGATTAATTATTAACGAACATTTAAGAAAAATGTCCAAATGATACCAGAGTTGTGAAACAAATTCAATTAGTTGAAGTGTGTTAAGGGTGCTGCATAGAAAGTTTAATTCCATTACAAACTAATTAGTGTAATTTCAGTTAATATGGAATTTCCTTTCTATAGACATAGCCCAGAGTTCCAAATTAAAATTCACCATACTTTACCAGAAAAAACAAACAAACATACAATATTAGCAATAATTGTTAAAAAAGATACACAACTAGAGTTTATGACAGAGGATGAGTGGAGGAATGTAAATTTGGCAATAAAATCTCATTCTTCTCCATTTAAACTTTTCATTTTCTTCTATTTTAATAAGAAATAACTACAAACATCTGGAAATTTATGATTTAGGAAAATTGTAACTCATTTCCCTGGCAGATTATATTGACATGTAACCAGTGAAGTGAAAGTATCTCAGAGGCCAAGGAACTCAGTTCTTTTATCTATTTACTTTATAATCCTTTTATTCTCTTTCCCTAAACCTTGCTGATAAGGCTGATCTTATGCAAATGATACTACAGATGCTTTTGACTTATGATAACTTTACCTCCAGATAAACCTATTTTTAAGTTGAAAATATCCTAAGTAGAAAATGTATTTAATACACCTAACCTACCAAACATCATCATAGCTTAGCCTTGCCTACCTTAAATGTGTTCAGAACACTTACTAGCCTACAGGTGGGCAAAATTGTCTTGCTTCCACTGCCCAGCATCGTGAGAGAATATCTGACTGCATGTAGCGAGCTCCAGAAAAGATCAAAATTCAAAGTATCGTTTCTACTGAACGTGTACCACTTTCACACCATTGTAAAGTCGAACAATTTCAAGCCAAACCATCATATATCAGGGACCATCTGTAGTTACTACAATCAAAGAGATGCTTCTATGTCAGTCGGCTACTCTTCCATTCTCAGCACGCGCGCGCACACACACACACACACAACACATTTTTTATAAATGAGGCTAATTATATACATATGTATACATATATATGTATAGTTGAGACAGAACTTCAAATTCTGCAGATCACAGTTTATTCAGTTGCCATATAGCCTGCTATCTGAAGGGAGAACTATCTATTGGTTTCTTTCCACAGCCAACAACAAAAAAAAGAAAGCCCCTCCTTCCAATGTTTGTCATTTAAGTCCCAACTGTGCTGTAGCCTTTAACTGTATAAGACAGCAAGACAGCACATTTTGTAGATTAAACCAATAAACTCACAAACATTAAAAAAAAAATCTCATAATTGTGGATTTCAATTAAAGGAAGGGGGATCAAAGCAAACATTCTGCTTGAAATTACACAGCTGCTATCTATACAAAATGAGAAAAACGTCTAGAGCCAGCCATAATTTTGCAGACGGAAAAAAAAAAAAACTATGCGGCAAACCCTGCAGTAGGACAGATTGTCTATGCTCCTCACGTCCCAATCAGTAATACAGAAATATTGAGTAATAAATTCCCTGCCTCTCTCGATCTGAAAAGCTCCCACCATCTGTGAAAGACAATTTGTAACAGCCTCAATATTAAGATTCAGTAAACAGACAATCACTCCCATTGTGCCAAGCAGTGGCTACATTTGGAGAAAAGCATAAAGCGAAACAATTAGTGACACCAAGACCCCTCTATTACAAATTATCGAGCCACCAAAACAACTAGTTTCAATTGCAGAATTTCCTGTCAACTGGAGAGGAGAGCAGGCGATTGTGCAGATCGGGCTACCTCTGTGGCCCCTACGTAGGCCTCATCCTAATGTGTTGAATTATTATTGATGGCTGAGGCAGTTCTGCTCTGTTGGTGAACCAATAATGTCAAGGCAGTACCTGCAAGATTAATTATAGGAGAGAACAGGCTGAGGTTTCACGGGACTGAGACATTAATATAGACTGAGCATTAGTTTCAGGGGACTCAACAGACAGCTGTACAAATGCCTCAAACAATGTGATCCACACTAAATCCTGGCAGCTGTACTTCAGCAGCACTTGGAAGTTTAGAACAATTGTTTTTAACTGTGAGACACAAAGCATTATGTATCATAATAAAAAAAAAATCTGAAAATAAAAAAATGACAATTCGACCTGAGTTACAAATTCAATCTGAGCTGTACACTTAGTATAGAGAACAGTATTTCACCAAGAGAAGTTGGTACCACATTTTTAAATGCTTTTGTCCTTGGAACATGTAAAAGGTGTGCTTCTCATTTACCGTATTTTCTTAGGTTCTGAGTAGGGTGATAATTCTTCCTGGTTTGCCTGAGTGATTATTAAAAGCACAGCCATTTTACTTTTCAACTGCCCTAGTTTAGATGACATGGTCACCCTAGTTATAAAGCATATGGAGCTGGAAGCATTTTCTCTCAGTGACTAGAGCAATCTTTCCCCTAAATATTTTGTTCGCTGCTGATATATGGGTATTTGTACACTTTCATATATTGAAAGTAAAGTTCATGAAGAGAAGCTGATGTGTATAATTAAATAGAATGAAGGAAATGTTACAGTTTTAACCTTAGTAAAATTCAGTTCAAGACTTCCACTTAATTTTGCCAAATTCACAATTGCACACAATGTGCAATTATATCATATGTATATTTATATATGTGTATATATATATATGTATATGCTTGAGTTTATATGTATATGCATATATATATATGCAGGCATACAAAACATATACACATATTATATTAGCATACATTTATTTAGTTTCTGCACTATGGCAACAACTTGTCTTAGTACTTTACATAAATGAATTCTATTAATCTTCATAAATATATTTTGGTTTTATACATATTTTATTATTAATATTTACAGCTGAGAAAAATGAGGCACAGACGAGTGAAGTATCATATCCATGGTTAAAAGGTAAATAAATAATGGTGCTCAGATTCAAATCCAAAAACTCTGGCCTCAGTGCTTCGTCTCTAACCAGCAGAGGTGCTATCTTGTTATACTTGTGTGTATGCGTGCGTGCATCTGGCATACACCAGAGAAAACCACAACCATGGTAACAAAACTATGTGATGGCCAGAGGCTTATAACCTGTTGCTGAATTTGTCATTGTAACTGGGAGGTTTTTTTTTTCATATTCTAACACAGAATAATTACCCAAAAATAATTTATTGCATGTTGTGAATTAATGCTACTCTCCACTTTTTCCCTATTCTCTCCAAGGAGCAATCATAGGGGAAATGAAAAAGAAATCCAAGATAGATTTGATCTATTGTGTTAAAACTTCATGACTGTGGCGTGTGTGATAGGAGTGAGTGAAGATAAATGTCATTGTCAACCCTAAATAGACAGGGAAGAACACTCTACTTGTGAAAGAACTTTAATTCCAAGGAATTAGAAGGATTGCATTCTTATGTATGTATGTATGTATCAGCAACATTCATGTTGTATTTCAACAGAACACTGAGAATTTAGAAGGGCGTGCAGTTCAAGTCAACCATGTGAGGTAATACAGGTTAAGGTGATTTTAAAATTATAAAATGTCTAATTTTATCCATATTGTTCTTTGGCATGAGGAACACACAAGAACGGAGACCAGGCTTTCTACTAATCAGCAAAGATAAGTAAGGAACAAGGGTCTACCTGTTAATCAGATTCTTCCCTTGGTGCCTGAGGTCACATTTAAAAGAGTAAGTTAAAGATGTGGTACATACATCCAACGGAGTATTACTCGGCCATAAGAAAAGATGAAATACTGCCATTTGTCAAACTTAAATGGATCTTGAAAATATCACGCTAAATGTAATAAGTCAGACGGAAAAAGTCAAGAACCGTATGATTTTACTCATACATGGGATATAAAACTGAAAGCAACAACAAACAAATGATAACTCATAGACACAGACAACAGTTTAGTGGTTACCATAGGGTAAAGGGGGAGGAGGAATGTAGAGGAGGGTAAATAGAGTCAAATATATGGTGACGGAAGGAGATTTAACTTTGGGTGGTGAGCACACAATGCTTTATACAGATGATGCATTATATAAATGTATCCCTGAAACCTATATAATTTTATTAACCAATTTCACCCCAATAAATTTAATAAAATTAAAAATATACATACAAAAATGAAAGAGTGAGTTGAGCAAGTGGTTTAGGAAGAAGCTCTAGCTCTTCTAATACCCCGTAGTTGTACTTGCCTACAGGGAATTTCCATGCCAGTTTGTAAAACTGTCCCTTTTCTCTCGCTCTCCATCCCCATTTGCATGCCTCAGTTATTAAGTAGCAATTGTTTCTGGCACAGAACAATACTGGGCTAGATGCTTGGGAACTGAAATGAGAGAGACAAACAAGATCTCTGCCCTCATAGTGTATATAGTCTTGTGGGCAAGATAAGCAAACAACATATAAATCAAGTAATTGAAAGAATTGCGTATTCCTTCGTTTTCTGGTAATACCTTTAATGCTTTTCTTCTTTTTACCTCAGTGTAAGCTCTGATTTCTCTTACATTCCTGTGTAATCAAAAGATAAGTCACTGAAATCTTTAGATTTGATATATAAAACTTGAGGCAATTTCCTCATTCTTGTTCCCTTCTTTTCCATTCTTAGGAGATTTTCAACCACAAAAGTCAGGTTTAATATATATCTTTCTATGAATAGCAGCTATGAGGTCTTTATTCATATTATTTTGTATTTTATATTTACAATTACTATATTTTTGGATTTCACTATGTCTTATGTAATTAGTTTTCTAGAATGAACTACATCTTCCATTCTTTTTCTTTTTTAAGGTAGCTTCTCTATAGTATTGAGTGTAAAATATGTCTTTATATTGGTGACTATCTAAAAATTTATTTAAGGTTTTTAATTAAGGATTTTCTCTGAACTTTATTATTACTAAAATACATTTTTAAAGTTGGAATTCAGATGCAGAATGTGGGACAGACAACACTTCTCAGTTCATGGTACATCATTATCTCTGGTCTAGGCCACACAATTCTCCTGGTTGTTATTATTATTATTATTATTATTATTCACTTTATTCTGTATTCCCCACTTGCATTCTCCCCTCCCACATACTACATAGAAAGAAACTATATAACGTTGAATACGGGAATTATTTTTTGGCATGTTCCTTTAAAACAGGCATTCATATTCAACAATTGCACTTTAATTTACATAATGGAAATATGTAACTGATCTTAAAATAATTATTTTTTCCATTTTACATTAGGTTTTGAGGTAATACACATGTTGCCTTACCCATATCTAGTTTGTTACTTTAACTGCTGCTTAGTGTTCACGTCCATCAAAGCTAACGTGCACTTGCCTAATGAGCTACAATCTGCTACAGCAAATTTCAGTATAAAACACTTATTCTAGTATATTCCCTCATATGTACCTGTGTGATAATGTCTTTGGATATATACTAAGTGGAATTTCAGTGTCATGGTTTATGGAAGGATAGGGTTAACAGCAGGCCTAAAGTCTATTTTTTTCCATCTATCTGGATGTCTGGGACAGAAAGAAATATGCCCTAGTCAAATCATCTTGTAAACATATTTATGTTTGTCCTTCTGCAAAACACATACTGATATTTTCTAGAGGGCAATCCCTTATGTTTAGAATATTTTAGAAGGCTTTATCAGTTTTCTAGGGCTGCCATAACAAAATACCACAGACGAGGTGGCTTAACAGACATTTATTTTTTTACAGTTCTGGAGACTAGATGTCCAAGATCAAAGTTTTGCAGGTCTAGTTTCTTCTGAGGCCTCTCACGTCAGCTTTTAGATGGCTGCCTTCTCATTGTATCCTCACATGGTCATTTCTGTTCGCCTGCAGACCTGTTGTTTCTTTGTGTGTCCACATTTCCTCCTCTTATGAGGACACATCAGATTGAATAAAGTCATCCTATGGCCCTAATTTTAACTTAATTAGCTTAAACTCATTTTGACTTAATTTGCACTTTAAAAGATGCTATCTCTAAATATAATCACATTCTGAGATATTGAGGGTTAAGGTTTCAATATATGAACTTGGGGGAACACACTTTAGCCCATATACAAACTATACCCGCTCCATCTTGACTGCTTACACATGGCATATCTCTTTAGAAAATGTCATGTAGGCTGAGTCACTTTCAGGATATAAATGGAAATGTTTCACAACTCTCGTAGCTCCCTTTTGTGTAAGTGATGCCCCTCAAGGATAGCTGAGAATGCATATCTTAAATCTATGTCATACATACTGCAAAATAAAAAGGAAGGATATGAGGAGTGTTGCTCACAGTTCTGGTTTTTTCCATGCCTCTCCCATGATTCACACTTATCCACATCCTTGAAATTATTAGTAAGATTTGATAACGAATGAGATCTCAGAATTATGTGTGTCTTATTTGTAAACTGACATTTTGTGTTATCTAACATATGCAACTATGAAAGCTGATGTATAACTCTATTTTTGTTCTTATATCTGCACATCATCAGTTCTTTTATCCCTGTTTTCATAAGGATTTTAGAATCATAAGACTTACTCAACATTTTTAATTTTAAAACATTGAGAACTTATTATTTCTATCATGTGCCATCTTTGTTAAACAACCCATTGCTATGTATTTTTCAGTGTTTTCTTTTTTGTTTGTTTTGTTTTGCTTTTGTATGAACAAGAGATGTTGGAAGGCATTCAGGAAAAGAAGCAAAAGAAACCTTGTAGTAGAGGGAATAATAGTAGCAAGTAAAATCTTGGAAGATTTGGAAGAAGACAAGATGAACGTTCCTGAGAATGAAAGAGGAACTCAGTGATCAAGACTGGATAGTAAAACAGTCAGTTACGTAGATAATTAGTTTACTTCACTGAGAAACAAACCTAGAATTACAGACACCATAAGGAACTTCCTCCATTGTTTTTCTCCATTTTGTTTGGACTAAATTGGAAGAAGAAAGAAAATCAAGAAATGATGGCTGCTGTGATGCCCCATAATTCAGGATGGTCTTCCCAAATTTTCCTGCACCATCAGAAGATTACCTACATAGAGTGTTAGCCCCCAGTTAAAAACAAGATGCCTGAAGGACAACCAGAGCAGCAGTTCAGAATATTAAATAATTTTAAATATAGCGAACAGAGAACAAAAACAGCTGGAGGTTACCTACTCTACTCAATAGGAGTGTTCAACTTGGTTAAATAATTGAATATATTAAAACTAGATTTTTTTTTTAATACGCAAAAAAGTTCACAACTTAAAACACAACATTAAGTTATTGCATTAAGAATATCTTTGTTACAAATAACAAAAAGGCCAAATGTCAGTGGCTTAAACATAAAACAAAAACAAAAACAAAAGCTTACTGATCTCTCATAGTCAAAAGATGCTCCTTCAGCTAGCTACCTGTATTCCAAGTAGACAGAAGAAAGAAAACAAGAGACTTTGTGTAACTTTTATCAGTTGGGCATTAAAGCTCTCCCTGAAGCCTCTTACAGAATCCACTTCCATACCACTGGGTACATACAACTCTATCACATGATCAAACTTTACTGCTGGAGAATGAAAAAAAAAAAAAAAAAGAAAAAAAGGTATGTATTTTGAGCTTTGAACCTAGCTACTTCAACAGGGACCTTTTTGGTGAGAAAAAAAAAAAAAAGAGAACTAGATATTGGAGAGACAACGGACAGTAATTGCTGAAATAATGACTCACAAACTTATCTATAGAGCAATTGAATATCTGAAACAGCAGACCAAAGAACCTGTATTAGACTTGGGTTCTCTACATATTTATTTTAAATTCATGTAACAATAACTATATGTTTCTATAAAGCATATAGTTGTGAAATTGCCACCCATAAATAGTTTTTTTCTTCAAAAAAAGGAAAATGAGTGTTTTTTCCAAAACAATTTAGTAAACAATACCAGGAGAAAACTTTGTGATACTTTATTTCACAACATTGTGCACACATAATAACTTTCATAAAATGTTAAAAGATCCTGGGATTTTTAATAAGTGATCTTCGACTCATGTCCCTTGCAGTGATAACAGAATCTTTATGTATATATGATCTTCTTATACTCCTGGCAATTACTACTCCCACAATGTATTCTCCCCTTTGCTTGAAATTTTTAGCTTCCCTTGTTGCACTGAGCTATTGTTACCTGGTGATATATTTATTGAGAAGATTTCTTTGATTTAACTGCTCTATAATATCAGACATGTGCTTGATTCATTCATGTATCTCTTTATCTTCTTTCCAATTTTCAGCAAAGTAGGTTTCCAACGTATATTTGTAGAATGAATGAATCATGAATACCAATGGCCTCATTGTTCTGTAAACTTGTAATGTTTAGTGAATTTGTTTGAAACATAATTTCAACCCTAAACTCTATCTAGACAATCCTTTTTCCTCATGGCGTGTGTGTGTGTGTGTGTGTGTGTGTGTGTGTGTTCTGTGTGACTGCATAGATCATTTTCACATTTTGGTGACAATGTATAATATAAGCCAGGGATATTGTGCAAAATGTAAAATAAATTGTAGGCTTTGTTGTTGTTATTTTTAAAACCTTTTTTTTTTTTTTGGTAAACAATGGAATGAGAAAACTTGTATTCTCAGATATGCTGAGAAGTATGTAGTTTCTCTATTCTAAGCGATGTCTCATTTTTGATAAGATGGAAAATAAGCAAATAATAATGTTAAATTTTGGTCCATGTGATAAATTTTATATATGTATTTGATTTATTTCAACTTCAATTTTTGTGATAGGCATTATAATGCCCTTCCCTCAAAGATATCTTAATTCCCATAACCTATGACTATGTTATTTTACATGATAAAAGGGACTTCACTTATGTGATTGGATTAAACATTTTGCCAGAGAGAGATTGTCCTGAATTATTCAGTGAACCCAATGAAATCACAGGATCCTTATAAGAGGGAGGCAGAAGGGTTAGAGTAAGAGAGATTTGAAGCTGTTAAAATTTTAAGACGGGAGAAGGAGAAGGGGCCATGAGACAACAAATGAAGGCAGCCTCCAGAAACTGAAAAAAATGCAAGAACAAAGTTGCTCCTATAGCCACTAGTAGGAGCAACACAGCTCCACCAGTGCCTTGATTTTAGCCTGGTAAGATGCCTGTTAGATTTCTGATCTCCAGAACTGAAAGGTAATAAAACTTCTTTTCAACCACTAAGTTATTGGTAAGTTGTTACAGCAGCTATAGGATACTAATACAACTTCCTACCACAACTAATTGAAACAATCTCTTTTTCATGACACTTCAGAGTCTCTATAAGTGAATGGTTCAGTGTCTCAAAATCCTACCTTAGTCTTCTTAGTTTCTGAATATAGGAGGTGACTTAGTGTTTTTATACCAGAGTTAAAGGGGACCTCAAAACTGTGCAGGATCAGTGGCTCCTATATCTTCAGTCAACTTTGTTTTTTAATCCACTCTGCCAATCTGTGGTGACCATTTACATTTAATGTAAGTATCGATAAATTTAGTCTTAAGTCAGTCATAACTTTTCACTGTGTATTGATGTCATTATTTTACCAATTCAAGTGAAGTATAGAAATTTTGTTTGTTTCCATCTTTACCCTTCCCTATTTATAACATAATTTTCTTAATTATTCTTTCTACATACATTTGGAACATAAGCAATCAGTATTATAATTTTTGATTTAAGGTCAACAATAATTTAGAGAGCTCATGAGGAGAAAAATGTTATATTGTATTTGCTGATGTGTTTGCAGACTCTTCTTTTTTCCTCCCAGGTAGTGCATGTTATGTTTATTTTTTGTTTCATTTCTTTTTAGAGAGAAATTCTTTATTCCTTTTTTCCCTTTTTTTTTAGATTAAGTTGGCTGGTGACCCATTCCCTTTTTTTTCAATTATGTGAGAATGCCTTGATTTCCCTTCCATTCCAGAAAGATATTTTTACCAGGTATAGGATTCTGAGTTGATAGTTCTTTTCTTCCAGTACTTGAAAAATTCTGTGCCCTTCCTTCTGGCCTCCATTGTTTCTGATGAAAAAATAGCTTTCCTTCTCGTCTTTTATCTGTATCATTTAGGATGTCATTTCAGAAGTTTAATGGAGATATATCTTGGCAGCATGGAGATCTTCAGGCTTGGTGTTTATTCAGCTTCTTAAATCTGTATGTCTATGTCTCTTGCCAAATTTGAGAAGTTTTCCTCTATCGCTACTTCAAGTAAATTTTATGCCCCAGTCTTTTTTTGTTGTTGTTCTCCTGGGATTCTGATTAAAAAAAAAAAAAAAGTAGATCTTCTGCTGTACTCTCACAATGATTGCACAATTTCTATTGTTCAACTTCCTGGCTCTGATCCATTTTTCCTAACACTTTATTCTACTACTGAACCCATCCACTGACTTTTTCATCCACTGACCTTTTGTTTTGTTAATTGGTTTAGTTCTAAAATTTACATTTGACTCTTCTTTATATCTTCTATTTTTTGGTGAGATGTTTTCTTTGCTCAGGCATTCTATTTTTATTATTTGTTTCCAACATGTTAGCCATTGTGTGTCGAAGCATGTATATCATGGCTGCTTTAAATATTTTTCAAATAATTTGCATATCTCTGTTATCTCAATAGTATTGGCATCTATGAATAATCTTTTTTCATTAAGTTTGATACCTTCTTAGTTCTTGATATTATGAGTAATACACTAATGAAATCTTGACATTCTTGTATTATGTTATGAGACTCTGAGTCTTTTTTAAACTTTTTGTTTTAATGCTTTCTGTGACACTGCTCCAACAGAGTAGGAGTTGGGTAAACCTTTATTACTGCCAAATAGAAAGGAAACTCCAGGTTCCCCATTCGTCCTTCACTGATAGCAAAGGAGTGAGAGACCTTTGGTACTGCAAGGCAGGGGTGGGAGTTCCGGCTCCCCACGTGGACTCCACTAACATTGTGGTACAAGCTGCTTTGTTACCACTGGCTAATGGTGAAATTCCTGATTTTCCAGTAGGTCTCCTCTAATTCCATCTAAGTATGGAGGGGTTGGTTGGTGCACCTCGTTACTCCTGGATGGGTTGTAACGAGGATGGGATGGATCTCTATATAGTTTTGACTATCACTGACGGATGGAGATCTTATTACCAGATGATGGTGATAGAAGTCTCAGCTTCCTAGTTTGCATTCCCTGGCACCACCAGGACAAGGGTTTATGGTGTCTTGTAACATCTTTGAGAGGATGAAAGTTAAGACTTCCCACTCAGTTTTTTTGTGGTATATATTGGAGTAGGATTTTGTTTGGTTTTGCTCTATTGGTACTTGGCTGGACTAGAGTGATTCTTGTATAAAAGTTGTCTGGCTTGCTAGGCTACCGCTTCCCTAGTCTTTAGGTGAGAGAAATCCGTTTGTTGGAGCTTTCTTTGCCTACTCATTGACATTTCCAGTTTGCTGACTTCTGCAGTTCCAGGACTGGTATATACAAGACAAAAACAAAACCATCTAGGTTATCAGATCGACTGTTTCAGTACTGCAGTGCTTGTGTTCAAGTACCCTTTATTTTACTTACTAATGGTCCCAAAGCCATCCACATAACTTTTATTACAGTATATTATCACACTTGTTCTATTTTATTAGTTATTGTTAATTACTTACTGTGCCTAATTTATAAATTAAACAATATCATAGGTGTGTATGTGTAGGGGAAAAAAAATAGATAGTATAGGGTTTGATATTATCTGAGGTTTCAGGCATCCACTGAGCCACAGTTGTTTACCTGTAGCTTGAATGCCTGAGAACGGGCTGATTATCCATGAAAAGAAAATATATAGCAGACCTTTATGTACTTCTTAGACAGCATTGATTCTATCAAAGATTTTCATTTATTTCAACCTGTGCTTTCAGTTGTGACATAGGATTCTGTTTTGCTTTGATTTTTACAATTTCTCCTCAAGTATTTGTTTTGGGAAATTATATATAGATTATGTTCAGTGGTCTGCAGAAGCCTGCATGGAGACCTTAAGATTTGGGAAAAGGAAATTAATTATACTAAATATAATAAAGGTAAAAGATATGTAAAACATAGTGGTTATATCCAATATTGATTTGTAATAACGAGGAAACTCTGTTTAAGATCTGTGGAGGAAGATATAACGTTCTTCAAAAATGGTTTACTAGCATTTATTTTTCATAATATTGTGGAAATATAGTGTGTTATCTAAAAAACCTAAAGATGAACAGGATAATATCTGTTTCTCAAAAACTATTATTCCCCTCTCTTCCCAACAAAGGGACAGAACCGGCATTTTAGAATTCACATTTTGATGGTTTTCACACTGATTTCTAATCAAATTAGTATTTAAATGTAACAAGATACACATATTTATTAAACATCCATAAGATTAACAAAGACATTCAAATACACTTTTTAATAGGGTATAGCTGAATATAAAGTAAGTGAAATATTTACCGATATATTTAGAGAGCATAGGCTTAAAAAAAATGTTCTTTGTTTATTTTCCTCTATGATATTATGAAACTTTCATTCAAGATCATACTGATACATATTTGTACATGTTGATTAGTAAATGCTCCCGAGCCAAAGGTGAAATTATATGAACCCTGAGAAACTACATCTGGGAGACCAAATGCAAACTGTATTTACAGTGCAAAGAAACCTTTATGTTCAGCAACCTCCTCATCTACTTACAGACACTACTTGAGAATCACAAGCTCAATCCTTTTTTTCCATCCACTCTACAGCCATCAGTTCTTATAAATAAGATTTCATTTTCACTAAATCTATTCTTATGTAGTATAACTTCATTATCTGTCATATGTGCTGTCGAAATAGCCTTCACATAATTCTCCCTATGTTTACTTTATCTTGAATTCATTTAGTACAGCTTTAATCATTTTACTTAACATTTCGCAAACCTTCCATGACTATCAGCTTCAAACTTATTGATATGAGACTCATCTTAACATTTGAAGCACTCTATAATGTCTAAGCCAGACTTAAATTCCAAAACTTATGTCTCACTACTTCTTTTATCCTACAATTGTTTAAGTTGAATTACTACTCCATGTGACTACTGTGTTTTAAACACTTGCATCTATATACATTCATTGTTAAGGTCCCACTCTCTTAAATATGGAGACGTCTGAACTTTGAACAAGCCAAATCTTTCTTATTCTTAATGTTCCTCTCCATCACTTTGAAATGAAATTACCTGTGGTTTCTTCACTCTAAATACCCATGTCAGTTATTATTTTTTATTTATTATTATTATTTTAAATAGAGATTCACAGGAAGTAGCAAAAAAAAATCTAAAGGGGAGTCCCATGCTCCCTTTATCCATTCCCCCCACCCCCAAATGGTAACATCTTACAAAACTGTAGTATAAAATAAAAACTAGAAATTTGGTATAGTTCACAGAGCTTATTCAGATTTCATCAGTTTCATTCTTGTGCATTTGTCTGTTGTATAGATGTGTGTAAATTTCTACGCAATTATGGATGGAAAAAGGAGTTTCTATGGAAAGTGACCTCACAGGGTGATCTGATCATAAATTCCTACCTGGGCAGGTCATGGCCTATAACTTCTTTAGTGAAAGTTTTTAAGCCAGCCCTGTTCACTGTTCTTGTACAAGAACACCTTTGCAATACCAGAAATAGTACCCATGGAAAGGGGGTATTAACCCTCCAGTGAGCACATCATCTTGTTAACTATCCTGTCCAATCCAGACATGCTTTGTCCCCACCATCAGGTAACCCTCATTACGTTCCTTCTTTAATTCCAAATGCATAAAAGAAGCTGCAAAACTACCATTCTCTAGAGCATTTGAAATCCTGCTCTCTGCCACCAGTTTGGCTCAGATAAACTCTTATACATTTTTCTACAGGTTTGGACATTTCTTACATGTACACAGTTTTACAGCATGTGCAGACTTGTGTAAACATAACCACAATCAAAACACAGAACTGTTCTAACACCAATCATAAGTTTATCTCATGTCACCTCTTTATATTAATATCACATACCCTTCCCCCCATACTCATCCCTAACACCTGGCAAACACTAATCTATTAACCATCTCAATAATTTTTGTTACTTAATGAATGTTACATAGATGGAAATATACTGTATGTAACCTTTTGACATTGGCATTTTTTCATTCAGCTTAATTCCTCTAAAGTCACTCACAGTTGTTGTGTACATCAATAGTTCACTCATCTTTATTACTTAGTGGTATATTCCATGATGTATTATAGTTTGTTTAACGATTCATGCAAGGATAGTTTCCAGTTTGGGGGTATTACAAATCAAGCTGGTATAAACATTTGTGAATTAGTTTTTGTGTGAACATATATTGTATCTCTCCGGCAAGGATGCACAAGAATGTGATTGCTGGGTCATATGACAAGTGCATATTTAGTTTTGTGACATACTGACAAACTGTTTCCCAGAGAGCTGTACCATTTTACATTCTAACCAGCAATGAATGAGTGATCTAGTTTTTCTACATATTCCCTAGCAGTTGGTGTTACTGCTATTTTGTTTTAGACATTCTGATGAGTATGTAGTGATATTACATAGTTTTAATTTGTATTCCCATAATGGCTAATGATGTTGAGCATCTTTTTCTGTGCTTACTCCCCATCTGTACATCCTCTTCATTGAACTATACATTCAAGACTTTTGCCCAATTTCTAAGTGGATTGTTTGGTTTTACTGATGAGTTTGAGAGTTCTTTACATATTCTAGGTATGGATGAAATATTTGTTCGATACATTGTTTGTAAATAGTATCTCCCAACTACATAATTTTATTCATAAATTGTGTGATCTACATCACTTTCAATCTTGTATTCTAATATGAAATATGTTTTTGTTTCCATTAGAATGCAAGTTCTTGAACGGCAGAACCCGAGCTAATTAACCCTTATATATCCCACACACAAAAAAAGTGTTTATTGCACAGAGACACCTGATGGAGGGGTGAACAAAGAAATAAATCTATTAAAATAACCATTTCAATAACAAATCACCTCACAAGATTGTCACATTAATTTGATATAAAATAGTATCATATACTTTCCAAGTGACCAAATATTTTGTTATATTAATGCCTGACTTTTAGATCTCTTATGTTCTATGCAATGTGACTTTCTTTAAATTGAAGCTTTTTTCTTGACCTATAAAAATGTGCTGTTTTTCACCACATAAGCCTTAGCATGACGGGATTCTTTAGTTTATCCTGGTGTGAGTTTTTCTAACTTCCATTCAGGATTTGTTTTGGGCCTAGCCTGGAAGATCAAGGCATGAAATCTAGATGCATTCTCCAAATATGCCTTTACCCTCTCTTCTTTTGCAATCTAATATTTAGATGGTGACACAAGCCCATTTTACTGACTTTAAACTGTTAGTTACTTATTGATTCACTTGGAATTTCATTGCTTGCTCTCAGTAAGTATTCTAATCAGAACAGCCAAGATCACTTCACTACTCCCAATTCCAATGGAGTCACAGAAATCAGAGGTGCAAATAACTTGTCAAGTCACCCTTTTAATGGTTTTTCTCGGCATGTTATTCCTCCTTGTATATTTGGGCATATTATTCCCCCTGGAATATTTTCTTTCTTTTTTTTTTTTTTTTTTCCTTTTGTAAATCTGAACTTTAAAGAGGTTTAGTAAGTGTGTCTTCTAATGCTTCCACTCCAAGGCTGAACCTGGCAGACTCTCTCTGGAAGGAATGGAAATCATATACTCTTGCCGGTATCTAGTATCTTCTAGGTATGAACTATGATGGTTCTTTGACATTACTCAATAAAGCTTTCTGAGTTCCTGGCTGGAAGTTCAGTGATGAGAGAGAAGCTTACTGCTTCTGCCAAAATTGCCTTCCCTTGCTAGTAACTGCCAATTTCATCAGAAACATGGTTAATAGATCTGTAATAGCAGTTATAGTGGTGATGAAGTTATGCCACTAGGAGGAAAGGAAACTCAGACAATTATCTGGTATTTGTATTCACAGAGGAGTTTCCCTTTCCTGAGTCACTTTTCTTAAACATGGGCTTAATTTTCCTATGAAAGTTATAAATGTAGGAAGTCAGGAGTGCAGTATAATTTGACTTTAAATATCTCACTTGGGAATAGTATAACATTGTTTGCAAGGCACTGTCAAATGTCTATTATCCTTATAGTGATAAGGTGAAACAGAATGGGTTATTATGCATGTTTTATAGATGATTGCATTGAGGTTCTGATCTAGTAAATTGCTTTAGGTTATTCAATTAAACACATTTTCAAACGCAATTTTTTGGATAACATATGCTAAAATCCAGAATTGGACCACAGGCATTTAGTTTCTGGGGACTATTAGATGCAAAATTGGTTCAAAATGCTACATTCTCCTACATTTCCTCCTATCACATTCTCTCTTCCTTCCCAGTCTCCTTTGTCAGCATATTTTCTACTTTTGTTTATGTTTTAATATATTTTAGAGCAGCAGTTATCAATTTTGGCTGCGTATTTGAATCACCTATGAGATTTTTAGAAACCATGATGCCCAGGTCATACCCGATAATACTTAAACAAGAATATCTGGAGGAGAGATCCAGGATTCAATATATTTTCCTTAAGCTGTTGATTTCAAAGTGCAGCCAAGTTTGAGAACTATTCTCTTATATTTCTATCCTAGGCATTCTCTTACCACTGTACATTCAATCACACATTGTGATTTAGTCTTGTAGTTGCATGTTGATTTTGCTCAAGTCCCCATCTCTTTCTGGAACTCTCTTTTGGGCTTCAGAAGGTTCTACACTGAAATCCATCTTTCTAGGGGCTTTAAACTGAAAAATCCCCAGACTGAATTTATAGTTTTCCCTCAAAAATATATTTTTTTTCTCTTATTTAGAGTGTAGACTATTCTGCTGCAGACACAAGACTGAAGATTTCAGAGGCTTTATCAAAATATGAGATTTTCTCTCTCTCTCATTCTTGAGAATGAGAAGCTCAGCTCTTCTTAATTTCCAGGCATCTTTTCTTATTTCCATTATACAATCTGCCAACTGCGGGGAAGGACGCGTGGAGTCCAGTTGTACCCCTTTAAGAGGCAGTGCTCAGAATGTGCACGTGTTACTTCTGCTTTTACCCCAGCAGTCAGTTAGCATTCATACGGTCACACCAGTCTACAAGGGCAGACAGATGTTAGTCTTTAGCTAGATAACATGTACCTGGCTGAAACCAAGAGGAAAGAATGTTTAGCTCTGGATGAAAAGGAGTAACAGGGACCCAAGCTACCTTCCTGCCTAAAATAGCAATAACAACAACAAACTGACAGAAAATATGAGACAACAATTTTAAGATGCTTAATGTGAACAAGAAGGACCAAAAAGATGCAAATCAAGTGACGGCAGCCAGACAATTTGCCTAGTTTTCTTCCTTGACACACAGTCCAGTTCACAGTGCGGGGAAGGGTAAACCTATCCAGACCTGGGAGGGTTCCCTGAGTTGTAAAGGTGGACCTGAGAGTAATGGGAGACTAGAATTTTCTAGGTATCTAGATCTTGCAGGGAAGATTATCAGATAATATGGAATGACACAAAGAACACCAAAGGTCTGCAGAGAATACTCTTGTCATATTTAACGTAGAAGTAATTAGTGCATGCATGCATGTAGAAACAGCCCAGGGCTGGTGAATGAACCAAGTGAAAGGATTAAAAGTAGCAGTAGCTGGTATTCACAGGGATTGGGAATTGTGCAGATGGACTAGAAAACCTCATGAGTTACAGAGCATTAGGTAGAGTATACAAAGTGTCTTACTTCAGATATGGAGAACACTTAGCTCTCCTTAGCCATGAAAGATACTTAGCACAACTCCAGTCGTTCCTTCAAACATCTTAAAAGCAGGAGATCTCAAAGGATAAAATTATTTTCAAGTGTAAAAATTAACAATCAGAAACCTCATCTAAAATGAAGTGAGGAGGCCAGAAGGAGGAGCTCTCTTGCCCTACAACAATCACAGTGTCCAACAGGAAAAACTCTCAGTGTATAATAGCTCTCCCAGCTTCCTCTTGCCTGCCATATAAAAAGGTCCTCTCCTTTGTTTCTCGAGATTTGTGCATTGTTCATGTGGTTTGCCATTAGAGGACATGTTCCAAACTGTAATTCTTCATTGTTCTCAAATAAACACGTATTTTGGAAAAGGCATCTGGCTATTTGTTGAAGGCCAACACAAGTAATTTAGCTGCATCCCAGAACAAAGCTCAAAAATATGTTAGGTGTAAAAAGCTATCTCACACCCAACTAGTAGAAAGTCCCAATGCCTCATGTCCAGTAAAAAATTATAAGGCATGAAAGAAGAAAAAAACAAACAAACTCATGATGAAGAAAATAATTAACCAGTCAAAAGTAACCCTTAACTGACACAAATGCTAGAATTAGAGGGCAAGTACATTTAAACAGTTATAACTGCATTCCAAATGTTCAAAAAGTCATGTAAAGACATGAAATATATATTTTAAAAAGAATCAAACTGAACTAAAGATAAAAACTACAAAGTGTGAGATGAAAAATGCAATGAATGGAAATAACAGCAGATTAGACATTGCAAAAATAAACATTAGTGAACTGCTAACAAAAAGAACTATCCAAAATAAAACACAGAGAGCAAAACAGAATAAAATAGCTAAGAGAATAAGAGTGATCTATGTGAGACAACTTCAACTGGACTTATCTATGTGCAATTGGAGTCTCCAAAGGTTTGGAGATATCAGATGGGAGGAAAGAGGGACAGAAATTATTTTTTCCAGAAATGATTGCTAAATTATTTTTCCAAAATTGCTGAAAATTAGAAACCCATAGTACACAAATCTGAACAACTTTCAAGTAGAAGAAACATCAAGGAAAGTATTCCAAGGCACAACAGCATCAAATTTCTCAAAGGTAGGAAAAACAAAACAAAACAAACAAACAAACAAACAAAAAACAAACCTTTAAAGCAGCTAGAGGAAAAGACACCTTCTTTAACCTAATTATGTATTTAACATAACATATGTTATAGACAAAGATAAAGATAAGGATAATTCCTTTCTCACAGAAGATACGCAAGTGAGAATACAACGGAGTAACATCTGCAAAGTACTGAAAGAAAATGCTGTCAACCTAGAATCATTTACCTGGTAAAAATGTCTCTCAAAAATATGTGGAATAAAGTTTTTCAGACATCACCAACAGACTGGCACAACAGTAAAGGCATTTTCTTCTGGTCAAGGGAGAAAAAGATAACCAAATGGAAATATGGAATAAGGGGTACTAGAAATGGTGTTATATGGGCAAATACATTGATTTTTTTCTTATTATCTAAACCTTAAATATTTAAAAAAAAAAGTTTTAAAATGATCATGTATTGTGGGGTTAAAAACATGTAACAGTAAAAGGCATGACAACAACAGTAAAAATCCAGGAGGAGAGAGGTGAGAAAGTGCAACAGTAACACTTGAAGGTGTATTTTGATAAGATAAATATATATACTATAAATCTAAAGCAACCATAAAATGACAAAACCACGATTGATAGCTCAACAAAGGAGAGAAAATCGATTCAAAATGATGAAATCCACAAGAAAGCAGAAAAAGAGGACTGCTGTGACTTTCTTAAATTAACAGTTATTAAGCAGAGCCCCAGAGTCAGATGAGCCTCGGTTGAACAAAGACCACAAGGGAAACTGAAATAGAGAAGCGTATTTCTCAGAGGTCCTGCAGAAAATACACAGAATACTTTAAGGGTCTACATGGGGAGGACCAGGCAGATATAGGCAGAGAGAGGAAAAGGACCTGGGGCACACAACTTATTAGGGTCTATGTGTGGAGTGCCAGATTGGGCACTTTAAACCAAAAAGAGTGGAGGGATCTCGTCTAAGGGATGTAAAAAGAAGAAGGCCTTGGAAGGCGGGGGAGATTGTTTATCACAAGGTTGTTGGAGAAGTCATATCAAGAACTTTTGATAGTTGAGTGGTTACCAGAGGGTAAGGGGGAAGGGGTGGTAGGTAAAGGTAAACAGGATTAAATATATGGTGATGGAAGGAGAACTGACTCTGGGTGGTGAACACACAATGGGATATATAGATTATGTAATACAGAATTGTACACTTGAAACCTATGCAACTTTACTCACCATTGTCACCCCAATAAACTTGGATTTAAAAAAAAAATAATAACTTTTTTGGTGGCTGGTTGGCTCAGTTGGTTAGAGCACAGTGCTCTTAACACCAAGGTCGCCATTTCAATCCCCACATGGGCCACTGTGAGATGTGCCCTCTACAACTAGATTGAAGGCAACTACTTGACTTGGAGCTGATGGGTCCTGGAAAAACACACTTAAAAAAAAAAAGTCAAAAGAAAAACCAAATTTTTTTTTTAATGGAATTACTTTTATTTATTTATTTATTTATTTATTTATTTATTTATTTATTTATTTATTTTTTAAGTTCATTAGGGTGACAATTGTTAGTAAAATTACATAGATTTCAGGTGTACAATTCTGTATTACATCATCTATAAATCCCATTGTGTGTTCACCACCCAGAATCAGTTCTCCTTCCATCACCATATATTTGATCCCCCTTACCCTCATCTCCCCTCCCACCTTACCCTCTGGTAACCACTAAACTAGTTTCTGTACCTATGAGTTTTTGTTTCTCATTTGTTTGTCTTGTTCTTTTGTTGTTTTTAGCTTATATACCACATATCAGTGAAATCATACAGTTCTCTACTTTTTCTGTCTGACTTATTTTGCTTAGCATTATACTTTCAAGATCCATCCATATTGTCACAAATGGTCCTATTTCATCTTTTCTTACCGCGGAACAGTATTCCATTGAGAATTTTTAAAAGTAGAACTTTTATTTACTTGTGACTGTGGGCTATTATCTAGGTCATGTGAGGAGTTAATGTCAGTTTAAGGCCACCACAGGTCCCTTGGCCAAACAAAATGGATGTGGAGTCAGCAATACCCTAAAATAGCATCACTAAACTCTTGATAAGATTAAAGGGAACAAAGGTAACATTGGAAAAATAGGAAACAAATAGTAAACGATAGATGTAAACCTAACAATACCAAAATTCATATTAAATGTGAATGATTTGAAAACCTCAAATGTTATGAAAATTATAATTAATACAATGAAATATTTGACATTTACCACATTCCTTGTTGCTTAAAACTTTTAAATAAACTCCATGATTTTAAGAATAATTTATAAAACCCTCAATATCTCCTATAAGACTCTGTATAATCTGATCTTATATCTCTCATTTTATATATATCTCCTGTGATGTTTTCTTTCAACAGACTGAAAGTTTTTAGTTTTTACTAAGATGCTACATTTTCTGTTTCTCCTTAAGTGAAGGTTTACCTTTCCTGAAAGAATCTTCATCCTGAACTCTGTCATAGTTAAATCTTACACAGGTAGAGGGTGTCACTGTAGACTTTTCTTTGTTCAGGATTTGACCCTCTGATTCTGTACTAGCTCCCCCTTTCCACTCATGTCTATATCAGTTTCTCCTGTTCCCAAGAGCCTGGGAAGCAAGTAGGGCTAAATGTCTTTTTTATGTACCCTGGAGACTAAATACATTGATTTTGTCTTGACCTAAGATTTTAGCAACAGAGATGATAAGTGGTTAGATTTATTATACAGGGAAGTAGAGATTAAAAAAAAAAATTGCTGATAGTTGGATAAGGGGGTAAAGAAAGGAGCGCTATAAATAATGACATCACGTCTCATCTTAATTAACTCTTTCCTTATCATTATTGCTCATATAACACAAATGACATAATAGTAAGGAACATCTGTATCCCCAGACATAGCATATCATAAGTGTATAAGTAGGCATTCTTCAAATATTTTAAAAATTGAAAACTGAACCTGAGAACAGTCCTACACATTTTAATTAATAAGTCCTACTCGTAAGTGAAGAAATTGATCTTTAGAGAAGTTACTTAAATAGGAGGTAGCATGATTTAGAAGTTAAGAGTATGGATACTAGAGTTATATTAACACAATCTGAACTTAAATTCTTGTTCTAGAACTATAGACTTGGGCATGTTACTTTAACTTTCAATTATGTGATTTCCTCTTCTTTAAAATGATGATATTATGATAAATAGGCTGTTAGGATGATTATGGGATAGTGCATGGACATCATTAATACAATGTCTGACCAGCATAAAACATTCAATAGCTGTTAACTATTGTTTTTATTATAATTATTACTAGTATCAACACACCATTATATAAAATTTATTATCCAAGGTAATGTAACTAATTAGAAGCTGATTGTACATTTGAACTCAAGCTTTTCTGCTTCTTCCGCTACAGTTAATATATTATAGTGCACAAAAATAATCAGTTCCCAAATTTCATCATTTTCTTTTTCTTTTTTTTTTGCCTGTGTTGGTTTTTGGACTCTTTAAGTACTTTGATTTTAACCTCATTGGTGATTCAACAACTTAGAGTTTAATTACTTCTTATGACATTATGGGTTTCCAACTCTCTAAATCTAGAGAGTTCAATATAGATATTGAACCAAGCATGAGCCTATGCTGATTATTTTTGGGAATGTTTCATTAATATTGATATATGACAGTTGCATTATCTTCTCTCGTATGACCTTCAACTTGTTTTTAATCTATATACTTAGCTCACTTCAAAATCAACTTGAATTGATTTAACAAATAAAAAATGACAAGCATTTTGAAAGATTTAAAGTACCATTTCATAATGTACATATTAAACTTGCTGAATTTCTCTCAAAGAGTTTTAGCCTTTGAATAGGATTTTTTAAAATAAAGTCAAGAATATTAGTAAATATATATTATTTCATTCAGGTTAGATTTATTTCAGATACCCATTGAAAAAGATTTTCTCAATCCAGTTCCCATGTTATTCAGTGGCACTTTTAGAATCTACATTAACATTTCTAAGCCACCAGGATAACATTTGACAAATTACTATCTCAACATACTAAATAATATTTTAATGGCCTGAAAGGACTATACATGGAAAAGAGGAATCATTTAGTCCCTGTCTGCAGGAGGATTACCCTATGGCAGAAGTTATGGAGACTTTCCTAAATCAGTAGCAATACAGGTGGTGTTTTGGAATCTTGACTATAGGAAATGTTCTACGATAGGGAATATTTAAATGGCAAAAATAAACAGTTTCAGCAAGTACTTTACATTTTACTTTAAGGATATCCAAAACGATAACCAGCATCTTTCCTCAACTAACATTAAAGTTAATTTCTTCAGAAATAGAAACAATAGGTCATAGTTATAAGTCTCAAGTCAGGGAAAGGAAACATTGTGTTCTGCAAGAGGCTTATATCAGAGATGCCAGAGATAAGAATTCAGAAATGACTATCAGAAGAATCGTGGAGGAGCATTTTCTCAATCTTTTGAGATTTTGCTTCCTAGCAATTGTCAGTTTGGCTGAAATAAACTCTTGCATGTTTTCTCTTAAAAAAAAAAAAAGAATTGTGGAAACTCAATGCAACAAGTCATACATTGTCAAAGAAATTCTTACAAAGGACTGCTAACATGTCTTGTTATTTTAATGGAAAAGAAGAACAATTTAGGGAGAAGTCAATTATTTTTTTAAAAGAGAACCCAAATCATAACCAGCACCTCATATTACCAGAAGAGAAAGGATTTCGGCAATGAAAAGAAAGGAAACTAGAAATGTGTATTTCAATTTTATTAGGGGGCTCTTTGGAGTGTTTCTTGAGAAAGCTAATGAAATGTGATTATTCTGTAAAGGTGAACATTTCTTAAACAAATGATTACAAAGAAAACATCTTCAGATACCAAAGAAATACAAAGGTAGGTATACTCACGTAAGAAGTGGAAGCAACACTACTTAAAAGTTAGGCCAAGACATCAGGGCAATGAATGAATTTTTAACAAGATATACCAGGGGTGCCAAAAAAATTATACACATGACTTGTACTCATCTTTTGTTATTATATATTGAGTATTACAATTTTAATACAGGTTTCCCCTTCTTAAAATGTGTGTACATTTTTTGGCATCCTCTGTATTTCATTCAGACCATATTAATTAAAAGTGAATCAATTGAACAATTATTTAAGTTTAGGGTAGAGATATATTATAGGACATATAAAACAGTTAATACTTGATATTATAAATAGCTTTATGGCCAGCAAATGAATGTTTAACCCTCGTAATTAATGAATTATCTTAATCAGCAATACTATTTGTATGTTAAAGGCAATGTCCAAACTACAAATGCTATAATATCTCACACATCTGGAATAATTAAAGCAAAAGAAAATATAAACAATAGCAAAGTATAATTTCATCACAAATATATACATGTGACTTTCAGGAATTTGCAATATTTCAAATGAGACCATCAAACTATTGCCTAATAGAAGGTCTTAAGCATTTGCAAATAACACGAGTTTTGGCAATATAGTTTTCCCCCCCACCCCTGGACAAATCTTTTATTTGCTTGTAGAAGATTCCTCTAAGATCTTATTTACATAAATATATCATTTACCAACAGTACAATAAATATCAGCCCATCATGGTCCAACTCATGAGATAGCAACAGGAAACAAACATAACTAGAACTTTTATTCTATGTTAGATATTGAGCTATTTAACACATATTATCTCTATTAATCATCATAACAGCAATATGTAGTGGCCTGTGCTTCTCAATATATATAATACACAATATGTGCCTATATATGTTTATTTTAAATTGTATTTGGTTAAAAAGATTTTTTTCATTAAATATTTGATCAAGTTATTATAATTATATTTATTTTAATATTATCATAGCCAATCACACTAATATTTTATATTTTATATTTTATGAGCATGAAGCTTATCCTTTCCACTGGATAACCATGCCCCAATAGCAAACATAGCAGTCTGACACAATGCAAACTTCAATGGAATGGTCATTTTGGGGAACGGGGCCTGGAGATACATTTAAAAGGCAGTCTTTACCTACTGCCCTTGGCATCGACAGCCCCAAATGTATGTCTGTAGAACTACTGGACACCGGGTTTTATCATTAACCTAATGCATCCATGCAATTTTTTTTCACTAAATATTAAACACTTTTCTCTGTGACCAAATGCTTGAAAAATTTTCAAAAGTTCATTTTTACGACAGCCAAGCTCTATTCAAGGAGATTCTTCTTTTTAGAAATAGCCCTTGAGATAAAATTAAGTTCTGCTCTCCTGCTGATCATTTTTCCCGTGCTCATTTGTCCAAGTATTAAAAAAATAGTTATTAATAAAGTTCAAACAGTATACTACAATTAAGAGGAATTTTCAACATCTGATTGAGAATAACGGGGTCTTTCTGAGTGGACTTACATGGCATACCACTTAAATCTTGCGATTTTCAGTTTTCAAATATTTGTCTCAGTTGAATAGTTGAAGCAACATCTTTTGTTGTTGTTAAAAATAAAGTGAGATGCTTTTGTGAAAAAAATTCCAGTCTAAAACAAAACTGGAGGATATAAAATGGAAAATATCAATTATGTGCTCTCAGGGGGTGGGGGGGAATGAAAGGACTGAGAGACTGATTTCCCATAAATGCCTGATCGACAAAAAACAAACCAAAAAAAAGAAAAAAAAAAGAAAAAAAAAGAAACCTGATAATACTGAAATTTTCTTAAACAATAGGGAGTTAGTCAGGGGTTTCCTCATATCAACCCTGGGAAGTTTTGCTTATGGTTTCCAGAGATATGAACAAGAAATGACCCAGGTTGAGTTGACCTAGCAAAATAAGCTGAATTGAGTTTTGTTGGTATGATTGGACTAGTTTTGTCTGCTCGGGGACTTTTCAAAGCTGGTCTCTGACTGAACTTTCTCTTCTTTACATTCCCCGCCCATAAGTACAGCCTCATCTGTAGCTTGCTATACTTTACATTTCCCAAATTGCAATTCTCTGCTATTCCCGAATAAACTCATCTTTTAGACAAGTTTGAGCTTGCCTCAGTTTACCTCTTTATTTAGGCTGACACTTTAGAAGGAACTTCAGAAGGAAATTCTAAATTACAACTATGCATCTATATTCACACATCTACCTTATTGAATTTCATCCTGCAGTCTCCTCTTATGGCCTCTGTCCAACCCTGTCTGGTTGTATTGATTTCTATTATTAAGTCTTCTCTTTGTAATGATCTGTTCTTGGTCCACCATTTTCATCATCCATTCTTAGAATGATTTATCCTTCCCGCATTGGCTGTCTGGTCCCTACATTTTTTTCTCTCTTATACATGTTATTTGGGTTATTTGTAAATGACATAAAGATTAACAAATATTTTGCACACTAATAATTTATAAAAAATAAACAATTTTTTTGTGATAGCTTTTCTAATATGTATTGAAACACTATCATTAGCAAAGAGGGTGGGGGAATACATTGCATACTTATTGATTTCTTTGGGTGTTTAAAATGTGAGGAGGCATTTGATATGATCATAAATAAATGTTAGAAGCCATTTTATAGAATCTGACAAAGTGATTCCAAATTCAGTTTCAGTTTTAGAGAACATTAAATAACAGTTGAAATAATAGTAATGAGGAAAGGGAAGTCAACATTTGCCAGTTCATACAATATTTATGACCTAAAGGGACAATAATTAAAATAGTAGATGAGGCCACATCTAGATGGAACACAGAAAAGAATCTGTGTTCCAAAAATAAAACTTTTACATTTAATAATTTAACATGTAATAAAGGAAATATAGACCATTATCCACACATTAAAGGAAAATACATCCCTATTAAATTAGAGTTAAAGAAAAAAAATACATACATGACTTCATAAATATTTTTAAATTAATGCAGATATGCCTTGTTATTTGAATTCTCACTATCTTCATGTTCACTAAGATGACTCCCAAATATTTTATTCAAAACGATGTGAATATAAAACTTTCTATAATGAATTGGCTTACATGTGCCAGTGCAAAGTGCTTAAGTGGTACATTTTTGGTATGAGAATATACAATGAAGGCAGTTAGTTGTATCGCAAAGGACCCAAAGGACCATGTTCTGTTTGCCCCAAAGGACCATGTTCTGAACAAACCTTGGACATTTAATCTTTTACATACCTTTCTCACTGTCACAAATCACTGAACAGCAGCAGGAACTGCAGCCTCCATTTTCTTTCTCCTGCCAGCAAACCTCACTCAAGCCTCTCTTCATTTGGTCAATAACCACTTTTTAAAATATTTGGTGCTATTTTATTTTTCTAAGTGCTTTTTGCACTCATCATGTATCTTTAACATTTTTCTTTCTATCCACATTACAGTATATAGTCATTGTGGAGTCGAAGCAATCTAATTCATCGTGTGCACACATGTATCTCTTTAAATCTGTTTTAGTGAAAAGGTAATTGGTGTTTTAAACAACTTAGATAATACTTTTGATTTTCTAAAATAAACAATAATTATTAACTAATTGATAATACCGACTCTCTTCTCTCTGCCAAATACCTGACAAGTTTATCCATATTAGTATTGCCTTTATTTAGGTCTTCTCTTGTTTCCTTTTTAAGACTTTAAATAACATGCTGGAGCACAGATTTACATTTACCTCAATTTTTCAATAGAAACACTATTTTGTAAAATAAAATAAGACTCTTAGTACTCCAACCTTTGCTTCTATTGTTCCTTAGTCTTACACAACTTTTATATTTTCTAATCTAATCCTTATGTTTTAAAAAAAAATTCTCTGCCACAGGTTAGATTTCTCTGACTCCATATGAATCCGTTTTTACTTTTTTTCTACTCAAGGTTAACTACAATCACAGAGTAAATTTTCCTTCATTGCTTGTCAGAGTTGGAAACACTGCCTCCTTTAAGATAAGTCTTGCTTTTCCTTGGTATGTGTCTCATTTTGTTGGAGTGATTCTTTACATAATTTAGTAAAAAGGGTACAGAAGTCAAACTTACCACATCCTTATACAACAAAATGAATTAATTTATCTATCTACCTATCTATCTAGTATCTACCATCTTATTTCAAAGAACAAATAATGAAACTCTAGATTGAAAATGGCTTTTCTTTCATAAATTGGTTGAAATTCCTGCATTGTTGTCAGCATGTTGTACAGCTGCTAAAACTAAAGGAATATAAACTTTCCTTACTGCCTTTTGTTTCTCATTACAAGATTTTAGATATCTTTATTTATTATACCATGAAGTTTTAAAATAAGGAATCTAAGTGTGAAATTATTTTTACTCAATTTGGTGGGCCTTTGGAGGTATCCTTCAATTTGAAGATTTATACCTCCAGCTCTGAGAAAACTCTTTTTAATGTATTTTTTATTTTTATTGGTTCAGTTTTACTCTTCTATTTTCTGGGACTTTTATTCATCAGCTACTGAATCTCTCAAATTGGTCATGTACTTTTTTTTTTTTTTTTTTGTATTTTACCGCTGCATTTTTAAATTATTTTCCAAGAGATTCCTTCTATTTCTTTGCAGACCTTCTATTTAAAAAATATTTTAGCAATTATATAAAATTTTCATAATATCTAAGGTTTTTTATTATTTTTATTTTGTATAGCTTCATATATGTGTACTCTGTGATTACCTTCATGAATTTGTTTGCATATATTATTAGAATATGCATAAATAGTTGATTGTTTTAGCTAATTTTAATTTTTATTATTCAAGATGCTAGATGTGAGCAAGACTGTCAAATGTTTAAAAAATAAAATCAATCAACATCTGGTAATCAAAATCACGATTTGATAGAATGCATTGGTTTGCCCTAATCCACCTCTAGGCAGTATAGTATTTCTTCACTATGACTTTTAATCATTTCTTTCTAATGACACCAATGGTGAAAACGTACTGGAGAGTGGTGGCAGTCAGGTAAATCCATCACTCTTAGAGTCAGAAATTTTGAGGAAGGAATGTAACAATATCTCGTTTTAATGGTGATAAAAAAACGATGAAGATAAACTTCTTAGAGGGAAAAAGTAAGTAGGTAATCAGTTCAGGAATTCTTTTTTTGAACAAGTTAATACATGAGATATTATCACGAGGGGTATGTGTCCCTTTCTCTTCTCCATGTAGACTATCCATTATCTTCAACATCAGGTGGGTAGAACCACCAGAGACATGTGCACAAATTTTATACTTATTAGTCATAACAAAGTGGGATGATCAAGCGCTTTGCAAAATCACTGCTGACATAAAGCAACCTCATTTGATAAAGTCCAGAAATGAAGGCAGTAGCCCAAGGAGGTAACCAATTTCCCACCTTTGGGTCCTTAGTGCCTAATTGAGAAGTATGCTTGGAGATTATAGTGAAAATTAATTACTTATTTTACACTTTGGTGTTTAGAATTCTTTGTTGAGAAGATATACTTCTTGTGTTCACTGTTTTATTATCTCAATTGCCAGATAGTCAGGTTGTTATTCATGCTAAATATCAAAAACATTTCCTAAGGAGATCCTTTCATTTTAGATATATGAGTATCTATTATTTATAAACAGTTTAAGTTCTTTCTTCTTGGAGTACTATAGACACTAGATAGTCTAGAAAGCACAAAACCTGTATTCGGATCTATGTTATTGAAACTGCCATTATAGATGTTGGTAATTAGATTTTCAGAACATAGTATATCTACTTGATGTTCCCATATGCTCTTTTTTTGAACTCCCATGTACTCTTGACTACTACTGTGTTGTTCTATGCATGCCAGAGGGAAAACAATTCTAGTATACCTTTACACCAATTACGTGACCTATTGTTTTTGATGGTGTTAATGAAAAAGTGGGCAAAAGAAAGGGGAGGGTTTCCTTAGCACAGAAAGAAGGCTGGGCCTCTGTTCAACAGCAATTAAGTTGGAGAGCTTGGATAATGATGACACACACATACTTTCTCTTCATTTAGTCTCAGTCTCTCTCTTTTTCTCTCTCTCATGCACATACACACAGAAACACACACAACCCAACTTATCCTATGCCACAAGTTTTCCCATTTCACTCTACTTAACACATACATACCTGATAAAACTTACTTTCCAAAATACTACTGAGCTTGAATGCTACTTCATTGTTGTATCCTATCATGTAGGATTGATTCCAGTGAAAAATTTAACTTCAAGGATTCACGCTCTCTAGTGAAGAATGCCCCCTTTAGACATCCTTCAAGAGACTTTCTAAAATTATTTTATTGAATTAAGCGATACCCATGTATATCTGAAGAATACATAATGGCCTTAACTATGTGCATCTCAGGATAGATTTAGATAAAGACTGATAATTACTGTGAGAATCTACCTAAAAATCTTAAAATACTTTTTGTTTCAAACAAATGCAGCTTTTGACTTTTAGGCTAAATGGCTAGTTTTATTTTCCATTTTCAATTTCTTGGCTTGACAATGTATTCTAATGATGTTTCTCTGTCTCACCAGGCCTCAGAGGAAATGTAGATAATGATTCGCAGCCTTCAATGTTGATTCATGATAGGTGCATATATTGAGTAAGAGTTTTTCCCCAGCTCATCTTTGCTGAAGTTTAATATTGTAATTTAATAAAAATGACTTTGCAGCTGTGAAAGCTATACCAGTAAAGAGATATATGTATTTCAAAGCTGGTCCAGGTTCAAAGTTAAAACAAGAATATTTTTTTTCCCCTATTGCTCTGTCCATCTTTCCCTACCAAGGGAAATCACCTCTTCAAAGGAAAAGACAGTAAATCTCTAAATCTCCATATTTACTCAAGTCCCGAGACTCTGCAGGGCAAAAGCTGCCAAGTCTATAGATTTACAATGTTTTATGATAATGATTTCCTCCAAGGGCTCACCCGAGATGAAAAGATAAATTAATTTATCTACTTCCAACCACTAGTGAAAGTTTAGTCCCCATTCCAAAAGCTGCCTTCAGAGCAGCTTCTATACTATATAATTCATCAGCAGTGATTAAAATTTAAGAGCCTCTGGTTATGACCATCTTGCACTGGGCCTATCAAGTGGAAAGCATTGTAAAAAAAGATGAGTTTAGAGTCGAAGAGGGCATTATGACTTTTTTTTTCCCCTGACCTTGTGATACTGATACTACTGTCTGTTAATGATAATAACAACCAGTTACCAGCCACCAACTTTGTGCCAGGAACATTTTATATGTAATTCTCATTTCATTCCTCCCAACATCCCTAAGAACCGTGAGGATCAGAGAGGTTACAGGTCTTCCCAGAAATCATATTTTGTAAACAACAGAGCCAGATATGAGCCCAGATTAGACTGATTCCATGCCCTTAAGCAACTTGGCCTCCAATTTTCATTATCCTAGAGATTACAGCGCTGAGTTTTGGTTTGTTTTTCCTATGTGAAGATAGTTCTTGAAAACTCTGATGTATTCTTCTACCTTCTATATTAATTTTTCACTCTTTTTCTTAAATAAGTAAATTGGTGAGTTCCCTTCATAGCCTATTCAACATGCTATATCTTTATTTTTAGCTTATTTTCTATTTATATCGTTCTTGTTTTTAATATCATAAGAAAATTATATGATTCATCTGACTCAGGGTATGTAGTAATCAACAGACCAATCAATGTTTTATATTCCAATCACAGCACCTCCTGCCTCCCATTTCCCATTTCACCATTCTAACAACACAGACCTGCCTTCTGTTGTTACTAGCCATGTTTAGTCTCACTAAACACCGTCTTCTATCACCTTGATCATCACTGGAAAACAGTACCACAAATGACAGAAATTGGGCATACTTTAAAATTTTGGACTTCACGGTTTGAATCAAATGCCTGGAAAATGGTGGCATCCACCCATTCAGTACAATGTCTTAAGAGGCAATTTAAACCCAAAGCATAGTCACAGAAGCAATGGTTATAAATAATTATCATTACTGAAAATTAATTTATGAAAAGCACTAATAAGATTCATATACATCTATGCTAGTGGAGGAGCCATGACTATTTATGAGAAAGAAGGGAAGAGATGATATCTTGAACATATCACTCATTGACTGCTACATGAGAAATCTTGATCGTCTGTAAATAGAAAGTCAGGATTAAATCGTCCACTGTTCTGTGACCAAGGAGAATCATAATAACCAAAAGCATGTCGGTCAACTTTCCAAATCTGTTTCCATTTTTTACACTTTAAAAAATTAAAATACAATGAAAGTAGAATTATAAATAGTTTTATATCTCTAGAGGTAAAGACTAAACTTCACCTTTGGGACAAAAATATTTTGTTTGCAAAAATTCACCAGTGGGACATTTAGTCATACAAGTCCAAAGCACTTTTTGAATGTTATAAAATTAACTTGAACTCTAATGGGGATGTTAGATATTATATTTTATAAGTGAAAACTGCTATGTGTAAAAGAGATTAAATTGTGTCTTAAAGCTAATTACTATTTTGGTCAACAGAATTTTGGGGGGTTTTGGTGAGTTTTGGAGTGGGAGTGTTGACGAAGGGAAGTATAGACATGAGACTCAGTGAATTATTTTCTATTCCAATGGAACCTATTTTTGTTCAATTTTTGGGTATTGTTTCCAATATCTAAAGTTTTTCTTACCAGGTATTTGGAGATTCAGGAAGCAAGCAATACTGTTTCAAAAACTAGCTGAGCACCTGTGATTTGAGCCTGTGAAGTGAGCCATTTTCCAAACTTAGGTAAAAAATTCAAGAATACTTTGGAAATACCTGAAGCCCTGACATGTACATTTGTAAGCTCACAAATAAAATTCTTAGCAGTAATGAAGATATACTTTCATTAGTTCCCTAGGATAATAAGTGCCAGCCAAAGGAACCAGAGCAAGAGCTGCAAGAAGATAGAGGGAGGGGCAAAGACTATAGATGTGAGAACACACAGGACACCCATTGGAAGACACCAATAAATAACTATTGTTGATATCTATCAATCATATAGGAGATGGCTTAGAATCCTTGTATAGGAACATGAATCTAGCAAATTGAAAAGTGAGAGACAAACTACCCTATAGACACAAAAGCAGCATCTAAATTGGAGATTGAACATCCTGTATTTCCCTGAAAGTAAGACCTAACAGGAAAATAAGCCCTAGCATGAGTTTTCAGGATGCTCGTAATATAAGCCCTACCCCAAAAATAAGCCCCAGTTAAGATCATCAGCCAGACAGACGCATTTAGTAAGTCTGTTGCAATACACAACAGAAGCATTGAATTAGAATATAATATTAATATATAATTAAATATAAATAAATAATATTATTGACATTAATACTTAAAATAAATGATAATATAAATTATAATTAAGTATTTGTAAATACCCAAGCGGGTACCTTTGGACGAGAAGTAAACACTTATGTAAACAGATGAACTCGAGACTTATTTCCGAATGACCAATTGGAGTACAGACACAACACACGAATTACGTGCGCACTTGATAACTAATGGACATGGCTGTGTCTAATATGAATATTCATAATTCAATACGTCCTGTGCTGTAACGAATGTACTTAATGTACTCGTGTGAAATAAAGAAATGTTTTCTGAATTTTGTTTTCTGAATTTTGGTGCAATTTTGGTGTGGACCATCATTCTTAACTGTCATTATTGTTGCCACTCCTGTCTCGTAAGTCTTCAAATAATACTTGATTTAATGATAGATTTAAAGGGAATAATATTTTGACCCCCAGACAAGATGAGTGCAAGAAGAAAAAGCTATTCTGTCAAGTACAAGAAAGGAATCGTGAAGAACGCTCGAGGCAAGAATCTTACAGCTTTCAGCAAAGAAAAGAAGTTGGATCTCCAAATGGTCCAAAAACCATGAGCAGTGTATGATAACCTCAGTCAACAAGTGGACGAGGGAAACGCTAAGAAGTGCAAGTGTGGATCAGGTCAGCAACCACTATTTCCTGAGCTGGAAGACATCATCTGTGAATGGATTGCTGACAGGAGAGCAAAGGCTTTGGTTGTGTACAGGGCTGATATTCAAGCATTTGCCCTTGCAATGGCACCACAGTTAGAAATATCCCCAGAAGAATTCAAAGCATCACAGCACTGGCTGGATGGCATCCTTCAGCGATATGAACTGTCTCTATGATAGACAACATTGTTCCAGCTGGAAAATACTGAAGTTATTAAACATGCACTTGCATTCAAGTCCTTTGTTGATGGCATCAACTTTTCTAAATACCCACTCTCCAACATGATTGCTATGGATGAAACTGCAGTTGTTTATGGGCCAAGGATCTCAAACGACCATTGATCAGAGGAGTGCCTCGTAAATCGACATTCCCTCCACCAGTTACGAAAGTGCACGTTACCTGTATTTTGACAATTTGTCTGGATGGAAAGAAAGCCCCACCTCTAATCATCACTAAGGGCAAGAAAGATAAGGTTGAATGTGTTTCAGGCATTTACGTTCTTGAAACCGAAAAGCCTGATGCACACAAGCAGTTATAAGGAAGTGGGTCAATTTAATGCTGCCACTTGTTTTGTGAGATGGCCAAAGAGATCTGCTAGTCTGGGATTCAGCCAGCACTGACCATGCTAAAGACATGAGGAACTTCTTTGCAAATAGAAGAATAGATCAAATAACGATTCCCGCAGGAATGACTGCCTATCTCCATACTCTCAATATTGCAAAAAACAAGCCATTCAAGGAACATTTGTGTATGGACATCAATGGCTACATTGAAAATAGGATGGAGAGAAATCAGCGTGGAAACTCTGTGAAACATAGCTGCAAGAGGTCATGACTTGGGTGAAAAATTCATGGGATAAAAACCAATGACAGCTGTGTTGCCAATGCACTACGAGTAGGCTAAATGGACAAGAAGTGCTCATTTAAGGAGAGCTCTATTGCTGGATATAGAGATTGGGGACAATGGTTCTACAGGAAATGGAGTCACAAGAAATTCAACCCAGAATTCAGGGTTTGGAGAGTTATGACAATGTTCCAGAAGAAGATGACATGACTGTATTCGAATAAATGTAAAATGTTCTACATGAATAAATGTAGATTGTTGTACATGAAAAAAATAAGACAGCCCCTGAAAATAAGCTCTAATTTGTCTTTTGGAGTAAAAATTAATATAAGGCCTGGTTTTATTTTCAGGGAAATACAGTACTAGGAAATCCAGATTCTGGGAGAAAATTTGAAAGAGAAAGCTCACTATAGGGAGTATGGTATAATATCAGAACGGATAATAAGTATCATAGTGAACAATGGTATTAAATCAAGATTTATATTTATATTTTAAACTTATAAAGTATACAAACAAACAAACAAACAATCTCAGGAAAGAGTGGTAGGGAATGGGGACAAGAGGGTGGAGGATATCTCTATAAGCACTTCAGGCTTTTTTAGATAACTTTCATGTTGTGGTTCTCATGACTGCCATTCTTTCCAGCTTGGTAGATACATATACAGTCAGCCATCATCATACGTTTCCCTGAGGCTGTCCTTTACTTTTAGTTTTCAAGAAATAGTTAAGATTGAGAAATTAACTGAAATCTCAATCATATATTACTAGTCAGTTAAAGCTTTAAGATGCTAGTCATTCCTTGGAGATGTTTGTGTTTTTGTCCAACTATTATATTTTATAATTTATTATGTCTGCTATGCCTTTGATATCCTAGTATATATTTTTTTAAATAAATTATGATCAAATATTTGGTTTTAGTATGTAGAGGTATCAGACATTTACAACATAATTCTCCTTTTTGTATTTTTGTTCTTTCAACCAACTGTAAATGAAGAGAAACGTTTCCCGGGTCCAGATTCTAATCCTGAATAACAGTTGCATTTAGCTGTCATGTCCCTCAATCTTCTTTTCATTGAATCAGATTCTCAGTCTTTCTTTGCCTTTTACTTTGACTCTTGAAGTGAAAAGGCCAGCTATTTTGCAGAATGAGCTTAAATTTGGATTTTTAATCAGTTTACTCACGATTCAATTAAAGTTATTAATTTAGGGTGAGAATGTCATAAAAGTTGTATTGTGTCTATCTTAATGCATCTTGTTAGGAAGCTAATATGCTATTACTTTTACCTGTTACTGGAGATATTAATTTTTATTCTACACTGTGACACATTTGTAATGAGAAAACAAAACAAAACAAAAAGCCAGTTTCACTTAAGAATGTCCTTAACGAAGCAGTAAAAATCATATTTTTATATCTTGACCATAGGAGTACATCTTTTTAATATTCATTGTTACAAAATGGGAAGTATATATAAAGCACATCTGCAACATACTTGAATATGATGGTGGTTGTAAAGAAAAGTGATGTATACCTGTTTTACACTTAGAAACATTTTTATATGAAATACCAATTGACAGACAACCTCAGTTATTCATACATGGGTATTTGACAGACATTTTCTAATAAATTAAGTAAGGCTCAGACTTCAAGAAAAAAATAACTCATGATATTTGCTACCAACGATAATATTCAAGCTTGGAAATGAAAATTGGAATTTTAGAAAACTTGTATCTGCCACCTTGAACTTGAGAGCTTTGCAATACTTAAAGGCTTTTTTTTTTTTTTTTTTGACACCATTAGTGATACTAATAATATGAAGTTTTGGTATTTTATAATGAAATGAGTTATCCTTTTGAATATCTGTATAATTCAGCAAACTTATATTTTACAAATGACCAAAACATAATATGACAATATCATGTATAAATAAAAGATTCATTCGAAAATGTATGATAGGTCAATGGAGTTTTGTATAACAAGCTTATGAAAATTTCATTGATATGGTTTTACATTCAACACTACAAATGCTCTTTGAGAAATTACCATTGTTTAATTTTGTTATACTACTAAAAGCGTATCCACCATTATCTGAAACAGCAGTTAAAATACCTTCCTTTTTCCAACTATTCTATGTTAATCAACTCAGATTTTTTTTTAATACAGTTAGAATAAAACAACACATCACATTAGTTTAAATGCAGAAGTAGATCAGAATCTGACTGAGGAGAATTCAACCCAGAAAGAGCTAGACGGTGGTTTCTCTTCAAATTTGAGACCTAAAGGAAGAACAGTCTTGCAGACAATGGTTTTGGAGAAGGGTGAAGGGAGTGATCCGATGCAGGAAGACTTACCAATTCTATCTTTTAAGTTTAAGCTGTTTCTACTAAACTTTTTCCATCTTTAATTTTTATCAACTTTAAAGACTGTGCCATACTTGTCATACTTTTTGCATTATACAGAATAAGCCTTTTTAGTTGAAGACTTCAGTCTAACTAAACCTCCTACACTCTCTGTAATTTAAGTAAGACCTATCTTGGAATTCTCTGTAACAGGTCATGAAAAATAAAAAAGTAATCCAAATTTTCTGTGCTTCTACAGCATAACTTTTATTCCAACATTATAATTACTCAGTACCCTGTTATAATTATAAACTTTTTAAAAACTCTATGTTGTTATACAAGTACATGAGGAGTTGCAAGAAATCTTGAACATATACACAATATACAAGAAGAATTTTAATATGCTTTGTGTGTCTTCTTGTTTTTTGAAATTAGAAAACTGACATCTACTTGGTGCTCCAAACTCTGAAATGGGCAATTTCTTAGAAACACAAACATGAGGGAGAATAACTAGTGTAATCCCTCCCTCTCCCCAAAAAAGAGTTTATGCCACATAATGTTGTAGAAATAACTCATGTCATCCAATAGAAAAATAAGCTGAATTGCTTGTCATTTTTTAACGATAATCCTCCAGTTGTAGCAGCTTCTGGATGGAAAAATCTGATAATTTTATAATAAAATTCTCATTTTATTTGAGTTTAATTACCTTTGAATGGAAAAAAAAATAATGTATTCAACAAAAGAAATTAGTAGAAATCCAAGAAAAAAATAAAATCAAACATTTCAAAGATATTGTAAAATGGTATATTTTTCTCAAGATGTTCTTGGGAATGCTCGCTTCCATTAAAGAAACAACCAAAAAGTGAGAAGGGGAGAATCAGATGAGACAACTGGGTAATAACCACAAGAGCACCCTTTAACAGACCCAATTGCTGTTTTATCTTGGAATCTAGAACAATGTAATGGGATGTTTTTGTCCATAAAAGTCAGTCAAGTTCCAAAGTTATAAATGTCAACAATTTGCATAAAAGCTCAACTTTAAAGATTTAGTACTGTGTACAAATGAAGATAAAAATAAGCACAAACATAAGAGTTGCATTTTAATATAGGTATCCTTTATCTAATGTTTATATAATGGGAGTCAAATGACTTCATTATTATCTATGCTATTACACTGAATACCAAATGAACTCATCATACAAGCATACTTGCTTTAAAAACGACTACAGCCCCATCAATGACAAGGGAAACATATGTATGCAAACTTCTTTAGATGACTAATTTGATTTTTGTGTTAACTGCTAATGTATTATTAATCAACAGTTCATTATACTTTTAGATAACCTTAGTTTATTTGTGCTTTATTTGTATACAACTCATTTCTGTAATTTCCTGCTCTATAAAATTTTATTCCTATTTAAACAATATTATCCTTAGGTAACGAATACATATATGCAAAAATCAGATGGAAGAATATAGAGCCTGCTAAATTATTTGGTCATATCTTCATAATAGGTGAAATCATTTTGGCACAAAGTTGTTTTTAACCATTAACTTGTTATTTTCAAAACAAAATGATTGAGCTCTGGGATTAAATCATATGTTCATATCAAAACATCTTCTTGAACATATTCAATTTATTCTTTCAATTTTTATTGTTCTGAATTGGCTTCATGGATGAAAATTTATTATTTTTTTTAGTACATGAATTGTTTTGATTTGGTAGGCCATACCCAAAATGAAATACTTAAAAGTAGATTTAAATGAGATGATATCTGAAAAAAATCAATAGTGAGTCACACATCGTGAAATTGTTTTAAAAAAATCATACAATGAAAACAGACACATTTTTATAAGCAAGTGAAGGAAGGATGTTGATGCTTATGAGAAACAGCATATTTATTATGAGAAAATCTAGAATTCAGACAACTTGGTGTTGTTATGGCAAGACCAGCTAATAGTAAAGGAAATTGACAACGTTTTTTGATCCTTCAATTAGGCAATTAGAGATATTTACTAGAATTCCATATATTTGTGTATAAAAACTATTCATTTAAAACCTCTAATTTAGAATTTGCATTGGTATTGTTTCCATGTATTATGAGCCCTTAAAGTCTGTCTAACATGATGGATTATTGAAACATGTATGACTAGTTCTTAAATATGGTGATTTTAGCGATATAAATTGCTTCACACCATCAATTAGAGCAATGTTTTCTGCAGTTTACATGCCATTACATACATAAACATTTATTTAGCACAGAGTAGTGACAGAGAGGGGTGATCACAGACAATGGAAATAAATCCAGGGACTCTGGTCACCAATGGCCATGGCACCTGGAACTCACTCTCAGCCCTAGCTAGGAAATTCTGCCATAGAAGTATAATTTATACATCATAAAGTGACTCTTACATTGCATTAAGACACACATGAAATGTTGGTTAAATGTACTGTCATAGGAAATTACAGAATGGAGTCAAATGAATATCTCTATGAAAACATTTCAATAGATACCAGCTAATACTTAATACTCGATAAAAGTAGGCACTCTTCTAGTCTTTCTTTATTTGTTTTTAATCATCTATATGCTCTTATATCCATTTTATAGGTAAGGAAACTATGACCTAGAGAAGCAACTGGTCCAAAAGCGTGGCTAGGAAGGAGAAAGAGGTTCAAATACAGACAGTCTGATTCCAGAACTTAAATTCTTTAGCATTGGCAATATTGGTGAAACATATAGGTATTTCACCAACAGAGTCACAATTAATATCAAATAATTTATAATTTGAATTCTAAAGGATGTGTTAAGAAGAGATTTGCTGACCTGAAAATTTACAAAATGTATTTAATATACATACATTTCAATTCTTCACTTGATACAGGAGAACAAACATATCCTTAATTAACCAAAAGAGAAGAAATATTGATCCTTGCTTTATTTTAGTATGGAAATAATTAAGACTTACTAAAATTGGTTCCTTATATTCCTAACTTATAAGTAGTAATTGTTCTTACACATGTTTATATAATTATTTTTGGTAGGTATTTGTAAAAAACACTACATTTGTTTTTCTAGAACATTTTGTTTCTTTAAAAAATATATTACAAGTAGAATATTGGATAGTATTTTCTGTTAAATTCAACACTGAAGCTATATCGTGTTACCAGCGAGTAAGCCATGCACTATTCTACACATGTTTCTTGCACAACATGTACTTTTATGGGGATGGTCCTGGCAAGACTGTGAATGTAACAGATGTTTCGAAAGCTCAGTTAAAATAATCCCAACATTTAGTAGTATTTTCAGTAAAAAAATACTTGCAATTTTTACATATTTTGCAAGTTCAGAGGATTAGAATAAATAGAATGTCTGGCAATGTACGTTTTCCATTTTTAACAGCTTCTCTGCTCTCAAATACAGCCTTAACAAGGATAACATATTTCAATTAGAAGCAAGTTGATTTCCCTGTTAAGCCTTAGTCATTGTAAACTTCTGCCTAATAGTCAGCAATCAAAAAAAATATTTTTTTTCTCATTATGGAGGATAGACACTTATGTACTTTAGTCATAGTATTTGATTTTATTTATGGATCATTAACACAAAATAATAATTGCCTTTTGAACTTAGAACAAACAGATCTAAAATATATAAATTTACATTCTAATAAGTTTACCGCTATACCCCACCACATCATTGGAAGTCATGATGTCTACAAATTGTTTTGGAAGTCTTGGATGCCACCAGATGGTGCTCTTACAGAGCCAAATAGACAGCATTCACTACAAAATTGGAAAAAAAAAAAAAAAAGAAAAAAAAAGTTCTGTTTGGACTACAAGAGTTCATTTTCTTTCTCTCATAATTCAGAGAATCCCATGATGCCCAATAATCCATACTGAAATCATACTTCAGGGTCTGGAAATTTTGGACTTAATGAATATTTAAAACTGTATTGAAAATATATTTAAAAATTCAAAATAGCAAAAATTGAATATAAAATGTTAAATATTATAATTAAATATTATTGTTGTTGAAAGTAGTATTAACTAATATGTGTACAGAAATTTATCACAGTGTTAAAGTTACCAAAAGCCCATTTGAAATTATGTCACATATGAATATATGTGCATATATTTAAAAGTACACTTAGTTTTATAATACAAAATTTATAATATATAGACTTGAAATGCATTCATGGCAAATAACAAATACCAAAATATTCAGTTGCTGTGTTCACCCAAATCATCATTTGATGACAACAGAAAACTCAAAAGTATATCTATTTGAAATAGTGATAAAAAGTTGAGGAAAACAAAAATTACTGGAAAAATAGAAATCCTTTGATTATTTACCAATCGGAAGCACAGAGAAATTTAACAGGCAAAACATTTGCTAGGCATCCCTCCTTTGAAATCCAGGATGAGAGTGTCACTACATTTTCTTTCAAAACCAACCTCACTGTTGGCACTTCTCCCCAAGAATTTCCAAACTTAGTACATGTTGTCTATCTTTACCTTTACTAGTTTCATGATTCTTCCCTCTAGCAATTTAGAGTTTTGTGCAACTCCTTACATTTATAAAATAGTAAGAATGGAGGCCAATCCTTAACAACTGTCTGTGTTTAAATTCTGCTTCATCCACATAACTGTAAGATCTTGGGCAAGTTAGTATATTTGGACAATGCATTATTATAATACATTAACTCTCTTTAAGCCATATATTTATTCTCTATTAAGTGGTATGATTAAATAGTACCTGGATTATAGTGTTATTATTTTTATTTTCACTTGAGGATTAAATGAATGGGTATATACATGCACATGTGTATGTATGTATCTTCAATAGTGTTTAGTATATAATATGTGCTTTTAAATATTAGCTGTTATCATCATCATTATGGTTGCTGCTGTTAATGGATCCATGGCAAAACAACAAAATAAAAACAATATAATGTTTTCATTTTTAAATTATTTTACTGTAAAGAACTTTACTGTAAAGTGATTGTGATTTTAAACAACAGAGAAGTAAATATCCTATCAATATCAGATAACTAAATGTAATACTAGATAGTTTTGTTACATTTTTAATATTTTTACGCACAAGGGTAATAAGTACTTCTAAAGACAATATCTAAGAATATAGAATGAAAGTGAAGGTAACCCCCTTCATATCTTTTAAATTCACTTTCATTTCCATAGATAATCATAACAACCATTTTTAGTGTTATTTTTAATGGTTATTTCTTGGAAAACTAAAAAAATTGGCAGTCTTTCTGGTTTGTAGAAACCAAAAGTTAGAGGATCTCTTAAAGAGTAGGCAGGACTCTTTGTGTTTTCTAGACTAATAATAATTCTTTAACTATTAGGTGGTTAAGAGGAACTCATATTGTCCCTCAGCACATTCTACTCTCCATTATTTTCTCAGGAATTCTCTAACATTCAGTCTCTTATCATATCTTGTATCATATCTCTTTTATTCTTGATTTTAGGTATATTACATCACAATGGTACACTTTCAATATATATGTATATATTTATATATTCACAAAATTAACTAGAAAATATGCAATATATATTATGCAATATATACATAATAAATAACCCAAGAACAAACAAAATCCAAATCACTGAAATAAACTGTGTTAGACATACTCAAATTCTATTCATAGAATATTTTTAAAGTTATATCCTGCATGCTAATATTACTACATTTCCTCAAGATCTCAATTTCTTTTTTTTTAATAGTGTCAGGATGAAAAAAATATGATTAGCAAATATTCCTTCATTTCCGTCCTAAAAGATATTTGCTAAATTGTCGATGTCTGAGTAGTTAAAACTTCACAGAAAACCCTAAAGCCTTATTAGAGCCTTTCTTATCCAAAGTATTAGTAAAATGGTTAAGAGCTAGAGTAAATGACTAGTGTGTAGTTTTTCTTAATTATTTATTTATTTTTTTGGTTTTCTTCGCTGGAGGTGATAATAAGCAAATGGCAGGAAGCCAGGATGTGTTAATGTGAAGGAAATGGGATTTGTTAATGTCAAAATGGTAAAAAAGAAGAGAGACAAAATGATACTAAATAAAGAGTCCCTAAAAAATTCAGAATATTTGCAAATCCAGAATGCAATACTATTTTAAAATACAGAAAATAGAACATTACGGGACTTTTAAGTATTAAAAACAATTTGTCTATGAAGTGTGTGTTATGCTAAGCAAAACTACAAAGCTTTCAAAAACATTTTCTCCCTTCTGCTCCTATTGCTGTCCTTGATTTGTGGCTTCATCCCAGTTTTTCTCTTCCCTTGTGTTGCTCTCCTAAGTTTCATTTTCCCACCAACCTTCAATATGCAAACAAACCAGTCCATTTTTTTCCAATAAAGAATTCCTTAATTATCCCCACTGTCTGCATTTCCCCTCTTTTGAATAGTTACAGCATAAACTTGTATACCATACAATTAACTTTATTTTCTTTGCTGTTACTTCAGGTCTATCAGCTTATGCTTCCCAGAAAACCCATTGCTTAAGGACAGGAGACATGACTACATGTATTGTTTCTTTATCGACACCTCTCTGCCCTCCCCGGCCCTTATTCAGTGATATGTTAAAATGCCTAACATGATGGATCTCAGTATCACACATACTGATTCATATTCATCTTAATATGTTCAAGATATTCTTCAACTCCAACTTCAAGAAATATATGGATATAGGGGGAAAATGATATTTAGGTCTCTCTTAAATAATTGTCAAAGAAGATAACCTGCTCATTTATTTTGTAGCTATTTGTGACAATGGCTAAACTGGATATAACCTCTAAAAATGTTTCTTTCCTCCTTACCTAATAATAACGAGGTATGTATTAGAAGTTACAGATGAACCTAACATCATGACTGCTAGTTTAGAAAAGCCATGCTGGAAGATACCTCAAAGTTCCTACTAAGTTCTGTTCCATTAGCCGCAGGACACTGCATATTCTGCTGGAGTGGCAAATTGTTGCTCCAGTGTTCAAGTATCAACAATCAGACTCTGTAGTCTTTCTGGAAATGTGATTAGGAAAGATTAGGCTAGTAGGACAATGGAAGCATCAGTAGACAAGGAAGGCCTTATATTGTTTTCTCTTCCCTGTGTAGGTCACTCTCTTCTGAAAACCCCTAAACTCCCACACAAACTATCTCCTCCAACACTAAAACTACTACCATCACTGTGATGATCCATTTCTCTGTTGCTTGAGCTGAGATGTTGTTCTTTAGAAATGGAATTGAGAGTTTCTAGATCACAGAAGACAGGATGTGTATTAAATGTAGTAAATCGACTTCGTCCAAAATGTTGTCTTTTTAATGATACAAAGTGCAAACTCCAGAGCCACTATGGATTTGCTTTGCTTGTTGTAAATTTAAAAAAAAAGTTACTATTAATTATTGCATTTTCTAACTCGACTTCTTTACCTCAAATAGTTGTGGTTTTCACCGAGCTTTCTTCTAATATCTTTTTAAAAATCTATTCTAAGAACTCTAACACCCATTTCTCAAATCTTTGTATGGTTAGATTGAATGTTACTGTCTGTTTAGAATATAATAATTGTACTCTATAATCTTATTTTTCATTATTTAAGCAAAATATGTGTCTTTTTAAATTTAGTTTACTGATTATTATCCTTCCAAATGTATTAAATGAAAACAAAAATCATGAAGGAAATAAATAACATGATCTATTTAAAATCATATTACAAAAATTTTAGAAAACACATTTTGTTCTGTAATTTGTCAATCATTTGAATCAAGCACACGTATCAACGGGGCTAACAAAAGGCAAAACCAGGCAGTTTTTAAACTTCCTCATGGGTCCACATCTTTTTCCCATTTTGTTTCCTTTTCTTCATGCCTCTCCTGTACCCACCAATTATTTGGCACACTTGACTGTTATGAGTCTCTTACAAATTCCGTATTTCTTCCAAAAGTACTAATAGAAATCATGCATTAGGCAATCTAACAGTCTAAGGGAGAGTGCCAAATGAGTTATACCTAGTTCTTGTGTTCATGCGTTTCCTTATGAAGTGTGTGGAATAACACACACACACACACACACACACACACACACACACACACACGAAAGCACTCTCCACATAGCAATACTTCTAAGAACAGTAAATGTAAACTTTTAACATTTCAATGAAAAAAGTTCTTTCTGACTGGAATTATTTGCTAGATTGCATAAACTATGTGTGTTTTCTGTTTTATTTTGAAATATTTTCTCTTTTTGGTGAATTGATTAATCCAAACGGCGGTAATGCATATTCACAGAGATTGGTAATAAATCAATTTTAGCTAAAAAAATGATTTACAGTAGAAAATTTTAAAAGAAGATAATTTTTGAGAACTCATATACTGCAAACAGGTTTGTTTTGCTGTTTGATGAAAAGAAGATCAGACCAATGTATTATAACTGGGTAAAGTTAAAAGGCAGGTCCCCACAGTTTGACATTATTTAAAAATATATAGTTACAGAAACCTAATTTTTTTTCCTCAGCAAAAGATTAGAAAACATTTTTCTCAAAGGAACAAATTAACATATTCATACAGACTGATACACATGTAACAGCAATAAAAAGACATAAATGTAAGTGATAACAATATTTATTCCTATATCACTTTCTGCCATGTAATCTTGGGATTTATCAACCTCCAAAGAGATTTCTGTCTCTGTACCTAACCTTCCTAGCTCCTCCACCTTATAAGACAGACAGTCAGCTTGAGTCCTAAATTTTGTGATGGATACTCAGAAAATTAGGGTGAAGAGACAGAACTTGAAAATCAGAGTTGATGTTTTATTTAAAAACAAAAGATTCATTTACAGAAGCAAAAAATTATTAAGATTAAATGAATGAGGGATAATAAAAATTTGGATCTTGTAATCCTAAAGTTGGGAAAGAGATTTTTATAGTACTGAGAGTAACAGGTGAAGAAAAACAAACAAAACAAAACACAAAACTTTGGGGCATATCTAGGTTTGGACAGTTTTATACTATGATTTAGATATCCCTTAATGTTCTTTGCGAAATGCTAGAGAATGATTAGAAAAATTAGAACTATGTGTATGACCTTGGACAACAGGGCCACATTTCTTTTAATACTCTCCTATGTTATAGAGTTTGTACTAGACCCTAGCCCCATAGGATCCTGGGTAGTACTTAGATTACACATAAAAATCAATGTAATTTACAAGGTAATTTATACATTTCAAGTTGTACTGATGATTACATTCCCCGGCCAACAAATCTTTCCTAGATAAATGACACTATATTGGTAGGTAAATTACCAGAAAGTATGAGTATGGGATTTTTTAAAACTGATACTTAATATTATTTGTTGTATCAAGAGTACCCTTTATTTTCTTTTTATGAAGAGAAATTTAGTAAACCTCAGACTTTAATAGTTTTACTATAAACCATACTATAGTATAAAATTTTCCAAACCTGGATATTCCCTAAAGTCTGTTCCTTCACCTGTTACTCTCAATACTGTAAAAATCTCTTTCCCAATTTTAAGATTACAAGAACTCAATTTTTTCTCTTTTTCTCATTTAATCTCAAAGGTTTTTTTTCTCCATTACTCTTGAGATTGCTATGTATTACATATGCATTTTTTTTGTTAAAATAATTTATTGAAGAGATAGCTACAGTATTAAATATTTTACTGATAGAAAAAACTGAGACAACAAACAGCAAATAAACATTATTATCTTTCCTAACCTACTATGATACTTTTAGATTATAGGACATAGCCATCTATTTTTAAAAATTATCTTCCTCCTCAGTTAAAAATGTAAACAAAGGGCATCACCTTCAAACTCCACATTTCTGGTACTTTTAGATATTAAGAAACAGTGGTAATAAGCAGCTTCTTTGGTGGTAGGTGAGTCTGTTTGCTAAAGTACCAAGAGGCAAAACAGATGCACAAATGTAGGTCTATTCAGTCTCAAGAAAAGTCTTAATAAACTTTGATAAAGTTCAAATGAATAAAAAACATACTTTTTTAAAAGTGAGGATACAACTCTTATAGTCCACATAAGGCACTGTTTTCTTGCTGACTCATCATATTAATTTTTTAGATTATTTTCAGGTGAAAAAACCTGGACAATTGCATTATTACCAGCAATCTTTGTCAGTAGGCCAAGATTAGAATTCTGCATGTGAATTATCTGTGTATCTATCTACATATCCCAATCCACAGCAATGATTCATTTGATTTTGTCCTATTCTAACCATCAAGTAAGTCTCCCCTTTAATTTAGTCAAGTCAAAAACAATATGTAGGAGTTAATATAGCTACATTGGATGATATATACTCATACTGACATAAATAACAAGGAAATTGGTGAAGATAGGGAGGCCTAAATATACTATTTCATAGTTCCGATTTTTCATTTCACTAAAAAAAGCATTTTCAAAATAATAAAAATGGTTGGGAGAGACATTAATGAAATGACAAAGCTTTAAATTATTTATACATGCATATATGCAAGTTAGTATTGCCATGACTTTGCTAAAAATACAGAACAATAAAGGAGACATGTAAAAAAAGAAAGTAAATTCAGGTGTTTCATTTGGTGTAGTCAATCCTAAAACAATCATATCAATCCTCTAGAAGTTTACTCATGACAACTTTCTATATTATTTTACATTGACTTTCCCTCCTGCTTCACATATAAGCAATTCAGCTTTACAGAAAGGTGGGCACAGCCAGCCATCAGCTCAGAAATGGAAAATTGTAATAACTGTATTTTCAGACACAATTCACAGGTTAAACCTAGTGGGAATTGCTTTCCTCTGTAGACTTTTAAGGATGATGCATTCCACAAAATGTGTGTTGCTCTCATTTTTCTTTTTCTTTTTTTTTTTTTTCTGTGAAGATCACTGGATGCTGTGAGATGTAGATGATGATACAGGCAATGCTGTAGACCTCCGCTAAATTCATAACTCTGGATTTCATCAGCAATCTGTTGATATAGACTGACTCCTATGTCATTTTTTTTTCTCTTTTGGTTGGAAAATATATTTTTTAATGGTTGAATGAATTTCTCTCCGCACATTGCCTAATAGTAAATCTTTTTAGATCTCATTCAGCTTTATCGTTCCCTCTGGCAGTTCAGTTGTTGGCTTAGATTTATTGAGGTCCGACAGAATGCAATTGAAATCTCCCTTTGAAATAAAGTTCTTGGCATGAAAAAAAAATCCATAAAAAGCTTCATCCTTAGGACAGCGACTTTTATAGCGCAGAACTGATCTGAATAGCTCTCAGATGCTGGCCTTGGATGATAGTTTAGACTGCATTATTGGGTATGAACCTTGAATTCTCTGAGTCTCTTCTCTTGCTCTTTCTTTCTCTTTTACTAGCACATTCACACATATTCTAGTCTTGCTCACTTGCCATACAAAAGATAATCCAACCTTAAGTTGGATTTAAAACAATCTCTCTATTGTATCTCCTTCCATAACTCAACAAAGTGATATCTAGGGAACTAGTAACATCATTAATCTGTTTTTAAGGATTTTAGACTACTTTATTCATGTTCCATTTATTCTCACATATATACTGGAATGCTTCCTTGAGATTAAGTATAAATAGGGAAACACCAAAATTATTTAAGTAATAACATTATTAAAAAATATCACTTGTCTCTTAAAACACCTATTCGTTTGTTTATTTTACATGGGTGTTGTACAATGAGAAGTTCTTAAAGATGTAGGACTTCTCTGTGGCACAGCCTTTCTCTTGGATGAAATTAAAATGGAGACAATATAGTGTAGCAATAAGCAACATGCAAAGAACATAGATTTTAAAATAATACATACCTGTATATGAGTCCCAGCTCTGATTGTGTAAATTCCCTTAGATAATGTAGATTTTTTTTTTTTTTTGGTTTAGTGTTTTGTTTATATTTGTTAGTTTCCCAAAGGAAATCTCATCTCTAACTCCAAAATGCACAACTCGATAGCTATTACTCTTGTGATTGGAGCTGAGCTGGTAGAGAAAGAGTATAGAGTACCTACATTCCTATATTCCTGATGCATTCTTTGTTCTTATTACCATATATAAGAAATTTCTTATTGTAGAAAAAGAAGCCACTGTTGTTAGCATAAGTAGAAATATTTTCTAAATGGGTGTAGATCTACCTTACTTGTAAAACTGAAAAAAGCAGACTCTAGGCTGAGATTTCAGAATCAGTTCTCATCATCACGCTAACTGAACTGTCTCACTAAGAGAACTTGCCTCTGCCTTACAAAGACATTCCGATTATGGTTCTTAACCTTTGTTTCCTAAATCTCCAAAAGATTTTTGGGTAGAATTCATAGTACTTGGGAAGTTGGTTGGAAAAACCAATTACAATTTATTTTTGTTAATCTCTGCAATTATTAGTAGCACCTGTGACTCTGAAAATTAAAATGCAGATATTTTATAACACTATAGTTGCTGCAAATTTCTCAAGACACTATTTACTTTTATTATTTCAAGATATTAGTAATAGAGCTATTGCTTGATAATGTTATTTGTTTCTATAAAGTAAATATATTACTATAATGTAAACTTTTAAAAATATTTAAAAATATTTTGATGCTGTATTTCTAAGTTTCTTTTGTAATCCTATTTATTTACATATATATGTATATACATATGACATATATGTATACATATATGACATATATGTATATATATATGACATATATATATATGACATATAGCAATTTTAGATTCACTGTAAAATTTAGCAGAAAGTATAGAGAGTGCCCATATTCTTGCCCTCACAGACACAAAGCCTCTCCCACTATCAATATCCTACATCAGACAGGTACATCTGTTACCTACACTGACAAATCAGTATCTCCAAAAGACCAGTTTTTATTAGAGTTCACTCTTGGTGTTGTATATTCTATGGGTTTTGACAAATGTATAATGAAATCCATCCACCATTATAGTATCATACAGAATAGTTTACTGCCCTAAAAATCCGCTGTGCTCTGCCTATTCATTCCTCCCTCCCCTCCTAACCTCTGGCAACCACTGATCATTTTATCATCTCTATAAGTGTTTTGCCTTTTCCAAAATGTCATAGTTTGTATAGCCTTTTCATAGTAGTTTCTTTCACTTAGTAATAAGCATTTAAGTTTCCTCCATGTCCTTTCATGACAAATAGTTTATGTCTGTATAATGTTCCACTGTCTGCATGTACCACAGTTTATTTGTACATTCACCTACTGAAGGACATCTTGATTGCTTCAAAGTTTTGGCAATTATGATGAAGTTATTATAGAAATCTGTGTGCAGGATTTTTTTTTTTTGGGGGGGCATAAGCTTTCAACTCCTTGAGTAAATACCATGTAGTGTGATTACTAGATCACATGGTAAGACTTTCTTTGTAAGAAAGTGCCAAACTGTATTCCAAAATAGCTGTATTACTTTGAATTTCCATCAGCAATGGATAAGAGTTCCCATTGCTCCACATCCTCACCAGTATTCGGTGTTTTAATATTTTGGCTTTTTGACATTCTATTAGGTGTGTCATGGTATCCCATTGCTGTTTTAATTTGCAATTCTCTAATGATATATGATATTGAGCCTCTTTTCATATGCTTATTTGTTATCTTTATATCCTTTTTGCTGAGGTATGTTTGGGTATTTTGCCCATTTTTTAATCAGGTTGTTCAGTTTCTTATTGTTGAGTTTTAAGAGTTCTTTGCATATTTTAGGTAACAGTCCTGTATCAGATATGTCTTTTGTAAATATTTTCTCCCAGTCTGTGGCTTTTTCTTATTCTCTACACAGTGCTTTTCCCAGACAGAGGTTTTAATTCTAATGAAGTCCAGCTTATCAATTATTTCTTTCATGGATCATGCCTTTGGTACTGTATCTAAAAAACTCATCGCCATACCCAAGGTCATCTAGGTTTTCTCCTATGTGATCTTCTAGGATTCAGTTTTCTGTTTTACGTTTAGGTCTATGATCAATTTTGAGTTACATTTTGTATGGCTATAAGGTCTGCATTTGGACTCATTTTTTTTTTTTGCATGTGGATGTTAGTTATTTCAGCACCATTGGTTGAAGAGATTATCTGTTCGCCACTGTTTGTTCCTTTGTCAAAGATCAGTTGACTATATTTATGTGAGTCTATTTCTGGGCTCCCCATTTTGTTCCATTGATCTATTTGTCTATTCTTTCACCAATACCACACTGTGCAGATCACTGTAGCTTTACAGAAAGTCTTTAAGTGGGGTAGTATAAGTCACCCAACTTTGTTCTTCAGTATTGTGTTGGCTATTCGTGGTCTTTTGTGCCTCCATATAAATTGCAGAATCAGTTTGTTGATATCCACAAATAACTTACTGGGGTTTTTAGTGGGATTGCATAGAATTTGTAGATGAAGTTGGGAAGAACTAACATCTTGATAATATTGAATCTTCCTGTTTACAAACATAAAACATATCTCCACTTATTTAGTTCTTTGATTTCTTTCATTTGATTTTGTAGTTTTCCTCATATAATCCTTGTACGTATTTTCTTAGATTTATAGATAAGTATTTCACTTTTTTGGATGCTATGCAAATGTAATGTGTTTGTAGTTTCAAATTCTAGTTCTTCGTTGCTGGTATATAGAAAACCAGTTGACTTGTGTATATTAACCTTATATCCTAAAACCTTGCTAGTATCACTTATTAGTTCCAAGAGTATTTTGTTGTTGTTGTTCACCGTTGATTTTCTAGATAATTTGGAAAAGATACAGTTTTATTTTTTTCCTCCCCAATATGTATGCATTTTCTTGTCTTATTGAATTAACTAGGAGTTCCACTATGACTATGTATTTATTTTATATTTTGAAAAACATTATTCTGAGAAGGCATCTGGAGGCTATATCAGGTTTTCAGTGGTCCCTGGCAAACACATACACCGATATAAAGTTAACAACTAACATTCTAAAAAAAAATACTGCTAGAAACTGAACCACTTGCCTCTGCCATGACCAACACAAACAAAATAGAAGATATAAATTTTCTTTTAAATTAGATTTTTGGATTAGTGCAACTGATTAAATTATAAAGCACTGTACTTACAAAGAAAAATACGATTTATAGAAACCTTTTGTTTGTTCATTTTGTTTTTGTTTTAGGTGCATGGTTCCCATACTGTGTGCCAAATCCTCCCAGGAAACAGGAGTAAACATAGAAAAATGCCCCTTAATATTTTAGATATTCTAGGGGAACTCAGTGATGCTCAACATTTGTCAGTTATTGTGTAAATGCTAACTTCAGATAGTTCACAGCTTCAACATTAAATCACACTGCCTTGCTTTTCATGACATCATGTCTTCACAAAGTTGGATTTTCAAAGGTAGTTGTAAGAAAAAGTACGTACTAAGCAAAAATTAATGTTATACAGAAAACAAGGATGGTGGTGAATTATCAGAGTCTAAGCTTTAAGAAATTGTGTAGTGCCAATAGACACACACATCATTTTAGTGAATAACTGCGGTCATTTAAAAAATAAAATATTAATCTCTTCATTGTATGTGTATTAGTTTATCAGTTACTAAATTATTAGAACATAAATACTTAACAGTTGGGTTATAGCTGCCTTTTTAAAAAATGGAACTTTAAAGATTATGACTATCTTTCTGTTTATTTACTGCCTAGGAGCACTGTGAAACATTTCTGAGACACTAATGTCACTACAAACTGAGAAAGGTCATGAATCTCTGCTTCATATTTTACTTTGGAAAAGTAAGATTGGCATTATGGAGAACTGTTACAAATTGGAAAAGCACTAGAAGGACTTCAGGTGGCATAGTTTCTTTACAGGTGTCATAACTCCATTTAAGCCATTTCCATGGAACACTGGGATATGCACAATGTAATGTAAAACTGTGGGTTTTCTAGTTAGAGGGAGTAACTAAATTTTTCTAAGGTGGCATGATACTGTAGAGAAAATTTTTGGGATTCAGTGAAGGTTAAAGGGGGAAAATCTAATAGTAGGAAAAATAGCTGAATGCCTATTGAAAGTATTGGTTTTAAAAATTATGAGAAGGTAAACTAAGGCCGTTTAGTAGGTATAGAAAGGAAGGAGAGATGAGATATTTTTGAACTGAAAGACAAAGACTAATTTGATGTAGGAAATGAAGGAAAAATGAATGGCTCAATATTTCTAGCTGTAATGACTGGGTCAATAGTGATACATATTATCAACTGAGCTACTAATACAACTTGGAATGGGAGAATTTCTGACTTAAAACTCTATACTTATAAATTTAGAATTCCTGAGGACACACATTTGGAGATAGTAAATAGTAAGTAAGTAGAAATTAACAGTTGGTGAAATCCTGAGTGTGAAGGAGGAAAGAGAAGCAGACGCTGAAATAATATGGCATTCTAACAATAAGAGATAGAAAACAGTAGCAAAGGAGACTGACAATGTTTGGAGAAAGACGTACAACAACTGTAAATAATCATAGAAACTCGGGAGGGGGGGTGGATTTTACGGATGGGCTATGTCTTCCTTGTTAATTTTTTATATAAATTTTATTTTATTTCCCCAAATGTCCTATTGTTCACTTTATATCTATTTCTAAATGAATCTGATATACTGGAAAAATCACATGCAGTAAAATTGAACAAGCTTTGAAATGATGAGTTGGAGTTCCAGCTCCACAATTCTTCTGGTGCATGGCCATGGGCAAAGCACTTAACTTATCTGAAGTTATGTAAAATTAAAATAATAGCATTTATTTCCTCAGGCTATAGAAGCATAGAAATCCTACACACAAGGAATTAGAAAAGTGCTTGGTATGTATCATTGTAAAAATTTACTAGTATGTAAAGTACTCTAGTTTTCATCACATAAGCTAGCAAATTTTAGTTACTATATACCTTTTGTTTTCATATAATTTTCAAAAGTAATGTAAATTTCTTTTTGCTTAGGTTTTGTTTTCCATAAGAGTCTATCGTATGTGAGTTCTATTTATTTCTTATAATCATCCAGGATTAGTTATTGTTTTCTTACTGTCATAAACAGTGCATGACTCTGCAGTACAGCTCCTTAATTTATCTAAGAATTATCTCTATGTGTTTAAATATCTTTATGATTTTATTTTCATCAAATTTTCTTAGATCTTTTATTACAATAGCTAATGTTTCCTCCTTTCCTTCTAGTTACTTCTTTTACATTTTCTGCATTTTTGAATTCAAATTGACCAACACATATGAATTTACTGTGTGCAGAATTACTGTGTTAAGCATTCATTTTCTTAATATTTCCTTTGGAAGCCATTCCAAATACAAAACCTCATATGTTATAACTTAAAACACCATTGCTTCCTATAGTTTGCTGTTGCTGTCAGTTGTAGACATTTTTCCAGGGACCCAGACTCCCAATCTCAGTGACCCTGCTGCTAGTTCAGGTTTTTTATTCCCTTGTATCTAATTTATCACCTGGTCTTAACTATTTTCTCTGCCATTCAAGACATTATAATATGAACCACCTTCACATTATAATAGCATCACAAGTGAAGGTGCTAAATTATCTCAAATAAGATGTGATACTATAATTTTAACTATATTTTACACTTATCTTATGAAGACAAAAAAGCAGCCTATATAGAGTGATATGTTTGTAAAATGTTTGGAAACACAGTACACCACTGAAGTGAAAAATAACTGGTGTGTGTATTTGTGTGTGTGTGTGTGTGTTAGCACATGCTTGTTTGCTCTTTAATCTTGGGCAAATCTTTATTAGATTTCTTCAACTATAAAAATGGAAGTAATAATACACAAATGGTTATTGTGAGGATGAAATGATAAAATGGACATAAAATGCAGAATGAAAAGTGCACGATAGAACTTATTTGTTTCCAGAGGAAAAGTAAAATCTATTTTGCAGCTAAATTTCTGAAAGCTCCTGGAACAACAATTATTACTTTTTTTTTGGTAAACACTATCACAGCCAAGCTGCATGTATTCCAAATATGCATTCCAGGGATGTGAGACGGAGGTGAGAAATGGCAGCTCCCAAACCAGTGCAATGTATACACAACATCAAACCACCACTTCCTGAATCTTTCTGATTATTTCCTACTTCCTTCCAATTATTCCTACTGTAAAGGTTGTGTAACAAGGAAATCATATGGTATGTGGATGACTGAGACAGTGTCTAACCTGCTAACAGGTATTTCCTTGATAATTGTACCGCAATTATCTTTCTCCCCTCTCTATGGAAAGTCAAAATGAGTAAGCCAATGTCTTCCAGTTCTCTGAAACTATGAACCATATCCTTCACTTGTGCGTAAAGATAACACATATTTGAAAGTAGTATTAATATTTTAGTGATTTAAAACCTTTCCCCCAATCCGTTGATTAGGGAAACACCACTAACAAACTAACACAATGAAAAGGATTTAGGCAATCACTGACTTTCTGAAAGCCATTCTAAATTGACCCCAAATTGTTGGGTTTTTTAAAACATATATTTATCACTTTTAAATGTGTTAATTGTGTTGCAAGCACTGCAGCTGGGATTAATTTAGGATGTTTGAATTGCCTTCTCTACAGCTGGTGAACACTGAAGCAAAACTGTGAAATAAGCTTTGCTGAATTAGTTTGCAGTGTTAATTATTCAACCCTTTCCTTTGGAATTCTTTCTAAGAAGTCTAGTCCTAAATTATAAAAGGAGTTGTCTTTTTCTCATACTGTGAACAGGAGTATGACATTTGGTTGTTTATGATACTGGTTTGATGTGTATACTTCTAGTTTAACGTCTAAAACTTCCAAGTACTTTGAGAAAGACAATGCATTTCAACAACAAAGTGACACAACAGAAAACCATCTATACTTAAACATGGCCCCCTCCCCGCCAAAAAAAAGGTTAGAGTGTCTTCAATATTTATTCATTTATTTAAGACTCTCTTTCATGTTTCTTTATTTCTACCCATACGAGACTCCATTCTGGAAGTGATTAATTTTAAAGACTAATCCTCTTCTTTTTACTCTGTCCCTATATACGAATATATCTATCTATCTATCTATCTATCTATCTATCTATCTATCTATCTATCTATCTATCTATAGAGAGAATTTAAGACAAAAATACATATTTATTTTTGTACATACTGCTTTGAGCACTAAGATTTGGTCTGAGTAGGGAAAAAGTACAGGGTAAGGATGGTCTCTCATAGGATTTCCTCTTCTAGTTAGAAGTGAGCCTCTCTTGAAATTGAATATTATTTACCCAGAGGAAAAATATTCTACAAACACTTCATCAGGTCTGGCTTTAATCTCTTATTAGATCTGACTATAGACAACATAATTTAGTTACTTGAAATTGAAGAAAATTACCTAACTTATAAGATAGTTTAATAATATAGTGTATAAAAAGTGCTTTGCCAATAGCTTCAGCATAGAGTCTTATAAAATGCCTACTATTTTATATATTTTGCTTTAATTTTTTACTAAGAAAAATTTTAAACATACACTCAGAGACATTAGCATAATAAAGCAAATGTATCCATCACCTATCTTCAAACTTTACCAACTCAGCCAATCTCTTTTAAACCAGAGATATCCATTCCATCTTTATTTTTTCTTAACATTTTTTTTTTTCTTGAAGATAATAGGTCCTTCACCATGTGGTTCTCTGGATTTTGCTGGTGGCATAAATATGATGTTATTTAAGATGTTTCTTCATCTCACAAATTTCCTGTAAATTGGAAGCTATATCTGGGGGCTTTATCTGAATCTACATTTTTTAAAATATCTGGCTCCCTGTGCCTACTTGGTTTGTATGTTCTTATTTCACTAACCATGTTCCCCCATCTGCTTTGAGTGGTTTATTTCTAGTCTTTTTAAAAACTGTAGATTCAAATGATCTATAAATCAAGGGGAGGTGTACAGCCTTTCATCAGAAATGTCTGACGCTTTTCTCACTGAAATTTCTATTTAGGCCTCAGTCTTGACCTACACTAGAATCCCAATTGTTGGGTGAGTGATTAGCAGGCTTCTCCATGATCATTTGTGATAACTCAGTGATTCAACAAATAAGTACTAAGATTTATATATGCTAGTTATTGTTTTAAATGGTGGGGTTTTAAATGAATGTACAATGAAGTTTAAGGAGCTTGTGTTCCAGTGATACTCATTAATTATCTTGAAATATCCGTCACTACTCACTAGGGGACAAAAAGCTGTTACATGAACTTTCCTAAGTTAGAAGCAGTTATTAGGAAGTCAGTCGTGCAAACTCTAGAATCTAGTCTTAGCAATATTCAATTTTAGGTTTGTGTTGTAAACGTCTATTTGGTCTAAGTGTGCTTATTTCTTCTAATATGTAGATTTGTCTGTATTTATAGGCAAGAACCAACCAGCTTTTGTCTTTGCTGATCAACTCGATTGAATCTCTGTTCTCATTTCTTGACATCTATCTTTCTACTTGTATCAATTCAACTTTTTATTTGCATTTTATCCATTTTTATTAAGATAAAATACACTTAACATGATTACAAACCTAATAATTTTTATTTCTTTTATTTAATATTTTCCATCTTTATTGAGATACAATTGACAAACTTATATTTAAAATGTACAATGTGAATATTTGATATATGGGTACATTGTGAATTTCTACGTTAATTAACATTCATCACCTTGCAGTTAGCTTCTATTTATTTATTTATTTATTTATTTAGAATGCTTAAGATCTACTCTTAGCAAATTTCAATTATACAATACAGTATTATCAACTGCAGTCCCCATGGTGTACACTATATTTCCAAGACTTATTCAGCTTACATGACTGAAACTTTGAACAACCTCTCCCCACTTTTCCCTCACCTCACAGCCCTGGCAACCATGGTTCTACTCTTTGCATTTGATTTTGACTCTTAGATTTTACATAAGTATGAGATCGATGCAATATTTATTTTTCTACGTCTTGTGCATTTTACTTATCATAATGTCCTCTGGGTTCATTCATTTTGTCACATTAGGATTTTCTTCTTTGGTTAGGCTGAATAATCTTCTACTGCATATATATATATATATATATATATATATATATATATATATATACTTTTTTCTTTTATCAATTCATCCACCAATGTACGTTTAGGTTGCTTCCGTATCTTAGCTATTATGAATAATGCTGCAATGAACATGGGAGTGCTCGTCATTCTTTGAAATACTGTTTTCACTTCCTTCAGATACATACTCAGAAGTGGGATTGCTGGATCATATAGTTGTTTTATTTTTAATTTCTCGAGGAGCTTCCATATTATTTTCCATAGTGTGGCTGTACCAGTTTATACTCCTACCAACAGTGCACAAAGTTTCTCTTTTCACCATACCCTGGCCAGCATTTTTTATCTCTTGTCTTTTTCATAACAGATATCCTAACAGATGTGAGGGAATATTTCATCGTGGTTTTGATTCCTATTTCCCTGATGATTGTAATGTTGCTCATCCTTTCATATAACTACTCACATTTGCATATCTTCTCTGGATAAATGTCTACTCAAGTCCTTTGTCCATTTTCCAATTAGATCATTTTGTTTGTTTTGCTATTGAGTTATATGATTTTCTTACACATTTTGAACATTAAACCCTTATCAGGTATATGGTTTGTGAATATTTTCTCCCATTTGATAGGTTGCCGTTTCATTTGTTGATTTTTTTTTTCTGTGCATAAACGATGTAGTCCCACTTGTTTTTCTTTTGCTGCCTTTGCTTTTGGTGTCAAATCCAAAAATACAATTGCCAAAACCAATGTCAAGGAGCTTATCCTCTATCCTCTAGATTTTCTTTTATGAATTTTATGTTTTAGGTCTTACGTTCAAATCTTTAATCCATTTTGAATTGCTTTTCATACTTGGTGTAAGATAGGGGTCCAATTCCATTCTTTTGCCTGTGGATATGTAGTTTTCCCAACACCATTTATTAAAGAGACTATCCTTTTCCATATGTGTAGTTTTAGTGTCTTTGTTGAAAATTAATTGACTGTGTATGTATGCATGGTTTTATTTCTGATACGAGGAAGTTTGATACCTCCAGTTTTGCTCTTTTTGCTTAAGACTGACTTAACTATTTGGGGTCTTTGTAGGTCCATATGAACATTGACTTTTTTCTATTTCTGGGAAAAATTCCATTAGAATTTTGTTAAAGATTTCATTGAATCTGTGCATTGCCTTGGGTAGTATGGACATTTCAACATTATAATTCTTCTAATCTACAAACACAGAACATCTTTCCATTTATCTGCACCCTCTTCAGTTTCTTTCATCAGTGACTTACAGATTCCTGGGAACAGATATTTTACATCCTTGATTAAATATATTCCATAGTATTTAATTCTTTGTGATGCTATTGCAAATCAGATTGTTTTCTTACTTCTCTCTCCTAAAGTTTGTTGTTACTATATAGAAACACAACTGATTTTTATAGATTGATTATGTATCCTGCAACTTTACTTATTTTGTTTATTAGTTCTAACAATGTTTTGGTGGAGTCACTGAGGTTTTGTATGTCTAAGATCATGTAATTTGCAAGCAAACAATTATACTTCTTCTTTTACAATTTGGATACCTTTATTTCTTTTCTTGCCCAATTGCTCTCAGTGGAACTTTCATCTTTTCATTGTTGAGTATGACGTTAGCTATAGCCTTGTCATATGTGGCATCTATTATGCTGAGGCGCATTCCATCTGTACCTTACCTGCGGAATTTTTATTATGAAAGGATGTTGAATTTTGCCAAATGTTTTTTCTACATTGATTGAAATAGTCATATTATTTGTAGCTTTCATTTTGTTAATTTAGTGTATCATATTTATTGAGTCGTGGATGTGATCCACCCTTGAACCCGACATAAATCCCACTTGAACATACTGTGTCATCCTTTTGATGTGCTGTTCAATTCAGTTTGCTACCATTTTGTTGAGGATTTTTTAACCTATGTTCATCAGGGATATTGGCTTGTAATTTTCTTGGCGTGTCCATGTTTGGCTTTGGTATCAGGATAATGGCCTGTGAATTTTTCTTCTGATTTGTAGGAATATATATGTGTGTGGTATATATCTATATCTATAGCTTTATATAGTTATAGATATACATATATATTAATTGATTTCTGAATATTATTCTTTCAGATACAGGAATTACAAATATGTTTTGCCTTTCTGAGACTTGAATTTTCATCTTCGTATGGGTGACTTTTGATAAAGAACAATATTCAATTTTAATGTAGTCCAATTTGTCCTTTTTTCCCTTTATGGCTGGCATACTCTGCACTGTTTAGGACATCTTTCCTACTCAAGATCATGTTTAATTTTACATCTTTATTTATTTATTGGACTGTCATATTTAGATATTTAATCTAGACAAATTAGAAGTGGCTCTAGTATTCTCCCTTCCCCAGAGGAGCTCTCAACAAATGATTGATGGAAATGGGAGTCCATGCATTAATACCTCAACTCTTACTTCACAGGTGAGATAACACTGAGCTGTATTTTAAATACGGCATTTCGGAGTTTTCCCAGTGGAGTTAAGATTTAATTGTTAAAAGTGGTAACTGACTTGATAAGCTACATTTTATTAGATGCTTTCAATTTCCTTTTCTTACATACCCACTCTCCTATTAAATTTACTTCACTACCCAATTATGTTATTTGTTCTACGGTTCTTGCTTCATGGTCTATTTGTGGAGGAAAATAAGACAGTTATGCCAGAGGTGACCCTACGATGAAGACGTTCAGAATGAGGTACTGAAAATTGATAACTTTTTTGACCAGGAAACAATAAGAACCCAATTGCTGACAGCATATAAAAACTCTGGCACGCTAAGTCATCCCCACTATGGAAAAGGACAAGTTACTGTGCCTTTCAGTTTCTGTCTCTCAGAGAAAGCGATAGATACTGCTAACTTTATTTACATTTTGGAGTTAGCACATAACACATTTGAAAAATCTGATTTTATAAATGTATTATGTAACTCTGATGTCAGTTTTGATCGGGGTTCAAAATAAGAGAATACCCTTATTAGATTCAAACTGCAGTACAAGTGGCTCTGCCCTTTGTCCCATCCACGTGGCCTGTTACTTGCCATGGTACTTCTGGAATTGATCATAGGTTGAGTAACTTTGTGGAGTCCTTGACAAGTCCCAATAAGGGAAGTAGAGTGCAAACTCTTGGGGCTCTATAGTAAGTCACTGCTTTCTATAGCAGAGAGCTAATTGTTCAAAGGCAGTTCCTAGTATGTTACTGTGTCTTAATAGAAATTGCATTCCTGCTCATAGGACATTAAGTGGCTATCTTAGCAGAGCACCCCAGCATATAGTTTATTATCAGGTCTACCAAGCCATAATGTCCAATATGCATAGTGGCAATTCATCAACTGATTGAAATGGTGCATTAAGGTTTAGAGGGCACAAATGAGTTAGTTACATGAATAGATGGCCTAGATTCCTATGTCATCTATGACCGCTGCTATGTTCCATGTGACAAAGTAATGAATAAGGAAAAATTCTAGGCCTAGTTTACCAGGATGTGGAAGAAAACACAAGTACAATGGAAACAGGAAAATAATGAACATAACTGTGTTGTAAATAATAACATAAAAACACTGCGTACACTGGAAAGCAAAAGAACTAACCTCAGTAAAGCTGGAAAAATGTGTTTTGGCCATCTTTGTTTAAGATAAATGGAAAAAGTACTGTATACAAATATTGTACTCTAGTTAATAAATTTGTTTTTCACAAAGGTATGAGTAAGCAATTCTGAAATTACTTTATGTGTATTATAAGTTTGAGCACGTATAAATATAAAATGCATAAAAATATGTGATTTCGCACTTGCAGAGAAAGGAGTTACAAATAGAAAAGGGGAAAGACTAGAATGAGCCCTATGGGAAAGGCTGAGAATTGGAGTCATCAGTATGAATTCATGGTTTCGTACACAAACACAAAAAGATAGGTAGACACTCTCTGTGTGTGCGTGTGGGGGGGGTGGGGTGGGGAGAAGACATGCAAGTAGAATTTTTATTACTCAGTGAGGAAACATAGAGAAATAGAAAATTGCAGCAATTCTTAAGACTGATGTAGTAATGAAAGAAGGAGTTGGGTCCTAGGCCAAGTGGGATGAAAGTCTGCATAAGATGAACCTACCTTTCTCCATTTCTATTCTCTAACATTAGTCTCTCTTTTAGATCCCAGACACTTTCGAAGTAAAGGAGGAGAAAGAGTGAAATACACAGAGCATTAGCAATAACTTGCTTGGTCTGAAGCTATTTAAATCCAATACAGAAGGCATTTGTGATAAAAGATTGTTTCTCCTTACCATCATCATTTGGAATTTACCATCTTTGGGTAGTTCTTGAGAAGTGACTGCTTTGTGGGCAGTCTGCTATCCCAGTATGTACTAACTTATACTATCTGACATTCTTAAGTGATTATTCTAAAGTACATCAGCACACTTTTTCAGGCTGCACTGTTATCACTGATTTGTTTGTTCATGTAAGGATTGGGGTAATGGCTTTAAAAAACAGAATTGCAAAACTACTTGTCAAAGTCTTTCTCTTTTTCTATTTGCTTTCCCTGGTCTAGTCTTTCTATTTTATTGTGATATGTTAATTTTTTTCATGCTTGTTAAAATCTATTAGCTCTAGAGTCAAATAGATGAGGGTTTGAATCCAAGTTTTCCCACTTATTTGATGTCCTAAGTTACATTAGGAATGAATTATTTCTATTATTGTAATAACCCATGGGAAAAGGAAGAAATGCTATTACATTCTTAGTATAATTGCTTTCAAATAAGAGCTGATATTTACTGAAATTTAGCATATGCCAGATATTTCGATAACAATTTTAATATAAATTTTCCCAATAATCCTTAAAATAACTCTAAACTAATTACTACTTTATTTCCATTTAGAAGAATAAACTGGTTATTAGAAATTGAAGTAATTTACTCAATGTCACATGTCTTGAAATTGTAATGGAGTGTGGCTCTGATTGCTTATCAGGGTCTATAATGTATTTCCAAAGTTATTAATTTATTCATGCATTCATCTATTCATTCAGAAAGAATATTATGTGTCAGAACCGGTGCTAAATGCCTTCTATAGACACATATGACTTGGTTTTATAAGAGTATGAACCCCAATAACAAACAACAAAATTTGCAACAATGCAAAAATAACATTGTGAATTTGTGTAAATGAGAACACGCAAATATCTTGCATATCTTCTTGGATATCTTGGATATCTTCTTCCTAATTCTTCAAATTTCAAATAACCCAGAAGCTAAAGTGAAAACCTTTCTTGTTTTTCAGAGTTAATGAAAAGCATTACATAATTGCTTTAAAAAATTCAAATCAAATAGCAAGTTGGGGCTATGATTTTTAAAATACATAAACATAAATACTTGTTGAAATACTTCTTTCATGATTCAAAGGTCATAAAGCCAATTTTAGAAATTAGGCGATTGTTAAAAAGAAAGTTAATACCTGTTACTGTCACAAATGCTGAGATACCTAGATGAAGTTCATTACAATTTCTAGAATACATTCTAATATTGTGTATTCTCATGATCACCAAAAAGTTGTCATTTCACTCATGCTTTAATATCTGAGAGATTATATTACTGTAATATATACTCTATCATTTGGTTATTGACTAGGCCATGGATTTTATGCATTTATAATAAAAAGGAGATATTAATTGCACAGAGATAAAGTCAGCAAATTGTTTTATTTGCTGGGATACTGACCCACAAGGAAAATATATACCAGAAAACACACAAAATAAGAAATTCAGTGAAGGTTTTGGAGAATGCTCAATGAACAAATGAAGAAGACAAAGAATAGAGAAAAATTAATGTTTACCATGAATAAAGAATATATAAAAGATATTTTAAACTTTTTATTATGAGCAATTAATTAAAGGAAATAATATGAATTATGGTGAAAAAAGAAATAAAAATGTAGTCTGTAGGAAAATAAATAGAAGGTAAAAGTAGGTAAAGAAAGAAAAAAAACAATAAAGTGATAGTAGAAAACACAAGAAGCAATTATAAATATAGATTTGAATATAAAGATAAATAAGGGCAAAATAATCCAAAATGAAGTTGCTTGTGTCTTCAATAAAATTTAATAAACTTTCACATGGTATTAGTAAATTACTCATAAAACTTCATTGAAGCTTCCAAATATAATTCTTTCATATCACTTCCCTTTCTGAGATTAAAAATTTCAGTAGTTATGACACAGTTCTTCAAATATTTTATATAAAAATATTTGTAAATACCATCTAAATGTCTCACACAAAGCATCGGGTACTTTGTATATCTATGACTATAATACAGTGATAAATTGAGAGATTACAAAGTAGAGTAAATCCTAATGCTTTTTACTGTACAAGCAATACACAATGAATACGAAGTTTTATATCAAGGCTGCTAGCAAGTGGCTTGGCATAGATGCGTCAAAATCTAATTTCTTGTTGCCTGAGAGTGGAGCAGCGGGAGACTTTGCCCAAAGATCACCTACAAGTGATGGTATGTGGAGTTAGCATGGGGACACCTCCTCCCCAGGTGGTATGGCACCTTGGGGAAAAAAAACCTGTGTTTTCTGAGTTAGTGTCTCCTGCGTCGTCGCTTACCTTATGTCTGTCATTCCTTATCCCCAGACCTGGTGGGCTATCAGGGCACAAACTATGGAGACCAATGGTTCAAAATCGTATGAAGTGGAAAAAGAACATTTTATCCCCATTTACCCTAAAATACCAGAAGAGGTCTCCAAGCTCCTAGATAAATGTAAAACTCCAAGCCAGTGTGCCTGGGCACTAAGTGCTACAGTGCCTACTATTACAGTAAATCTGATCACTGAGATCAAAAGGCCTAGCAGTCCTCTCTAGAACCAGAGCCACCATTGCTCTCCTGGGTAGGATGGCAACCCCAACCCCTCCAGGTCAACTGCGACTCCCTGGAACCAGAGGCAGATGCCAATGAACAGGCCCGTGATGGACCACATGGAATTTATCCAATAAACACCCAAAGGGTTAAAACAGTCAGGGACACAAACAAGAGACTAAAATAGAAACTAGAAATTTTACTCCCCTAGAAATACATACTGTTCTAAGAAATTTTGTTTAAAAGACAATGAAAATGTGGTTGATATTTGGGATAAGGGAGCTAACTGTGTTGTGCCAAGGAAAGTCTGCTCCAGCTGTTTAAATACAAATCATAGTCCCTGGGAGATAGACTTGGAAGGAGAGACTGCTGCCTACAAGGCAGGCCTCTGGGCCCCTTTCCCACACCTCACCACCTCTTCTGTAGCCACCTAGAAGGTCTGCACTATAGATGTCAGACGAAAATGGAAAGTAAAAATCTGGTTTCAGGTGCAAAAAAAAAAAAAAAGATTTAAAATAACCTTGATACAGGGTGAGAGAATAAAATGTAATTATATAAATAATATATGTAATATATAATGTATAATATAATATTATATACACTATATATTATATAGTATGCATGGCACCTTATGGTGGATTAATGATCTGATACTATCCATTATGTCCTCTACACCTACTACCAAATATGCTATATATAAATAAAAGTCACAAGAAAGGTCTATAATTCGATCTGATTGGAAATCCAAAATTTACCTAAAGAATTTATATAACAAAAAAATAAAAAGGACACTGATTGGCTTTTGTGCCTCTGCAACATAGGTTCTAATTTAACTTCAACTAAATCTTCTAAAGTGCACCAATTGACAAAGCTTCATGGACCTAATAATTATTGGGGCTCAAATTGCAGTTATACCTGGTTATCCCATTAAATTTAAACATAGCACTCCCTATAATCTTAGGAAAGTAACTAAACATAAAATAGACACAAAAATAGGGATGAGTCACTTTATAACCTCTACTAAATTTCCCATAGTCATATAGTACCCATTGCCCTAAAATATCCCATAGTTGGCACAGACACTCAAACACAATCAACAGTAAATTCAAATAATTTAAGTCTTTGACATTTACAAACTGGCTTGTTAAAATGGGGCCCCACGGACCTCTAGTTGAAATAGTTACTATGTCTCGATTTAAAGTATAACAAGGCCTTCAAGTATTAAAAGTTATTATTAAGACCTAATTAATAAGAAGATGAGTATCTCCACTGCTTCCCAATTTGACTGCACAGTTTTGCCTGTTCTTAAACATGGAAAGAATACATAGCACCTTATGGTGGATTACTACAACCTTAATCATGTGATTCTATCCATATGTCCTCTATACCTACTACCAAATATTATTAAAATCACTTACTCCGTCCAAATGGCAACTCTTAAATGGTTCATGCTTATAGATTTAGCTAATATATTATTTTCAGTACCTATGCAATAGCCTCTCAGTTGTAATTTGCCTTCACTTCACAAGGGACACAGTACATCTTTTCTAGGCTATCTATTTTGCCGTTACACACAATCTTTGAAGAAAAGGTATTATTTGTATCTACCTTTCTTCAGGGTACAGCTATGACATTAAATTGATGACATTCTTCTCCAAGGAGTTTTGTTTGACACACTCACTAAGACATACAAGTCCAAAATAGGATAGTCCTTTTGGGTTCTAGTGGAAACATATTCCTCATTTATAATTTTCACTTAATCTCACTGATACTGTTACTTATGAATCAGTCTCCCTTCGATGGGGGACCCTCCAATAAAAGGCTGTAGAATATGTAAAAATTAGTATCAACAGACACTCCGACTTCCTTCAGTAGAGGACTTGGCAGCCTCCTCTCACGCATCCTGGAGATTCTGGACACCTAATGAGAGCCATAAGTTGCTCAAGGGCTCTGCTGCTAAATAATGCCTACCTCAACCCTATATTGTAAATCATTAAAACAAAACTTGCTGGCTGCATAGTAGGTTCTCTTGGAAACAGAGGATCTAATAGCCCCTGAACCTGGGACCTGCCACACCCAGATGCCCATTATACCTTGGATCATGGAGACAATACCCCACAAGCTCAGCATGGCTACTGAGATCCCTCCTTAATTATAGAATGGAGTTAAATGTAAGCCTTCTGGCATATTTCACTTACAGGAAGAGGTAGGCTCCCTGTCCTCAGTCTTTTGCCAGATGTCACGCTGCTAGAGAAGATCACCTTTCCCAGAGCCTTTGGCTTTCTAAGAGCTCTTGTGATTCACTGAGTAAACAGCAGTGGGAGTTCAGTCTATACAGATGACAATGACACTGTCATTAATGCTGGAGCTCAATGGAATGTTGCTTTCTATCCCTTAGCCAGACTGTCCCTGGCAAAGGAGGAAACCTATGATCAACATAATTGGCCAAAATTCGGGCAGTTATCTTAGTACTAGACACTCCGGCCAACAATTGGCCACATCTTCATATTCATTGTAAACTGTTGGTCCATTATCTAAGAGTTTTTCCCTTCTGGGTAAAACACTTGTGAATCTGTCTCACAGATAATAATGGTCTCCTTAAACATTTACTTTTTAAACTGCAGTCAAATGGACTCCTAAATGGATCTCTATGTTGCCCCAGGTTTTAACCTTTCTTCATTTAAGGCCCCTTGGTGGTCTCACAACTCACACCAACTCAAAAGAAACCTTCCCATAGCCCTTTCCTACCTATATATCTCTCTTCTGTGTAAATAAAGATTTGTGATACATGAGGCCCTTTAATAATGTCTCCCCTACTTTTATAAATTTCCCATCTTGCCCCTAACCCATGAGGGCTGGAGGCCAGATTGAGGCGCATACTCTCCTGAGACCTTAATCATAGATTGTCACACACACTAGGCAACTGCCTATTCAACATGGGAACATAAACTTCCACCATCCAAAAAACCTTCCTGAATATCCAGGTTCTAAAAGGTGAAAAATTCATTCAGATTCTCCCTCCTAATCCCCTCCAGGAAATTAAAATTAGTACTACAGAGTTATTCCCACAGACCGCGTGGATTATAAAAAACGGAGACAGAAAACTCCACTTAGTGAATAAAAATCATATTCAGAGACAGTAAAATCAATACTATATTCCATAATGATGAAACCAGATAATGCACCCTTGGAAATAATACATGCTGGAGGAAAATTAACATTAAACAGCAAAAGCCTGCCAAGTGCAGTTGCATACCATTGTACTGTCCCTTGTTCTTGTTACTACTATTGGTCTAATTGCATTCACTGGTTTGCAATCCAGAGGTCCAAGCCATCCAACTGAGCTATTCTTTCAACCAAACATCACAAAGGCTGAGACCTATAAGCCACCAAGTTTGTCTAATAGAAGCCCCAACGTCCAAAGACCTCTCTGGCTGGCTCATCACCCACCAAACCAACAAATGAGGCAAAGGGCACATACTATTTGGCCAAATTAATGGGCCTGACTACAGGCTAATGCTGCAGTTCCAATCTCAGTCTTATAATACCTTGGAAAAGATACCTCAATCCCCTATACAGATGGCATCACCCAGCTCAGACCTTACTGCTGGAGATGACATGACATCAGATGACACCTCTTCCATCCAAAATTCTCAGATTTCTGACTCTGACAAAGATGACCTCACACCCTAGACACTAAAATCTTGGCCCAGCAACACACACAGGCTGCATCTCCTAAGATGCTCACAAATTGGACATGGATGGTTTATGCTGTTCTCCTTTGATGTGAAGAATTGTATCATGTTTCTTGAGTTTGGTGTCTGCTTAGCTCGTGATCATGTTTTACTCCTTGTTCATGGCAAATACACATTCCTTTACCATCACACCTAGTAGGAAATCTGGTAGAGGTTACTGCTATCTGTGCCATTCTAAAAATTAATGAAGACTACTGCCTCCCCCAGAAGGCATCTGCCTCATACAGTCAACCCATTGAACTTCTAGGGAGAGGACCACCCCCAGTGCTTTCTCCCTCTCACTCCTCTCCAGCTTTCCACCACAATCTCCCAAACAGTGTCTCAACCACAGACACAACAGCTACCCCTTCCCCTTGATTACACACAAATACCACTAAGCTTTGCATACATCTTACTAAATCATTAGTTTATACTCTCCACTAATGTAACTGTAAGACCTGCTACCTAGACCCAAGATATTATTGTCCATAAGATAGATACAGACACAGATATACTAGGTATCGTACTTCTTAAAAAAAAAAAAAAAAAAAAAAAATATATATATATATATATATATATATATATTGGGGAATATTGGGGAACAGTGTGTTTCTGCAGGGCCCATCAGTTCTAAGTCATTGTCCTTCAATCCAATTGTGGAGGGCACAGCTCATCTCCAAGTCCAGTTGCCAATTTCAATCTGTAGTTGCAGGGGGTGCAGCCCACCAACCCATGCAGGAACCAGCAACCTTGTTGTTGAGAGCTTGTGTTCTAACCAACTGAGCCATCCCTGCCGCCCCTCCAGAAGCTCAGCAGCAGCTCATGGTCTTCAGTCTAGTTGTGGAGGGCGTAGCTCACTTACCCATGTGGGAATCGAACTGGCAACCCTGTTGTTCAGAGATCATGCTCTAACTAACTGAGCCATCCTGGCCTTCTCCTAGGTATCGCATTTTTAACAAACTTTAAAACTCCACCAATATATTGTTAGAGAGCCTGGAAATTTGAGATTTGTTTTTATGGCTAATTCAATAAACTTAGTTATGGGCCACTTATAAAGACTCCTTATAATTCTACCTATGTTTTTCCTTTTTACTCTCATAATAAAATGTTATCTTTGCTGTTTAGGTCAACTAATGCCCTATTGTCTGAAACTCTCCTTTATAATTAAGGCCACTCAAACACCCAAATAATCAAGCTCAAAACTGATGTCAAGCCATCTATGTGTCAATTGTAATATCGTTTTTTTAAAATACGATTTTGACTCAGTTTTGAGGCCCTGGTTAGAGGGTAGTCATTTGCATTTCCTGAGAAGCCGATTACGATGTATTTCCATAAAGTTACACCGAACATGCCTGCCTCTCCTGGCTTCTCCTCCACCTCCCCACCTCTTCTGCCCCTGCCACCAGCGACAGCAAGACCAACCCCTCTTCTTCCTTCTCATCCTCAGCCCACTCAATGTGAAGACAACAAAGAAGACCTTTATGAAGATCCACTTCCACATAATGAATAGTAAATAATCATCATAATGTACAGTTAACAAATTTATCTGTTGTGTATGTGTGTCTCCGTGTGAAAATCTAATAACTGTACAGCAAGAATGATACGAGATGTTCTGTGTCATCTTCATCACCACCTAAGTAGTCATTGTGTAGAACATCATGCGCAAGATTTGTATGGAACTGATAGCCTACCCTTACATAGGCATAAGGTGGGTGATATTTAATATAAAATTAATAATGTTTAGTTTCTTGCCATTTTATAACTGCTTTCAAAAAATTACTTTATTGAGGAGACATTATAGGAATGGAGGCAGCGAGGTGGTCTTCTTGAGTTCTCCTCAGGAACTTACCACAACTGAATATCTATAACCCATCAAAGGACTCTCTGCTCATCACACAGAACAACTAAGAGACTCCTACAAGAATTACTTGAAGGTGGGCAAACCAGGCGAGCAGGGGAAAGGGAAGGGAGCGGTGCAGATACACGGTCCACATCTGCGGCTGCCAGGACGTGAGAGCCCCAGGACAGAACAAAGATCACAAGAGCCAGAAGGTAGGCTCTTTCCCTGCATCCCACAGCTGATCTCTCCTGCTGAGAGAGCGCTTTATCCAGTGTTTGAGGCAGTAACCTCAGCTGAGACTTACAGCTGGGCACTAGGTCAGACAAAGAAGTAAACTCCATACCAGGGCCCTCCCCCCACTCTCCCACAGCAATCCTACCTACCCCTGGCCTTCCAGAGACTTAAGCTGGCCCCTGAAATGAGGAGTTGTGTCAGATTACAGGGGAGCCGGAGCGCTCAGGGTCTGGGAAGACCCTGTTTGCAACTGTGACCTAGAGAACAGGCTGGGAAGAGTGTGACACTGCTGGGCTGGGAGACCGAAGACTCCTCCATCTCCAGCCCCTACCTTTTCTGGCCTGACTAGGGCAGGATAATTATAACTGCCTAGGGAAGGGCAATCACACACCCAGGAGTCAGCAGCAGGTGGCAGAGGCAGCTCTGGGCTTTCAGCAGGTCAGGAAGAAATGCCCTAAGACTCAGGAGACCTGGGTACAGGGCTGGCTGTCATACTCCCAGTGCGCATATGTGCTGGCAAGAACAGAAACTGCACTGACTTTGTAAAAACTGCCATCCACACCCCATAGCCCCACTCACCTAGAATTGCAGTGCCAGGGTCACTCTGGGCATCAGGTGGCCAGCTCTGCCTGCACAAGATGCAGAGGACTCTCTGTACAGCAGAGGACAATGTGGAGATTGCTTGGTGGGCTTAAGCCAAGACTGGTGTTGCTTTTTTATTTTTTTGTATTTTTGATATTGGCCTGTGTTGAGTGTGGGTTATTGGTTGTTTTTACATGTGAGTGTATTTGGTTTTTTCTTTGTTGCTGTTGTTGTTATTCTTGGTGATTTGCTTTGTTTTGAAATTGACCTACACCAGGGCCCAGCCCAAGAGGCACAAGATTCAAAACAGACAGAGGCCAACTCCAGACCAAACCAGAGTATAGCTGGGTTTGACCTACAAGTGACACACCCAGAGAGAATTCTCTACAGGCACAAGAGCCCATAGGGGCCAAGCCTCATTTGAGAGGTCAACCCTCATTCAGCAGATCATCCACTGTGGGGATATCCAAGTCTCACAACTATTCAGCCTACGAGTCAATCCCACCTATTGGCAAGCCAAAAACAATTAAAGTTCCACTTAAATAGGACAATATATACACAACACAAGGGTCACCTTTGGAGCACATGCACAGGAGAATAAAGAAGTGGTGCAAGTCAAATATAAAGGACACATACTACATAAGATCACCCTGCAAAGACCAAGAACCCTAGGGGATCTACCTAATACATGGAAGCAAACACAGATAGTCAGCCAGAATGGGGAAACAAAAAAACATGTGCCAAATAAAAGAACAGAAAAAACCTCCAGAAATGGAACCAAATGAAACAGAGGTAACCAACCTATCAGAGACAGAGTTCAGAACACTGATGATAAGAATATTTAAGGAGCTTAGTGACGACATAAAGAAGGATAGAGCAATCATAATGAAAAACCAGTTAGAACTAAAGAATACAATAACTGAAATAACAAATATACTTGAAGGAATTACCAGGAGGTTAAATGAGACAGAGGATCGAATCAGCGACTTAGAAGACAAGTGAGCAGAGACCACCCAAGTGGAACAAAAAAACAAAACAAAAAATAAAAAAACAATGAAAATGGTTTAAGAGACCTCTGGGATAACATCAAGGGCAACAACATGTGCATCATACGAATACCAGAGGTAAAGAGAGAGAGCAAGGAATCGAGAACAAATTTGAAGTAATAAGGACCGAAAACTTCCCTAACCTGGTGAAGGAAACCGACATACAAGTTGAGGAAGTGCAGAGTTCCAACCAGGATGAAACCAAACATGTCCACAACATATATAGTTAAAATGGCAAAGGATAAAGACAAAGAGAGAAACCGAAAAAGCAGAAAGAGAAAGATAGTGGGTTACATACAAGGGAATTCCTATAAGACTATCAAATGACTTTTCTACAGAAACTTTGCAGGCCAGAAGAGAGTGGCTGGAGGTATTGAAAGTGATCAAAAACAAAGGCCTACAACCTAGATTGCTTTATCCAGCAAGGCTATCATTTAAAACTGACAGAGAGATAAAGAACTTTCCAGAAAAGAATAAGCTAAACAAATTCAATACAACCAAGCCACCAATGCAGGAAATGTTAAAAGGGCTTCTATAAACAGAAGAAAGATAAAAACAACCTAACTACAAATAACAAAATGGCAATAACTATGTACCTATCAATAATCACTTTAAATGTAAATGGCTTAAATGCTCCAATCAAAAGACATAGGGTGGCTGAGTGGATCAGAAAACAAGACCCTTGCATATTCTGTATACAAGAGACTCATGTCAAATCAAAAGACACACAGGCTAAAAGTGAAGGGTTGGAGTAAGATATTTCATGCAAATGGAAATGAGGAAAAAGCTGGAGTAGCAATACTTATATCTGACAAAATAGACTTTAAAATGAAGAAAACATTAAAAGACAAAGATGGGCACTATATAACAATAAAGGGATTGATCCAACAAGAGGACATAACCCTGGTAAACATCTATGCACCAAACATAGGAGCACCTAAATATATAAAACAGATATTGACTGACATAAAGACAGAGATCAACAGTAACACTATCATAGTGGATACTTCAACACACCTCTGATAACAAGGGACAGATCTTCCAGACAGAAAATCAATATGGAAACAACATCTTTAAATGACACATTGGACCACTTGGATTTAACTGATATTTTCAAAGCATTTTACCCCAAAGCTGCAGAATACACTTTCTTCTCAAGCACACATGAAACATTTTCCAAGATATACCACATGATAAGCCACAAAACAAGTTCTCGATAAATTTAAGAAAATTGAAATCATACCAATTGTCTTCTGTGACTACAGTGCTATGAAATTAGATATCAACTACAGGAAAAAAAAATTGGGAGACACAGAAATACATGGAGGCTGAATAACATTGTACTAAATAATGAATGGGTCAACAATGAGATCAAGGAGAAATCAAAAGGTATCTCGAGACAAACGAAAATGAAAAAACAACAACCCAAAATCTATGGGATGCAGCGAAATGTCCTAAGAGGGAAATTCGTAGCAATGAAGGCCTACCTAAAGAAAGAAGAACTAAATCACAAATCAATAGTTTATCCTTACATTTAAGCATTCTGGAAAAAGAACAGCAAAATAAGCCCAACGGGAGTACAAGGAAGGAGGTAATAAAGATCAGAGTAGAATAAAAGAAATAGAGACCAAAACAAAAACCAAAAAAAAACAAAAACAAAAGATCAATGAATCCAAGAGCTGTTTTTTCGAGAACATAAACAAAATCGAGAAATCTTTAGCCAGACTCATCAAAAAAAAAAAAAAAAAAAAAAAAGGACCCAAATTAATAAAATCAGAAATGAAAGAGAAGTGACAACAGACACCACAGAAATACAAAAAATTTTAAGACATTACTATGAGCAACTATATACCAACAAATTAGACAATATGGAAAAAAATGGATAATTTTCTAGAAGCATAAAACCTCCCAAGGCTAACTCAAGAAGAAATGGAAAACCTGAATAGACTGATTATTACCAGGGAAATTGAATCAGTAATCAACAAGTTCCCAACAAACAAAAGCCCTGGGCCAGATTACTTTACAGTGGAATTTTAAAAAACATTCAAAAAAGAATTATCACCTGTTCTCCTCAAACTATTCCAATAAATCCAGAAGGACAGAAAGCTCCCACACACTTTTTATGAGGCCACTATTACCCTGATCCCAAAATGAGACAGATTACAAAAAAGAAAACTACAGGCCAATAACCGTAATGAACATAGATGCAAAATCTTCAACAAAAAATTCGAACGGAATTCAGCAATACATTAAAAAGCACACACTATGATCAAGTCGGATTTATTCCTGGTATGCAAGGTTGGTTCAAGATCTGCAAATCAATTAATGTGGTATACCACATTAACAAAATGAAAAATAAAAATCACATGATCATATCAATAGGTGCAGAAAAAGCATTTGACAAAATCCAGCAGCCATTTATGATAAAAACTTTTAAGAAAGTGGCAATAGAGGGACCATATCTCAACATAATAAGGCCATATATGATAAACCCACAGCTAACATCATACTCAATGGGAAAAAGCTAAAATCATTCCTCTTAATATCAGGAACAAGGCAAGGTTGCCCACTTTCTCCACTTCTATTCAACATAGTTGTGGAAATTCTAGCCACAGGAATCAGACAAGAAAAATAAATAAAACGCATCCACATTGGTAAGGAGGAATAAAACTGTCATTATATGAAAATGACATGATACTATATATAAAGAATCCTAAAGCCTCCACCAAAAACTCTTAGAACTGATAAATGAATTTAGTAAAATAGGATACAAAATTAATATTCAGAAATCAGTTGCATTTGTATATACCAATAATAAAATATCAGAAGGAGAAATTAATAAAACAGTTCCATTTACAATTGCTTCAAAGGCTATAAAATACATAAGAATAAATTTAACCAATGAACTAAATACCTGTACTCAGAAAATTATAAGACACTGAAGAGGGAAATTAAAGAAGATATAAATAGATGGAAACACATCATGCTCATGGATAGGAAGAATTAATATTGTTAAAATGTCCATACTGCCTAAGACAATATACAGATTCAACACAACTCCTGTCAAACAACCAAGGACATTTTTCACAGAAATAGAACATATAATCCTAAAATTTATATGGGACCAATAAAGATCCCAGATAGCCTTGGCAATATTGAGAATTAAGAACAAAGTGGGAGGTATCACAATACCTGACATCAAATTATACTACGAGTCTACAGTAATCAAAACAGCATGGTACTGGCATAAAAACAGACACATAGATCAATGGAACAGAATAGAGAGGCCAGAAATAAATCCATGCCTATATGGTCATCTAATCTATGACAACGGAAGCAAGAATTTACAGTAAGGTAAAGACAGTTTATTCAATAAATGGTGCTGGGAAATCTGGACAGACACATGCAAAAGAAATGAAGCTGGACCACCTCCCTACACCATATGCAAGAGTAAATTCAAAATGGATTAAAGACTTAAATGTAAGATCTGAAACCGTAAAACTCCTGGAAGAAAATATAGGAAAAAAGTTTACAGACATTACCCGGTGTAATATTTTTACTGATATATCTTCTTGGGCAAGGGAAGTAAGATAAAAAATAAACATATGGGAGTATGTCAAACTAAAAAGTTTTTCATCTCAAAGGAAATCATCATTAAAACAAAAAGAGATCATAATGAATGGGAAAAGATATTGGTCAATGATATATCCAATAAGGGGTTAATATCCAAAATTTATAAAAACTCATTCAACTCAACTCCAAAAAAACAAACAACCCATTAAAAAATGGGCAGAGAACATGAAGAGACATTTTTCTAAAGAGGACATACAGATGGCAAACAGACATGAAAAAATGCTCAAACTCACTAAGCATTAGCAAAATGCAAATAAAAACCACAATGAGATACCACCTCATCCCAGTCAAAATGGCTATCATCAATAAATAAACAACAAGTGATAGCGAGGATGTGGAGAAAAGGGAACCTTTGTGCACTGTTGGTGGGATTGCAGATTGGGGCAGCCACTATAGAAAACAGTATGGCGGTATCTCAAAAAACTGAAAACGGCACTACCTTATGACCCAGCAATTCCACTCCTAGGTTTCTATCCGGAGATATCCAAAACTCTAATTCGAAAAAATTTATGCACCCCTATGTTTATTGCAGCACTATATACAATAGCCAAGACATGGAAACAACCGAAATGCCCATCGGTAGATGACTGGATTAAGAAACTGTGGTACATTTATACAATGAAGTATTACACAGCCATAAAGAAGAATGAAATCTTACTATTGGCAACAGTATGGATGGACCTAGAGAACTAAGTTAGTGAAATAAGTCAGACAGAAAAAGACAAATACCATATGATCTCACTTAATATGTGGAATCTAAAGAAAAGAGTAAATGAACGAACGAATCAGATACTTGCCTCAGAGATATAGAAGAAAAAATGAGGGTTGCTATATGGGAACTGGGGGAAGGGGGATGAGGGAGAAGGTGAGGGGATTAGAAAGCACAATCAGTAACCACAAGATGGCCACAGGGATACGAAAGTCAGTTTGGGGAATATAATCAATCATAATGTAAAGATTTTGTAGGGTATCCAACGGACACTTGTCTTATTAGGGAGACCATTTCATGGACAGTGTAGGTGCCTAACCACTGCAGTGTACACCTGACGCTCAAGCTGAATAATAATGAATGCCAATTATAATTATACATAATATATATATATATATATATATATATATATATATATATATATAATCATAAAAAGTGGAGTACAGCATTTGGAATAGAGTAGAAATGTAATGGCTATATGTGATGTCAGAGGGATAGTAGATTGGGGGAGAGGGGTTATCACTTTGTGAGGGGTATAAATGATAAATGTCTAACTATTACATTGTTTTGTACACCTGAAATAACAAAAAAAAAATTACATTATCATACAGTATGTCTCTCATAATTGGAGAAGCAGCGTATTAGCCATTGTCACAGGTTATTTTTTTTTAATGCAACATTTCCAATACTGTATTAAGAATATGACTATAATACTGTATGCTATAAAAATGTTATAATGATTCATTCATTAGTGTATAGAGTAGGTTACTGTGAAGCACGCATATTGATTACACTACTCTAACATAAAGCAATCATACTGCTGCTTTGTTATATCAATGAATGGTTTTACCTGTAAATGAATAGGAATTTATTTTTCACGTTTTCTTTTCATTCTTGATATCTAGTGTTAGTGATACATGTATGTACAGTGGTTTGTACCACATAAGCAATACTGATATAGGTAGAAACAGACATATGACTCATCTTGTAAATAAAGGATACCAACTTACAGTATAAATACAGTACAGTACTGTAAATGCATTTTCTGTTCCTTATGATTTTCTTAATAGCATTTTATTTTCTCTAGTTTACTTTATTGTAAGAATATAGTATATGATACATATAACATAAAATATGTGTTAATCAGCTATTTATGTTATCAATAAGGCTTGCAGTCATTCGCAGTTAAGTTTTAGGGAGTCACAATTTTTCAATGGCATGGGTGCCAGTGCCCCTAACCCCCACATCATTCAAAGGTCAGCTGTTTATTGTAATAAAAGTATGTGAACTCCTTTGGGGCCATTAATTAAACAAGGGTTATTTGAACACAAGCACTGTGCTGCCATGACAGATGATCTGAAAACCAAGACGGCTACTAAGTGACTAAGGGCAGGGAGCATACACAGCAAGGATATGCTGGACAAAGGAATGATTCATGTCCTGAAAGGTACAGAGTGGTTTGGTGCAGGATTTCATCACACTACTCAGAACAGTTTGTAATTTAAAACATGAATTATGAACAATTTGGAATTTCCCATTTAATATTTTCTGATCATGTTTGACCATGGGTACTGAAACCACAGAAAGCAAAACTGCAGATAAGGGGGAACTACTGTATTTATACAGAAGAAAGACTTTGTCTAGTGCATGATGACGCTGACAGGTACAGTATCCAGATAAATACATATAGTAGTCACTGGACAATATACATTATCTGGAGGATACACAAGAAGATGTATCTATGTTTAATATTTATAAAATTGACTTCCAGATCACAACAAATATGTTATTTTTCTTCTCCTTAATTAACTGTTAATCCTTTCACAGACTCCTATTAGTTTAGATATGCATTCAGTGGGTAAGTTAGTGTGAAAATAGAACTGACAAATCAATAGAAGGGTGGAATACCTCTCAAATTGTTGATTTACTTTCTCTCATCTTGTTCTTACCAGGGAAGGTGTCAGAGGTCTGTCTGTAATGGAAAAAGAGAGCTATTATATTGCCATCTTAATTGTTGCTTACCTTGCTCAAAGGATTTAAGTTTAAGGTTGGCTAATAAATCTTAAGGCAACAATAAATTATGCTGTTCTGTTTTTTCAATGCCAACTCAGATGGTCAGATTTCTTGAGTTTTCACAGAAATTAAGTCTCTAATTATATGATGGCGTAGGAAATGGGGATTAAGGACTTCACTTTTTAACAAGGCAATCAAGGTTTTCTAATATTTAGAAGTGGTCTTGGTGCTATACATACTAATTATCATGCAATGCATTATACTGAATATTTACTATGCGTCAGATACTATACTAGGCCCACTGGAAATTTTATTTTTGAATGCTGTAATTGAGCTGATATTCTCGTGAAGAGAGATGGTGATCAAATAAATGTAATGTCAAATACTACTAGGTCACATGGGTCCTCCAAAAAAGCAGAAACTAGGATGAAGTTAGAAATTTAACAAGTATGGGGGGAAATGCCTATAAATAATAAAGGAGATGGAGAGCACAGTTGGATAGGGAAAGTTTAAGACACAATGCTGATCTGGAAGAGTTCCAGGCTATGATGCAGATCCAATACAAACTTGACCAATTTAATTTGGATTTTTGAAGCAATGACTGGTAATGAAAAGTCTCTTCTTGGTCTCATTATCTGTAACTGCGGTCTACATGGAGAGTTTGAACTGTGGCTAAAAAGCTGAGGTGATACTGAAAGTGGTGCAGCTGACCATTATCCATTAACTTCACTCCTTGAAGCTCAATGGAAATTGTGTCTTAAAGCAAGGTCTCAACAATGCATCTCTATGGCTGTCACAAGTGACATTCCTTTGAAAATAAACTTGTGCAAAGAGTAGAGTATAAGGGATGGTGTGGAAAGCAGCAGCATTTTAGATAGGTTATTTAAAACATAAGCTCATTAAAAGGCTCTTTAAAGTGGTAATATTCGATCAGAGAACATTAGGAAGGTGAGAAAACAATTCAGGCAGAAAATCTGAGAAAAGTGTTCCATACAAAGGAATAGTAAGTGCAAAAAATTTGAGGCAGAACTATATTTGGTAAGGAATGAGAAAGAAAAGAGTGTCCTAGAATATAGTGAGCTTTTTCCTATGGTAAGACTAGTTTGATATCAAGTATATATAAAAGTATAAATGATCATGAATAGTCAGGGAAATCTTGAATATAAGATCATGTGTGGTGGGGATGACAGCTCATAAAACATTCTGTAAAATCTCTCCAATAAAAGTACCCATTTGTGCATAAATGGGTAAACCAATCAATGGAGAGAAATAGACAATGAAAAATATTCACAAACGTTATGAAATTTAGTATGAAATAAAAATAAAAGTTTAAGATAATTCAGAAAACAATTTTTTTCAATAGCTTTGTGGCACCTGAGCAGACATAATGAACAAAAAATTAAAATGGATGTGTTCTCCCACGACCACTCTACTGGATTAATTCAATTGGATCAGAATTCTAAAGTTAAAAATATTGATGCCATTCAGGATCTTAAAACAAAGCATGGATAAATTACTGGATACCTTTAATAATTTCTGAGTGGGTAAAACTTTCCTAACTATGATTTAGAATTCAAAAGCAATAAAAGATTGAACAATTTGATTACATAAAATTAAAAGAAAAAATATATTTGTGTATGGCAAACACATGAATCAATAATCACAAATCAATATATAAATTCAAAAGAAAAATGATCATCTAAGGAAAATTTGCAGCATATCTTATACAAAGGCCTACTATGCCTAGTATACAAGGATATTCTAAAATTAATAAGACCAGATTTTCCAGTCAAGATGATGGAGTGGATAAGCGTTGTGCTTACCTACTTTCATGACCACATCAAAATTACAACTAAACTACAGAACAACCATCAATGAGAATAGCCTGAAATCTAACTGAACCAGAGTTCTACAACTACGGGCATACAGGAGAAGACATCTTACCACTAGTAGGAGGGGCAGAGACACAGAATGGGTTGGTCGCACACTCGCATGTGACCCTTAAAAAATCAGGAGGGATATCTCAGCTGCAGAGGTCCCCCCAGGAGGAGTGAGGGTTTCCAGTCCCACACCAGGATCACCAGCCCAGGGTTCCAGTAGCGGGGAGCAAAGTCTCCATAACTTCTGGCTGTGAAAACCAGCAGAGATTGTGGCTGAGTGAGACTGAGTACTGCTGGAGGCCCAGGCGTTCCTCTAAAAAGGGCCACACATGGCCTTACTCACTGATGGACTCTCTCTGAACTCCAATGTCAAGACAGTAGCTCAAAAGGTGCCAGGGAAATACTGGGGAAGAACTGATTTGTCTGGCTTCATGGCGGGTGCAAGAGGGGCAGCTTTCTCCCAGACAGAGGTGCTGGTGGAAACCATTGTTCCTTTGTTGAGCCCTCCTTCCACCCAACCTGTGCACACAGATTGGCACCATATGTGGTTCTCCATCAACTTGGACAATACTATTCACCCCAACCTTGTGATTCCCTGAGACTCCATCCTACCCAATTTGTGAGCCTACCCCAGCCCCTTCCAGTGGCTTTTCTATCCAAATGGTTTGTCTTGGCTCATACTGAAGATTTTCCTAAAATCTCTCAAAGGTTCACAAAACCCAAATAAGCAGCATCTGGCACTGGCATGTCCAGTACCTCTTACTGAGAAGCCCCAGGTCTGGCACTAGCGAAAGCCAGCCTTGGTTCATGACTTACCCTCTCTAGGCACCTCCAAGCCCAGTACAGGTGACAATCATCTGCAGATTGTTTTGTGGCTCATGCTAGGTGGCCCCAGGAAGGGTCACAAGCTGTGGCTAAACGTGGTCTGAGGGGGGAGATGTAGGCTGCTCGGCACTCCCAGTGGCCAGCTTCAGACTGAGCCGGAACATCACATAGTTGCCTCTGAGGACAACACACCCAAAGCGGAGACTGGGCAGGCACCAGAGACCTGCTGAAACAAATCGTGCTCCATAGGATCAGCCCCTGCACAACAGCTCCTCCACTGTAGTCAAGACCAGTCCTCACAACCAATCAGACCAAAGGCCAATCCCTTCAACTGATGTACAAACAGCAACCATAGCTCAACTACAACAGGAGGGCACACGTGACCTACTCAAGGGACACACCTGGAACACCTGGCTCAGGTGACCAGGGAGACTGTGCCACTGGACTTCACAGGATATCTGCTATATAAGGATACTCTACTGAGACCATGGGACATAGCAGTCCTACCTAATACATAGAAACAAACACAGGGGGGCAGCCAAGATGGGGAGAGAAACAAACATGTCCCAAATGAAAGAACAAAGCAAAGCTGCAGAAAATGAACTAAACAAAATGAAGACAAGGAATCGGCCAGATGTAGAGTTCAAAACACTTGTTATAAGGATGCTCAGTGATCTCAAGAAGACAACCAACAAAGAGATAGGAAACATAAAAGTAGAGACAGAAAACATAAAAAAAGAACCAGTTAGAAATGAAGAACACCATAACTGAAACAAAGAATACATTAGAGGGAATCAACAGATTAGATGAAGCAGAGTATTGACTCAGTGATTAGAAGATAAGGTAGCAGGAAACACTCAATTAGAAAAGCAAAGATAAAATTAAAAAACCTAAAAACATGACGAAAGTTTAGGGGCCTCTGAGATAACATCAAGTGTAACAACATTTGCATCATACATGTACCAGAGAGAGACGAGAGAGAGAAAGCATTTGAAAACCAACTGATGAAATAATAATGGAAAACTTCCCTAACCTGGCAAAGGAAATAGATATACAAGTCCAGGAAGTGCAGAGAATCCCAAAGAAGATGATCCCAAAGTGGCCCACACCAAAACACGTCACAATTAAAATGCCAAAAGTTAAAGACAAAGAAAGAATCTTAAAAACAGCAAGAGAAAAGCAATTAGTTACCTATAAGGAAGTTCCCAGAAGACTGTCAGCTAATTTCTCAAGAGAAACTTTGTAGACCAGAAGGGATTGGCAGGAAATATTCAAAGTTATGAAAATCAAGGATCTACAACCAAGATTACTCTACCCAGCAAAGCTATCATTTAGAATCGAAGGACAGATAAAGAGCTTCCCAGACAAGAAAAAGCTAAAGGAGTTCATCAACCCCAAACCAGTATTGCTAGAAATGTCAAAGGGACAATTCTTTAAGAGGAACAAAAAAAGAAAAGATAAAAAATATGATTAATGAAATTGCAATAAATATGTATCCATCAACAATTACTTTAAACGTAAACAGATTAAACGCTCCAATAAAAAGACAGGGTGGCTGAATAAGATAACAAGACCCTTACATTTGTTGCCTATAAGAGACTCACTTCTGTTTGAAAGACACATACACACTGAAAGTAAAGGGATGGAAAAAAATGTTTCATGAAAATGGACACAAACAAAAAAGTTGGGGTAGCAATGCTTATAACAGACAAAATAGACTTTGAAACAAAGACTATAAGAAGAGAAAAAGAAGGACCCAGTAATCCCACTTCTGGGTATTTATCCAAAGAAACCCAAAACATTATTTTGAGGGGACATGTGCATCCAAATTATCATTGCAGCATTGTTTACATTTGCCAAAATGTGGAGACATCCTGGGTACCTGTCATGCATTAATGCATAAAGAGAAGGTGGCACACACACACACACACACACTGAAATACTGCTCAGCCTTGGAGGAAATGGGTTCTCACCATCTGTGGTGGCCTGGATGGACCTGGAAGTTATTGTGCTGAGTGGAGTGTCAGACAGAGAAAGACAGATTCAATGTGATTTCAGTTATATGTGGAATCTAAAGAATAAAATAAACAAAACAGAAACAAACTCATAGACACAGAAAATATTTGAAGCTTCTGAGATGCAAGGGGGGTTGGAAAAAAGGGGAAGGAATTAAGTACAAATTGGTTGTTACACAGTAGTCATGGAGATATAGGGTACAACATAAGAAATATAATCAATAATATTATAATAAATATGCACGATATAAAATAAGTACTAGTTTACTGGGGTGATAGATGAGAGGAGTTTGAAGAGAGGGTGAAAAGGTGAAGGGATTAAGAAGCACGTATTGGTAGTTATAAAATAGTTATGGGGATGTAAAGTAAAATGTAGAGAATATAGTCAGTAATATGGTATAGCTAGCTATGTATAGTGCCAGGTGGGTACTAGACTAGTCAGGGGGATCACTTCTTAAATTATGTAAACGTCTAACCACTATGCCGTATACCTGAAATAAATATAAAATAATATTGAATGTTAACTGTAATGGAAAAATTTTAAAAAGAAAAAAAAATGGTGAAGGGGAATAAGAGGTTCAAATTTCCAGGCACAAAACAAATAAATCATGGGGATGTAATATACAACATAGGGAATATATAGTCAATAATATTGTGACAGAGTAGTCTAGTGTCAGATAGTTCAGGGCTTATTATCATGGGGATCACTTCGTTAGGTATATAAATGTTGACTAACTATGGTGTACAGCTGAAACTAATACAATATTGTATGCTAGCTATATTCTAATGAAAATCTTAAAAAAAAATAAAAAAAGAGTGAATAAAAAGTGGGGAATTAAAAAATAAAAAATAAAAATAATAGACCAAAAACATTTTAAAATAGGGCACAGTAAACAAACATTTTATAGAGAATATGTTTACATATCATATAGATATTTTTCTAGTTCATTAATAATAAGAAAAACACAAATTAAAACACTGAGATATCATTTCTTACCTGTCTAGATGTCAAAACATTCAAAAGATTAACAACATATTCTGTGGGTGTAAGTGTAGTGAAACAGACACTTTCTACATTGTTGGTGGGAATACAAAATAGCAAAATTCTTGTGAAGGGGACTGTGAAATTTTCTTGATAACTGTCATACACGTTTATCTTTTCACCTAACAATTTCACTAAAAATAACCCAAATATAAGTTGTCAAGATTCAAAGTAACATGTGAATAAGACTATTCATTGTGGTATCACTTGTAAACATAAAATATTGGAAACAACCTAAAGGTTCATCAGCAGTGAACTGGTTAAATACACTCTGGTACATATGCAGCATAAAAATAAGTAAGATAGAATTTCTAGATACAAATATGTGATAATCTGCTTAATATACTGCTAGACAAAGAAGAATCAAGATGCAAAAACTGTATTATGAGAAAACTCAATAATTTGAGAGATGGGAATTTGTGGGCCTTTGTCTAAATAATCTGGCCTCCCATCTTTTTTTTTTTTAATTAAATGTATTGGGATTGGCAATGGTCAACAAAAATTCATAGGTTTCAAGTGTACAATTCTATAACACATCTATATATTGCATTATGTGTGCAACACCCAGAGTCAGTTCTCCTTCCGTCATCATATATTGGATCCCTTTTACCCTCTTCTACCACCCCCTTCCCCCCTTACCCTCTGGTAACCACTGAACTGTTGTCTGTGTCTATGGGTTTTTGTTTCTTTGTCTCGTTCTTTGTTGCCTTCAGTTTTATATTCCACATGAGTGAAGTCATATTGTTTTCGACTTTTTCTGCATGACTTATTTCACTTAGCATAATAACCACAAGCCATCCATGTTGTCACAAATGGCAGTATTTCATCTTTTGTTACGGCAGAATAGTATTCCATTGGGTATATATACCATCTTCCTTATCCAATCATCTATCGAAGGACACTTTGGTTGTTTCCCTGTCTTCGCCACCGTAAATAATGCTGCAATGAACATCAGAGCCCATGTATCTTTATGGATAATGTTTTCAGATTATTTTGGTAGATACTCAAGAAAGGGGTTGCTGGGTCATATGGTAATTCTTAATTTTTTGAGGAACTGCCATACTGTTTTCCATAGCAGCTACACCAATTTGCATTCCCACCAACAGTATGTGAGGGTTCCTTGAACATGAACAGAATCTTCCCCCAACACGACATACAAATGTCCAACAGATACATGGAAAAACATTCAATTTCACTAGCTATTAGGAAAATGCAAACCAAAACCACAATGAGATATCACCTCACACCTGTTAGAATGGCTATCATCAACAAGACAAGTAATAACCAGTGCTGGAGAGGCTGTGGAGAAAAAAGGAAGCCTCCCATCTTTTAAGTAGCCATCTTCTGTATGTTTCTCAGCAGAATTGAGCCTCTGTGTCCTATAGCAGTGACCTTGATAATACACATTATATTGGCTTTTCTTCCTTCCCTTTCACATTTGCTCTTTCCAACATCCTTGGTTCACCTCATTAATAATCAGCCCACACCTAAATACTTGTTTCTGGCTCTGCTTTTGAGGGTACCAAAATAAAGACACCAAGCAATTGCAAAATTTCAGAAGACCTTGGACATTTTTCCATGATGGCTATACTATAATACTAGTTCTCAATAAATCGTTCATTGATGAAGAATTCTCCAAAATCATATAAAGTCCATGATGCTACTTGTTAGGACAGATGAACTTGGCAAGATAAAAACTGTCAGTACTATAGATATGATTTTTCGGAGGGCTGAATCAAGCCTTAATAATCTTACTGTAAATTGAAATTGTATCATCCAAACAAAGAGGATTATTATATGTTGCTGTAATAATAAAATCCTCAAACTACTAACAGATATTATTTGGATTTTAAAGATGTACATAATCATTAGTGGAAGATTTTAAATGACATATGAAGAGTCATATCTGGATGAAATTTAAACGAGTTATATTCCATACTACTATTTGATTTTACTGTGCTTTGTTTTCAATGACAGTTTATGAGTTCTCTGTTACTGTCTATGATTTTTGCAGGAAAATTGAGACACAAGAAAATAGCTGATATACTCAAAACATACAGTATATGCGATTCTAGACTGGAACACAATTTATAAAAATAAATTAGCTACCCCGATTTATACATGAAAAACCACATCCTAGGACCTGTCTCTTGACTACTATCATGTAGATTGCTGATAGTTGAATAGACTTGAACTGTATCTCTAAAATTGAAGTCCATAGCCCTTTCCTTTATAATAAACCAAAGAGAGAGAAAATTTGTATAAAATATTGCTTTTTTAAAGCAAATTTGTTAGCAGAGTTATATAACTACAGACTTAACCTATTTTAGCATAAGAAGACTGCATGTGAGGTTTTTTCCACTAACAATTATTTTTCTCTTGAGTCATAAAGTTTGTTCTAATTTATATCATTTCCTCCTAATCATTTGATATATAAAATATTTCTTTTATTAGAAAAGTTTCTGAAAACATTTATTCATATTTTCTGTGCTAGCAGGAATTAACTTTATATTTGAAAATTAATCAAGTTTTTAGCCTGGACTATTGATAGATTTCATTTCTCATTATAAGATGCATCTAGAGTTCCAATATTGTGTATCATCAAATAGGGTTTTTATTTATTCATCATTTTCATTATGAGCAATCTTCATGCTCAATATTTTAGTCATCAGAATAAGAAAAATTATACTGTACAATGTCATGAAAATGAGGTTAGTCTATGTACAAGTCAAGTGAAAAGACTTTCTCTCATCTCAACTGAATTTGTGAAGTAATAAATAATGTAAGAGGGAAAAGACTGGCTGCTGAAAATCAATTCCACTATCTAAAGTATATCAATATGTTGAAAATATAGAGAAACTGTAATAAGGCAAGTCACTGCAGAAGTGGGAGAAAAAAACTGCAATAGGTTCAAGTTAGAATTTCATTATGTATAATATTACCACATCACATTTGGTCAAAAGATCATGATCCAAGTCAAACTTTCTAAAATAAGGCACAAATCTGTAGGAGGCATTGTTATAAATAAACCTATCAAGTAAGATTTGAGGAGTCTTGAAAGATTCAATATAAACCCTCTTTAATTTTGTGTCTGAGTAGTCTCTCAAATTATAATTTTATGAGATATTTTTATTACATTGACTCTCAAATGAAAAAATACATTGTAATATTCACAATGAAAAACTGCTCCATTATACAATATTATCAAAACTGCTTAGAAGGAACAAAATATTAATATTTTGTCTCAAAACCAAATCTAGTTTTTTTTTTAATTTTTAAATTTATATCTGTGACAATGGCTCTCCTCAAAAGTAAATGGAAAAATGGATTAAAAAACTCTCAACAGAATATCAAATTACCTAAATTTAGTAGGAGCAACACTTTCAAAGTCAAAGTAAAAGGTTGATTATTTACTGACTCTTAGTAAAAATTCAAGTTTACAATATGAGAATGTTTTTTCAAAACCACAGGCACTCATTTCCAAAAAAAAGAAAGAACTGACCCTGGATGGTGAACACACAATGTGATATATAGATGATGTATTACAGAATTGTACACTTGAAACCTATGTAACTTGACTAACCATCGTCACCCCAATAAACTTTAATTGAAAAACGAAAAAGATAACTCACAGCCAATTGTTTTCACTATAATATCTGAAATAGTTTTCTTTTTCTTCTGTACTTCTGATAGTCTCAAAATCACGTGTCATTCTGCCTTTAAAAGATTGTTAATTTTCAACAAATAATTGAATAAATGAATACATCAAATGAATAAATCAATCAAAATTATATAGATCCTCAACAACAACAACAAAAAACGACAAAAAGTTTTTTTTTTAATGGACAAAGGACTTGTAGAGACATTTTTCCAAAGAAAATCATGCTAGTGGACAACAAGCACAAAAAATACTCTGTATCATATTAAAATGATTCTAAAGAGAATCTTCCCACATGGATGTGACATAAAGTTTAGTTCATTGCGTAGTGTGAGGAGCAACCATTATGTGTCCAACAAAAGTCATCTTCATTGACCTTTAATACTTTTTGCTTTCTGAAAGAATAATCTTGTTAACCATACCATAGACTTCCCTTAATTTTAAATCCCTTCTTATCCATCTCAGAACCATGGTCATCAGTATCACGCTGCAAATCTGTTGACTGTTATTGTCATTTAATGTACCTTGAACCAAGCCAAAAACCTGAGTCACTCTTGAAAACTTCCCATCCCTCCTCTCTCACTGTCATTTTTATTACTAAATCCTGTCTGTTTTAACCATCTAATTTTTCCAAATTCATAATCATCATTCCATTTCCATTGCCACCACACTGGTCTATGTTACGTTTTATTGTTTTTTAATGTAAGTTAGTTTAATTTACAGAATATGTGCATGCATTTGTGTGTGTGTGTGTGTGTGTGTGTGTGTGTGTGTGTGTGTGTTGTCACTGAAAGAATCAAGATAAGAAAACTTTATTTTTTGCATTATGGTCTTTTAAAAAAATTTATTGGGATGACAATGGTCAAAAAAAACTACTTAGGTTTCACATGTACAATTCTGTAATACATCTGTATATTGCATTATGTGTTCAACACCCAGAGTCAGTTCTCCTTCCATTATCATATGTTTGAACCCTTTTACTCTCTTTTACCATCCTCCATCCCCCCTTACCCTCTGGTAACCACTAAACTGTTGTCTGTATGTATGAGTTTTTGTTTATTCATTTGTTTCTGTCTTCAGTTTTATATCCCACATATGAGTGAAGTCATATGGTTCTTGACTTTTTCTGTCTGATTTATTTCACTCAGCATAATAATCTCAAGTCCCATCCATGTTGTCGCAAATGGCAGTATTTCATCTTTTCTTATGGCAGAGTAGTATTCCATTGTGCATATATACCACGTTTTCTTTATCCAATCATATATTGAAGGACACTTTGGTTGTTTCCATGTCTTGGCTACCATAAATAAATGCTGCAATGAACATCAGAGTACATGTATTTTTACGGATAAATGTTTTAAGATTTTTTGGGTACATACCCAACTGGGTCATAAAGCTTCTGCACAGCAAAATAAACATCAACAAAACAAGAGGCAACCAACCAAATTGGAGAAGATATTTGCAAAGAACGCCTCCAATAAGGCGTTACCATGTTTCCCCAAAAATAAGATCTAGCCGGACCATCAGCTCTAATGCATCTTTTGGGGCAAAAATTAATAAAAGACCCAGTATTATATTTTATGTTATATTATATTATATATTATATTATATTATATTATATTACCCAGTCTTTTATTATATTAAAGTAAGACCAGTTCTTATATTAGTTTTTGCTCCAAAACATGCATTAGAGTTGGTGGTCCAGCTAGGTCTTATTTTCGAAGAAACACAGTAATATCCAAAATATATAAGGGACCCATACAACTCAGCCACAAAAAGAGACAAACAATCCAATTAAAAAATGGGCAGAGGACATGAACAGAAAATTTTCCCAAGAAGACACAGAAATGGCTAACAGATATATGAAAAAATGCTCAACTTCACCAGCTATTAGGGAAATGCAAATCAAAACCACAATGAGATATCACTTCACATCTGTTAGAATGGCTATCATCAACGAGACAAGTAATAACAGTGTTAGAAAGGCTGTGGAGAAAAAGGAACCCTTATACACTGTTGGTGGGAATATAAATTGGTACAGCCGCTATGGAAAGCAGTAGGGAGGTTCCTCAAAAAATTTATAGTAGAAGAAAACTTTCCATTACTCGCAAAAGATTCCTCATAGCTTAGTGTTCATTTATTTCCCCACCCCACTCCCTAGGCAACAACCAATCTGATTTCTGTCACTAAAGGTTAGTTTTGCTTATTCTAGAACTTCACATGAATGAAATCATAGAATATGGTGTTTTTTTTTGGTCTGGATTTTTTTCCAGTAAAATGTTTTTGAAATATATCCATGTAATGTATATCAATGGTATGTCCTTTCACTACTCAGTAATAACACATTATATGAATATATGAAAATGTGTTAATTCACTCAAATTTGTTGGGCTTTTAGGTTATCTAAAATAATATCTATTATAAATAAAGCTGTCATAAATATTTGTGTACAGGTTGTTTTTGGACATCTGATTTAATTTCTCTTTGCTGAATACCTAGCAGTGGAATTGCTATTTTATATGTTAAGCTTATGTTTAATTTCATAAGAAACTGTCAACCTGATTTCAGTTTCAGCTCATGAAAGAATACCTGCCAAGGGAGCCATTGCCCTGCTTTAAGCAACTAAAAAACAAAACAGAAAATAATGAAACAATGGTTTTCAGTCATTGGACAACAGGTAGTACAGAACTTTGATTCCTGAGAGAAGAGAAACAAATGAGATGAGCCCAACAATTGTGCCATCTTACTGCTGTGGGACAGTCTCCAGGTCTCAGTGTAGAGAATGAACTCAAACCCTGAAACTCTTTTCCTGAATGAGGAGGCAGAGATCAGAGTTCAAGGAAACTGAGGTGGCTAGAATTGGCAGGGCAGAGTTGGACAGAGTGGGGAGCTGTACAGAAAACTATTAAGAGATGAAGAGTTTCCTTGAGTCTTTTGTTGTATTTAATTGCACACATGTGGAGTGAAACTCCAGTAGGCTTAAGGAAAGAACCAAAGACAAATTAGTCAAACAATTCCCAAAGCCCACGGCACCAGCTTGGAAAGACCTCCTGCTCCTCAGGATATAGAGTATGGTCCTGAAAAGAGTTTTGCCCTAGAATAAAGACTGCTTTGAACCTACACTAGCAATGCTAGAAAATAAGCTCCAAATGGACCAAGCTATTTTGTGAAAAATTTAGCTGAGTGCTAGAGCAAAGTCCTACACTTTTCAAAATGGTACACTTGATTACTAATGAATGAAAGAGAACATTAAAACAATTCTGTATTTTTTCTTTTCCATAACAAAGGATATATAATACACAAGTTAAGCCAATGAGAAATTACAAAAAACAAATGGAATCCAAGTTAGAATGAATAACTGTCCTTGTGATAGCACATGGCCTTGAACACACACACACACACACACACACACACACCAGATTGGAATTATTTAGCAAAAGACACTATGAATCTCAATGTCTTGCCTAAACCAAAGGAGTTGTTATTACCTGCTTAGTTAACTGATCTTGAGGAAAAAAAATTATTCGAAGAAGGTCTGATCATAAATTGTTATGTGATTCATTGAAATCTAGCAGCACTAGTCAAACACTTTTAAAGATAAACTCTTCATAATGTGTGACTACTGATAGACTAATTGTGATTTGGTTCAAGATGGGTCAAGAACTTTCCAAATGTATGTGATGAAGCAACTATAAAGTCATATACAATTCAGGAAGTTTAGGAATAAATTATGAAAAAACTGTTGATGGATAGCATAATAATAATAACATTTTGTGATATCTATATCTATATCTATCTATCTATCTATCTATCTATCTATCTATATATCCATATATGTATTTAATATATATTATATATATAACAATCATATAATATATGTGTAATATGTAATATATAATTATATATAATATATTTTATATATATATATTAAATATATATTTAATTATATGAGAAATCTTCCTGAGGAAGCAGGGGTACTTTAGATTCTTGGGCTCTAAAATGTATTATGTTATACTAATTATTACCCAAAATTTAGTTTTGTTTTGTTTTTCATAAGTTTGGCTCTTACTTTATTTCATGAAGATAATGTATTAAAATTTACATTAGAAACTGATGTGGAGAACTAGAATTTGAGAAAAGTAAATAAAAGTTATGAAGACTGATGTAAACAAATTTAAGGATTTAAGTTTTGTGTTCATGAATATTAAAATCCTTTCATTTCTAACTAAATATTTCCTTCATTCAACAAAGTATATTACATGAAAATAATTACGCACATATTATACTCAAACTTATTTTTTTTATTTTAATCAAAATTTAATTTTAGTTGAAAATGATGTTTCCTCTACTTTGGATTTCAGAGCTTCTATTCTCTAAACTTAATATTGGCAGTCAAAGAACTTCTTATAAAGGAGAAATACTTGTTTCCTTCTACCCTTTACTTTAAAACGTTTTTATTCCCTCTCTGTATAGCATTTCACAACTCTGAAGTAGCAGGAAATGTAAATTTAGTTCTCCTTAGAGAGAACATTAAGCAAAGGTTTCTAACTTCACAGACAGCAAGCTCCTAACAAAACCACATTCCAATTCAACATTAAGAGAGTACTACATTTCAAAAAGTCTGCTAAATCAGTTCTCTAGACTATAATATTTAGCTCTTTCTGCTGTGCATTGTAACCTAGACCTAACAGCAATTCCAAGAAGACAGCTCTAAACAACTCCTTGAACAATCATCATTTGATGAAGTCTATAGAAAAATTTTCTTCCAACCACCAAATTATATCTGGGTTGCATAGTTACAGCTTCATAGGTCAATAAGGTAAATGTGGATAAAATCACACACGTGTCCATGTGCACATGTGTGTCTCTGGATACACTGCTATTTGGAGCAGAAAAGGAAAGAGTATTTCCAACAATAATAATAATATTTAATATTTATCCAGTTACCACTGTGTATTAGGTGCCATGAGATGCTCCATATCTACTGTATAATTTAAATTTTCTACCCCACTGAGACATAGGTATTATCATTATACTTGTTTTACAGATAAGGGAACTGAGTTTAAAGAAGTTAAATAATGCCCAACATCACCCACATTGTATAGTAAAAGAATCAAACCCTGTTAACCTAGCTTCAGAACCTATTTGCTTAGTTCTTTTGTTATTGCTTTTCAAAACTGGAGGTAAATTTAGTATTATTATTAGTCATTTATTAGCACCATTTTCTCTCACTTTTCCCATGAAGGGAAACAAATAATTATCCACATGTAATTTTGAATAAAATCAAAATGTAAAAACACTTCTCTCTCTCTCTCTCTCTCTCTCTCTCTCTCTCTCTCTCTCTCTCTATATATATATATATATATATATATATATATATATATATACACACACACACACACACACACACACACACACACGGTGCCAAAAAAAGTATACACCTTTTAAGAAAGGAAAAAAAACCTACATTAAAATTATAATATTTAACATATACAAATAACAATAGATGACTATATGGCAGATAAATCTTTTGGGTTATTATGGAAAACAATTACTCAGATAACAAATGTGGAGGTGAAAAGTTCTATATGTATTTATCAGGGAGTATCTGACTAGAGCACAACTCAAAGACTTTGTAATAGCTGATATTAATGAAATAGCAAGGATAATAATATTTACAACATTAAGTGTGCATTTCTGTTTAGCCCAGAGAAGCCCTGTATCCAAATTAAGCCTCACTAGGTAGAAAACATTTCCTCCTTTGTGCAAACTGAAGCACCTTGGGGAACTGAGAAACTCAAGTTACTTAACTCACGGGCTCACATATGCTGAAGATGGGAAAGGACAAAACCACAAATACTACTGAGATAAGCTTTCCTTGTACACCAAATTCCACGTTTTTGGATTTTAAATACATAGCTTCATTTATTAACAAAAGGAAGCCAAAGGATAGGACATATTCTCTGAACAAGAGAATACAGAAATCTAAGCAATGCTTAATACGAGATCACAAAAACGCAAGGCATCTCCAGGGTGCACTTCTTTCAAGTTTAAAGAAAAAAAGGTGACGTTACCTCACCTGCAAACTGTGTTCTAGTTCATAACAGTGTTTCAAATATGCTATGCAATTTCTCATATTATTAAAATGATTTTAGTAGTGTGCTATTGAGGTCAATGATGTTAATGACTTCTTCCAGTTCATACAGCTAGAATTAATTGGCGAAGCAGAGATTACAAGCGAAGTGTTTTTACTTTAAGAAAGTGCTTTTTCTTACAGACCAAAGAAGACTAGATCCTCACTGAGGACATGTCACAAAAACTCCAATATACAACTATACCAAGGTTCTCTTTCCTGTAAGGCTCAAAAGGTCCTTGAAAACATTCTAAATTCATACACCAGTTAAATGTTGAATGTTACATTCTAATATCTAATACTATATTAAGTTCTATGGAAAAGTAGAAGAAACAAAAACAATGATTGAAACTTTCTGATTTTATATTCACACACACACACACACACACACACACACACACCAGTTAGTACTCTTATAATTTACGTAGTTGATTCCATCCATATATTTCATACATTCATTTATTATACTTCCACGGTGTTAGAATTTTTCTTTTCTTTGGGACACCAGAAAACAAAGCTGGGCATATTACTTCAGGACTACTACAGGTGTACCTCGGTTGTATTATGGGTTTGGTTCCAGACCACCTCAATAAAACGATGTTACAATAAAGCAAGTCACACAACTTTTTTGGTTTTCCAGTATATATAAAAGTTATGTTTACACTATACTGTAGTCAATATTAAGTTTTCAATAGCATTTGTCTAAAAGAACAATGTGCACACCTTAATTATAAATAATTTACAGCTAAAAAATGCTAACCATCATTTGAGTCTTCACCAAGTTGTAATTTTTTTGCTGGTGGAGGGTCTTGCCTCAGTTTTGATGTCAGGGTGATGGTTGATTAAAGCTGGGGTGGCTGTGGCAATTTCTGAAAATTTCTGAAAATAAGACAACAATGAATTTGCCACATAGATTGACTCTTTTATTCATGAACCATTCCTCTGTAGCATGCAAAGCTGTTTGATAGCATGTTACCCACAGTAGATCATCTTTCAAAATTGGAGTGTATTCTCGCAAATGCTTCCACTACTTTATCAACTAAGTTTATCTAATATTCTAAATCTTTTTATTGTCATTTCAACAATCTTCATAGCATCTTCATCAGAAGTAGATTCCATCTCAAGAAACCACTTTCTTTGCTCACCCATAAGAGGCAACTCCTCATCAGTTAAAGTTTTATCATGAAATTGCAGCAGTTCAATCATATCTTCAGCCTCCACTTCTAATTCTAGTTCTCTTGCTATTTCCACCACATCTGCAGTTACTTCTTCCTCTGAAGTCTTGAATCCGTCAATGTCATCCATAAGTGTTGGAATCTACTTCTTCCAAACTCCTGTTAATGTTGATATTTTGATCTCTTCCCATGAATCATAGATGTTCTTAATGGCATCCAGAGTGGTGAATCCTCTCCAGAAGGTTTTCAATTTACTTTGCCCAGAGCCATCAGAGGAATCACTACCTATGGAAACTCTAGCCTTGCAAAATATATTTTTTAAATAATAAGACGTGAAGGTCGAAGATACTCTTTGATCCATGGGCTCCAGAATGGATGTTGTTAGCAGGCATGAAAATAACATTAATCTCATTGTAAATCTCTATCAGAGCTCTTGTGTGACCAGATGCATTGGCAATGAACAGTCATGTTTTAAAAAGAATATATGTTGTTTTTTGTGAGCAGTGGGTCTCAACAGCCGGCTTAAAATATTCAGTAAAATATGTTGTAAACCGATGTTCTATCATCTAGCATTGTTGTTTCATTTGTAGAGCACAGGCAAAGTAAACTTAGTATAATTCCTAAGGGCTCTCATATTTTCTAAACGATAAATGAGCCCTGGCTTCAACTTAAAGTCACTAGCTACATTAGCCCTTAACAAGAGAGTCAGCCTGTCCTTTGATACTTCCAAGCTAGGTATTGACTTCTCTCTGGCAATAAATGTCTTATGTGCTATCTTCTTCCAATATAACGTATTTTGTCTACATTTAAAATCTTTTGTTTAATATAGCTATCTTCATTAATTATCTTAGCTAGCTCTTCTGGAGAACTTGCTGCAGCTGCTACACCAGCACTTGCTGCTTCACCTTGTACTTTTATGTTATGGCGATGGCTTCTTTCTTTAAAACTCAAGAATCAACCTCTGCTAGCTTCAATTTCTTCTTCTGCAGCTTCCTCACCTTTCTCAGCCTTCACAGAGGTGAGGAGACACAGGGCCTTGCTCTTGATTAGGCTACGGGTTAAGGGAATGTTGTGGGTGGTTTGATCTATCCAGACCACTAAGACTTTTCCATCTCAGCAATAAGGCTGTTTTGCTTTCTTATCATTTGTGTGTTCACCAGAGTAGTACTTTTGTTTAATTTCCTTCAAGAACTTTTCCTTTGCATTCACAACTTGGCTAACTATTTGGTGGAAGAATCCTAGCTTTCAGCCTGTCTTGCCCTTTGACATGCCTTCCTCATTAAGCTTAATTATTTCTGGCATTTGATTTTAAGTGAGAATTTCACTTGAACGCTTAGAGACCAATGTAGGGTTATTAAGTGGCCTAATTTCAGTATTGTTGTGGCCCAGGTAATAGGGAGGCCAGAGGAGAGGAAGACAGATGGGGAAACGGCTGGTCAGTGGATCAGTCAGAACACACACATTTATCAATTAAGTTCCTGTCTGATAAGGGTATGGTTCATGGTACCTCAAAACAATTCAATAGTAACATCAAAGATCACTGATCAAAGATCACAATAATAAGTATAATAATAATTGCTGGGAAACGGGTTCTAAGAGAGCAGTTCCCAGGCTCTAAGCCCTGCTTACCAGGTCACTGGCTGTACACATATGGGCAGGATGCATCCCTAGGCAAGCGCTTTTATAACTAGCTGGCTGTAAGTCACCTTTGTTCTGCATGCTATATAATTGTCAGTGGCTGCTCCAGCAAGTGCAGATGTGTAGTGGATACTGTGGATAATGGCAGATACACAGATGTTGCCTCCTGCACCCTGACTGGCCGCCCTCGGGGCTGAGATGTGGGAGGACCCCTTGTTGGTTGCTATCCCCTTCCTACGTCTCAACCTGCCACTGTTGAGTATAGAGTGGTATAAACCCCCTATCCAGGACTCCATTAGTGTTCCTTTTTGGTAGCACCGTATCCAGTGTTCACCTGCCAGGGAGGGAGCTGAGCTCCAGCATTACCCATGTCGTTACAATAATGAAAAAGTTTGAAATATTGGGAGAATTACCAAAATGTGACAGACACAGCGACAAACACAGTTGGAAAAATTGTGCCAATAGACTTACTCAATATAGGGTTGCGCAAACGTTCAATTTATTAAAAAAAAAAATCACAAACCACACACAATAACTGGGAAGCACAATAAAGCAAAGCACAATAGAACTTGGTATGCCTGTATTAGAATCATCCAATTCCTCTTGTAGAATTTATTTTTACAATAGATTTTTATATAGGAGACTAATGATCATCGTCATTCTTCTTTACTCCGACCTTCAAATTCTGTTTCTTAGTTTATACTAAACAGCCCCAGTTTTTAAACTGCTCTCATTTGACATAGGGAACTAAAATCAAAATACTTTCTGTCACCATACTAAACAATTCTGAGACAAAACAGATTTACCGTCGCCTACTCTAAGCAAAGCTGTGAGCCGACATAAAAAACTTGCTTATTAAAACAAAACTTTTCTGATCAAGGAAGGCTCTGTTCAAGATAATCACCACACCTTGCCCACTAATACAGAGACAACTTGTCATAAACTCTGCTCATCCAATCTGCTCACCACCCTAAAATCACCAAATCCATGTCTTAAAACAATACAGATATCATCCTCTGATTTTCCTATTTTGAGACACGATTAAGATGTTCTTCCTGGTGTAAGTCTAATAAATTCAGCTTTACTTCATCCACAAGTTTTTCTGGCAATCTTTAGGAGAATCGACTATCAGCAATATAGCTTCCCACCCACTAATTGTACAGGTTGCTCTCTTTTTACACATTCGAATCTATCAGTGTCCCTTGTAAAATGTATATTGAGGGATTAAAAAAATACAATATTGCAGGTATGGCACAAATTCAAAAGAAGCAAATGAATAACAGAGTAAACACCTATAAATGATCTTCCTAGGTAGTCTGACAATTATGTTTTAAAATTTAACTTTCTAATATTAAAATATAGCATCCAAAATTATAATTTTGAAATGTAAATTAAAACCAGCTAACCACTAAATTTCTAGTGTCAGTTAATTTACTAACAACAGTAATGATAGGAACAAGATAATTATATATTGATGTAAAAGTACGTTCCTATGTAGTAGAAATTAATACTTAATAAATGTCTCTATAATCAAAGATGAAAATAAAAATAAAATAAAAAATAACAACGTGTATCTTAAAGTGGAAAACTGAATTCACTAGTACCCAGAAATACTATGAACAAATTCTACAGATTGGTTTTTGATTTTTTAAAAATATATGAAAAAACAATCTGTCTTTAGCACTATCTGTTGGGCTTTGATTTAAGTGGAGGTCCTGCTTCATTGATTCCACTTTGTTTCAGGAATGGGTCTAAGGAAAAAGTGCAATTTTTAAAAATAAATGGTACATTTACTTGATTCAAAATTCAAAAGGTATACTAAGGAATGACCCTCTCGAAACAGTTGCTCTCTCTGGGAGGAGCCAATGTCCGGAGTTTCTCATGTCTTAACAGAGACGATAGTTAAAATATGCAAATCAATTACATATATGCTTCACATTATACTCCCTGTGTTTACAATTAAATTTTTGAGGTATAACTTACAAACAATAAAGTCACCCAGTTAAATGCAACAATCAATGAAATATGACAAATACACACACAGTGAATATACCACAAAATCAGGATGCAGAATATTTCCATCATTGCCAAAAGTTCATCTGTGCCCCTGTTCAATCAGCATCTGCACGCTTGTATCATACCAAGCAACCACTGATATTTTTTCTATCGTGATAAGTTAGCTTTTCAATTTCTAGAATTTCATGTGAATGGAATCATACAGTATGTACACTTTTTGTGCCCAAATTGTTTTCCCTTCATAATATTTCTGAGTTTTATCCATGTTGTTTTTATGCATTAGTATTTTATTCCTTTTTATTACTACCTATATATTATATTGTACACATAGAGCATATGTTATCTGTTATCTGTTGCATCTGTTGATACAAATTTACATTATTTTCAGTTTGGGACTCTTATAAATAAAGTTACCATAAGCATTCACATCTGAGTTTTTCTATGCAAGTATGTTTTCATCTCCCTTGGATAAATTTCTCGGAGTGAAAGTACTTAGTCATATATATATTATCACAGTACATAATCAATAAGTATACAATCAATTTTATGAGAAATTGCCAACCATTTTCCAAAGTGGCTGTTTCATCATTTAAAATCACATAAGTGATGAATGAAGCTGATGTTATGCATTCTCTCTATCACTTGGTATTGTTAATATTTTTAAAGCCTTTCTAGAGATTATTTAATGGTATGTCCTTGTAGGATTAATTTGCATTTTCTTAACTAATGATGTTGAACATCTTTTCATGTGCTAGTTAGCCATTTATATTTCTTTTCTTGTGAAGTGCCTGTTCAAAATTTTTGCCTATTTTCAGGGCTGCTTTTCTTATTGAGTTGTTAAGTTTCGTTATTACAATATAAATCCTTTGTTATCTGTATTAATCAGTTCAGGTTGTTATAAAAAACTATTATAGATCGCATGGCTTAAAGTAGAAAAATTTATTTTCTCACAGTTATGGGGGTTGAGAGGTCCAGGATCAAAGTGCTGATTGACTGGATTCCTGGTAGTGACTCACTTCCTGTCTTGCAGATGGCTGCCTTGCTGCAGAGACAGAGTGAGCTTTCTGGTGTTTCTTCTTATAAGGACACTAATCCTATTGGATCGGGGCATCAACCCTGTGACCTCATTTAACCTGAATTACCTCCTAATAGGCCTTATCTCCAAATATATTCATATTGACAGGGTTTCAACATGCGAATTTACATATATATATATATATATATATATATATATATATATATATGTATATATGTATATATGTACATATATACACATATGTATATATATGTGTATACATATATATATATATATATATATATATATATGCACATATATCTCAAACAGTTTCTCTTAGTCTTTGTTGATACTTTTATTTTCTTAACTATATTTTAAAGAACATGTTTCTAAATTTGGATAGTACAAATTTTTCTTTTATGGTTTTTGCTTCCTGTATATTAAATAAGGATTAAATAAGGAATGTCTGTCTATCCTAAGTTCATGACACTTTCTATAAATAGTTTTGTCTAGAATATTGGTAGTTTTAGCTTAAATATTTAGGCCTGTGATCCATTCCAAATCGATTTTTGATCATAGTATGAGGTAAGGGTTAAGTTTTTGTTTTTGGTTCCGTACACATATCTAAAAAATCCAGTACCATTTAATAAAAAAGATTATTGGATCAGAGATCCCCCCAGCAAGCTCACTGATTAGCTAGAAGGATTTACAAAACTCAGAAAAGCCGTTCTACTCATGGTTATGGTTTATGATAGGGAAAGGATACAGATTAAAATCAGCAAAGGAAAAAGGCACAAGTGGTAAACTCCAGGAGAACCAGGCACAAAGCTTCCAAGTATCCCCTGTTGATGGAGTCACATGGGGTTTATTCATTCCTCCCAGCAATGATGCATGACAACACCTGCATGGTTTTGCCAAGCATGGAAGTTCACTCAAGTTTTGGTATTCAGGTTTTTACTGAGAGTCAGTCATGTAGGCATGCAGCACCCACTGGGCCTGGGTTTCTCAAACCCTGCACACTTATTCTTCCCTCATTGAATTACCTTGGCACTTTTGCCAAAAATAAATCTGTACATTTACTTGTAAATTTTTAATTTTTTTCCTATTGGTCTCAATGTGTATGCTACTTCAATACCAGTCTAATGATAAGAACTCACTGAATGTGATAATAGTTACTTAATTCAGTAAGCTAGAAGTACTGAGTTTGCTTAGGAAAATCAACTGGATCTTCAGTTTCTTGTTAGGAAGGGACTGACATACAGAAAAATAATCAGAGGACAAATTATTTTACCTCAATTATGCATAGTCTTTAATTATGAATCTATGTCATTGACTGTTTTTCTATTCTGTTCTTTTTCTGCTGGTCATGCTTCCTGTTATTGATCACAGATGTATCACTGACATTAAATGATTTTCTAAAAATATTTTTTTGTTGTTGGATTTTGTATTATTTCAGCCATTATGCTTTTTTCTAGAGGAAGTAAAAAATAATACAACGCTGTTCTTGCAAAATAAAAGCTACATATTAAGTAAACTCTTACACTGGGAAGATATTGATTCATATTTTAAAAATTTGTAACCACTAATTAAACGGTTCTTGAATTTTCTTGAATTTGGTATTTCCTCATACAGAAATATGTTATAGAAATAAAATATATTTTGGAAACTACTAACTACTAACCAATAAAATGCCCAATTCTAAATTATACTACAGGTTTGTTGTTGTTTTTTTTAAAGAGTTATAATTAATCACAGACCCAAATACTGTAACCAGAAAAGTGAATCTTTGTTAATAATTTTTGTGTGTATATGTGAGTGGAAATAGTACCACGGTACTTGATTGATTTTATTTTGCGGTGACTATATTATATTTTACTCCATGAAACCAGGTGAGTTGCCTACCTTTTCTCTGATTCTTCAAAAACAAGTGGGAGGTGGGGGAGTGGGGGTCAATAATATTTTCTTATTCCTGCTTCACAGTAGTTTGCAAATATAAAAAGAGAAGCAACAGCTATTTTTAAAAGGGGACAACTATCCACAGAAAGTGTAAAACCGTAATTCTCAAGCTCTTTTAATACATACTTAAAATGTGTATGAATTTTGTACTTAAGTAAATATACATTTATTAAGCTGTGTGAAAGAGTAATGAAATCACTCTATTCCATTCTCATTGTACACTTAAAGTTAGACAAGTAAAGAATTATACATTTTATAGCTACAAATGTCCATTTAAAAAGAGAGGCTAATTAAAGGCATCATAAAAGGCCCATGACAGTGAGGACAAAACACACATTTTTTTTTTCTTTTTCCCTTTGATTCACTTAGGCTTTGAAATAAGACAAAAGCAAGGAAAAGAGATGGTGGAGGATAGAGGAAAGAAGCTGCAAAAATTGTATTTTTCCTGATTCATACAAAAACTGAAGGATTTGCTACGGATTATACACTTATGTTTGAGGGCTGACTCCAGCACTATTCAATACTATGATCTTGTAACATCTTTGTCCTTGAAAGTTATGAAATTCATTATATAGTAACTAACAAAGAATTTAAATACCTTGAATCATGTGATACTTTTACTTTAACTTCTACATTTACTTTGAACATTTTCCCTTAATTCACTTTTTGTGTTTATATTTCAGTTTATCGAGATGAGAGTTCTGTGAGTAGATAGAGTACTTTTAACTGTTTTATTATTGACAAAATCAACATTACTTAGGATTTTATGCTTTCTTTTGATTTGTTTAGACCATATATTTTAGATACCTGCTCTATGCAGGACACTATGGAGAATGGGATGAGAGGATAAGATAATATTCAAAACAGAATACCTGTTCCAAAAGTGCCTATAATATCCTAGGATACCAAATATTATAGGAATATCAAAACACAAGAAATAAGAATACAAGTGACCTATGCAAGGTACAGAAAAATCTCTCTGGAGTTCAGCAAAATAAAGATTATTTTATCTACGATTATACATAAATATTTTATGAATAAGGTAGACTTGAGCAGACATTTTATCATAAAACATATGTTGGAATGGGAGTAAGTAAGAAAGGTTTTGATATCTCATTATAATACTCTAGTAGGTATTATTTGTTGAGCATTTACTCTATGCCTAGTCTTATGCTAAGTGTATTCAATGTACTAATTAGTAATAAATTATCACATCAGCCCTATGAGATAGACAAGATCAACATTCCCTTTATGTAGTTGTAGCAACTATGTTAGAGCTTTTATAATATAGCTAAGTCACAGAGCTAATAAGCAACAAATCCAGGATTTGAGTCCACATTGACTGCAGAGCCCCCAGAAAATAGTAAGTGGATTGGGCTTTCTCTTAATTAGTCATGTCTGGACAATGAAGAATGCATATAACATATCATCATTAAAAATGCTATACTTAATATATAGATGATGTATTACAGAACTGTATACCTGAAACCTATGTAACTTTACTAACACTTATCACCTCAATACACTTTAAATTTTTAAAAGATATTTACAGACATTGTTCATTAATCCAAATTAATTGTTTTCCATATCATTATGGTCTATAACAAATATTAATAAAAAAGAGAATTACATTTTGAGAATAGAAAAATTTGAAACATAAAAATGAACACAAGAATGAATAATTTGTCAGTATCACTACAAATAGAAAGAAAGAAGACAATGAATTTGAGGCATTCATTTGTTCCTGGATTTTCATATCTTATGAATAAATAACCTAGTCCTGTTGATTGTAGCTCAACATTTCTCAGGTGGGGATATGCTGGGTCTGACAGGGAGGAAAAAGATGAGACTCTGAAGATGATGCAGTATTAGCTCCCATGTACAGGTGGGAAACGGTGAGTAGCTATCTGTAAGATTGAATTTTGAGTGTCTTTCATCAAAGGGGCCAAAATTAAAACAATATTTAAAATTTCATTAATTTAGGGGCACTTTCTGAAGATACAGGATGTAATACCTGACAAGGACCTCAGGGGACAGGGCAAACTTGCTGCTCAGATGACTCCAGGAGCCTGGATTGGAGTAAGAAAGACCCATACTAAGTGAAATAAAAATGCCTATTTTTTTCTTCAAGATGGTAAAAAAGAAATAAGATTCAGGGAGATGGGCATACTGGAAAGGATGATGAGGCGAGAAGCCACAGGATTATGTTTCACAGGAGAGCCCAGAGGACATGTCATTCACCTGAGGCAGTCAGTACTGTGCTGAGAGGAACACATGCATTAATAAGATGTTTAGACATCTCTCTCCTCTTCTTCAGTCTAGGACTAACTCAGTCATCACAGAGTACATGGGGACAGCAGGATGCTGAAATAATAAAGGCCAGGTGGTGGCACATAAACACAAGAATCCAGGAGAGTGTAATTACCATAAAGACAGGAGGGCAAAGATAGAAAGGTGGCCATTAGTACTGAACCCTCAGGCGATACAAAAATAAATAGTTAGCCTATGAAGGTACTTGTTAGCATCCATAATTTAAAAAGGCAAGACTGGAAATGTGGGAAGCTAAGTGTGACCGTGTACATAAAATATAACAATACATTGCTCAGTCCCCAGATCTGAGTCAATATTTAGATCTGGAACAAACTGACAAAAGAAGTGGACCCTGTGGCAAGTATATTATATGACCCTGTGGCAAGTATATTATATGAAGAGTCCCCTGTCTATCCCCAAAGTTATCTCAAGTAACTGCACAGCAGGAAAATAGGATGTCTAGATATCCTGAAGACTACTGGGCTCAGCAGCTGAGTTGAGACCTGAAGTATCACCATGGTCCATCAGTTAGAATGGAGCGCCTGTGGGAACACATGGGACCTAGTGGCCAATATGGAAAGCAAGTACTAAGCTATGGTTGGCTGAAAGCTGATTTAAAATATAGCCACTGGGTCCATGAACTTTCCCAGTGGCCATTTTCCCAGTCTGTGAGGGTCAATTTTGATGGATATGCTTCAAAGTTGGAGTAACTCCCAAACTAGATCCTCGGTCTATGAGACAAAGAGTTTTCATATTGGGGAAAGCCAGTAGCCTTTTCAGAAACTGCCCTGTTTTTCCAACCAATAAAATGGTAACTTGACTCTACATCTTCATTTAGTTAGGTGAGAAAAAACAGTACGTTCTGTGTTGAATGCTGGACAAATAATTATAACCCCATAACTCAAGTGGCATTCCCTATCAATGATCCAAGGAATTTCTCATGCTTAGCAACCGGATAATTAAAAAAAAAAAAAAAAAAAAATTAACCTCTGAACTTTGTTCCCATTCTGCCATCAGTTCAATAAATCTTAAATTTATAATATATACTACATGAGCAAAACACTTATCAAGGATGTCAGGAGTCATTTAATTGCCCCCTCAGGGTTAGGGATAGCCTGATAAATAAAATACACAATAACGTAAAAAACATGACTGTAATAATATCCATTACCATTGCTAGTAGTACTGATCAAACAACCATTGTGAATGTCATCATTGACTGACTACTCAGTAAGGTCGTAATACTTAAATTTCAACATTTGAATTTTCCCAGCAATATTATACAGGTACTATTATTTCCCCCAATTTACAAAGAAACAGGGCTTCAGAGAAGTCAGGTCACTTAGCTGAAGCTATAATACATGGCTATCCGTGGAAGATCAGTTTTAAATCCATTTCTGTGTCTTCACCTCTATTATTTTTCCCTTTCTCATATTTCAGGGCTAGAATGTCAATTCAGTGACTCTAGAATCCATGTTAGGTGTGTTGTAGGGTGTGTCTGTGGGGAGAAGAGCCTCTAAGATAATGGCTTCCATGATCATATAAATTTACAAAACACTGCCTACTCTATTGTTTGCTTAGGAAATTCAATATGTACCTTAGCATATTAAAGGCTTAGAGAAGTTCGGCAGTAAACAACAACAAACAGGAAACATACTAAAATGAACCCTCCAAACAAGATTCTTTAATATTGTTAAATTTAGTATTTCTCCGAGTTGTTTGACTATTCTATTAGTTAGGACATATTGGCTAGAATGGACAGTATATACTGTTCAACTAGGATTAGATGAATAAATTTGGCTATTTATCATCACTCATAACAAGAATCATAAGTAGTTTCTCAATTGGATAATTCAATGGCTCAACACAATTAGGAAATACTCAGGATCTTCTTCACTCTGCTAGCATCAACTTGTTAAATTATGTTTCCATTTCATACCATAAAATTTATCAAAATACCCTTGGAAACACGTTTTCCTGACATGCCAATTGACCTATGTAATTCTGTGAAGTGGTATTAAGAAAAATTTTCCTTTAAAAAATGGGTTTTATACATGTCTTAATTTTCAAATTTTTGACTTTCAATTTCATATTTAATTTCTCTTAATTGAAGCAAATATAAAGTTAATTTTGTTTAAGAATTTTAAAACACACTGTGTCAGCGGTACATGAAAGGAATAAGATTTCTAAATGACCAGAGGCAAGCATTACTGAAACATTTAGTGGTAGGATTCATTTTCTATCCTGATTAAAAATTTACTATTAATTTTGCATTTCTTAGAACACAGCAGAATCATGAGATCAGTAGTTTCATAACAAGTATCTGTATTTTGAAAATTCTACCATAACTGACAGTTTTAGGTTCTTTTTATTTTCCTCAGAAAGTTAAAGAATGATGGATTTCTAGACACATCATTTAGATGTACATTAGGCAGCAAATACCTAAAAAACAGTAACAGTCAAATTGCCATTTATTTGTCTACAAGTAGTTCAACTGGCCTATAATGCCATTAGGAATCTAGGCTCTCTCTTCCTTTATAATCCACCAACCTTGAAGTATATAAGCCTTTTCTTTTCTTTTCTTTTTTCTTTTTCTAGTCTCTTAGTTTTGATTCTTTTATAATGATGGCAAGATGGCTGCCACAGATCCAACTACCATGAGTTTTCAATGCAGATATAAGGGGAGAATGTGCGACAGGGATAGTGCTAACCACACTGGTCTCTTTTAATTCAGAAAGAAACACATTTCCAGAGACATCTGTAACACACCTGTGCTTCACTGTCCAGAATTGGATCATCCATATCTGCAAGTGATGCTAGGAAAGTGACGAATATACTTGTTGCAATTGTTTTAGATCAACAATAATCAAATGCCTAGATTTGTTCATATTTGCATCACTAAATGAGGTTCTGTTAAGAAAGAACACATTTTTGGATCTTGCCTTGGCAACACTGTAACACCTACCTACTCTTAGATACTGTGAGGTTTACAAGAAAAACATATGAATAGACTTCTGAGTTTGAATCCCTTTATTAGTGATGTGACTTGAATAAATTATGAAAATATAAAAATAGTTCAGAAATTGAAACAGAAGAAAGTTTTCAAGACTCCCGCCGCTACATGTTCTCACCTACCTTCATCCATACCCAAATATCCTTCTGTACTGTCTGACAACATACATGGATTATCTGTTCTCCTATATAAATACATATCTATATTTATTTTCCCTAGCTCTTAGCCCTTCTTACCTGGTCTAGGATATCACTTCGGCAATCCTCCTCAATTCTCTTCTGTGCCATTGATTTTCCTCTTTACTGGATTTTCCTCAGCAGCATCCACATTTTTTCTTCCATCTTCTTCACTTTTCTTGTAAGCTTATGCCTCATTCCTTTGCTCCCTTTGTAGGTAGCAATCTTTGAAAGAGTCACCTGTATTAATACATAAAATTTGTATACTTGTTTGAAAGAGTTACAACACTTGTAAAATGATACTCAGATATGACACAGTTCAAGGGCAAAAAGAGATCATCTTTTCCTCCGTGCCTTAAAGGCAAGAGTACACTTCTCATTCATTGCTGCCAGAATTTTATCACACAATGACTAAGCAATGAGAAAGGGACTACCATAATTGCATTAGACCAAACTTGGATAAACTTCTGAAATATGTTTGACATGCACGGGAAATGAAAGCAGACATTTGGGGAAAATCCAGAGTTCTTTACAGTAGAAGGAAGGAAGGATATGGAACATATAACCAACAAACAGTGTTGGTGCCACCATTGTCCTTCTAATGGCCTAGTCAATTAGGAAATAAATCAGATATCTACTAAAACCCACAAGGGATATTACTTCTGGTAAAGCATTGATTCCTTTTTGGAGTAATAATAGTTAATATCCCACAAGACACTGGTATTCTGTTGAACACAATTTGAACAGTGCCAGTATAGAGAAATGACATAGCATAAAAAGAAGTAGTGAAAGAGATATAAATGACTTGGATAGGTCTCTAAGGAATAATCAGTTTCAGTTAAATATGAATACATTTCAATTTAAAAATGCAGTAAACATTCAAAATAAATAAGATACAATAGGAACAAAAATACATTAAAAATAACATAAACTAATCTGTCTGAGAAATAGCCCCATGCCCTTTTGACAATAACTCATAAACAGTTGGCTTTCGCATGTCAGTTAAAATAACATTTTTTTAAAAGTACTTATAAGAATTGTTGAGAAAATCATTCGTTTATACCAGTGAAGTTGTGATTAATTTGTTTTTAACCTTACAATGAGAAGCAATTTGCCTGCACCGTCATCCTTTTTCATATCCTAATTCACACAGAACTAGCTAGAAGGGAAGAACAGTTACAGCATAAATGAATATCTTTAACCAACAGGGAAGTAACTATGATGTCTGTTTCTGGCTTAATCAGAGACAAGATTTATTTCCCAGTTTCTGATCTTTTTCATAGCTATAACCAAGCTAGATGGCATGTCTAGTAAAAATGCAAAATAAAAATAGATGAACAAAGAACCAGAATCTTTTATCAGCAATCCTGCTCATAAATGTTGATCATGTGGACTCCTTGATTGCCTGGATTTATGATACTTACTTTTCCTTGTTTTACTCACCTTCAGAGGATTTATCTAGCAATATCACTTGTCAGGGCAAAAACTGAAATAAAGGAGACAACTAAATTTACTTAAAAGTTCTGTTGGTGACCTATTGCTTTGAGGTAGGAACCATACATTCTTCATTGGAGAAGGGTATGAATCCTGACCCTCTAAAATATAAATATAACTTGGCTAGTGTTTGTCAGAAAAAAAGTTAATAATCCATTCTCCTTCCAACGCCCTAATCAACTGTGAAATAAATAAGACCTGGCTATTAAAACAGAGTATGAACATTATTTCTGATAAAACCAGTAAGATAATATGAGAGGGACCACGTTCCAAAGTGGGATTTCCTATTCTGTGGTACCCTGAACTGAAGATAAATTAAATTGCAGAGCAAGACAAAAGTGACTATCTGCTCATTTCCAAGCTCCAAAGCTGGCAAAAAGCGAGGTGTGATTGTTTCATGGAGCCAGGCTCTAAAAGAGATGCTGAGAGAGAGGAAGGAAGGAAGGAAGGAAGGAAGGAAGGAAGGAAGGAAGGAAGGAAGGAAGGAAGGAAGGAAGGAAGGAAGGAAGGAAGGAAGGAAGGAAGGAAGGAAGGAAGGAAGGAAGGAAGGAAGGAAGGAAGGAAGGAAGGAAGGAAGGAAGGAAGGAAGGAAGGAAGGAAGGAAGGAAGGAAGGAAGGAAGGAAGGAAGGAAGGAAGGAAGGAAGGAAGGAAGGAAGGAAGGAAGGAAGGAAGGAAGGAAGGAAGGAAGGAAGGAAGGAAGGAAGGAAGGAAGGAAGGAAGGAAGGAAGGAAGGAAGGAAGGAAGGAAGGAAGGAAGGAGAAATGGAGCGAGGGAGAGAAAGAAAATAGAAAAGCAAAACGAAAAGAAAAGAAAAGAAAAGAAAAGAAAAGAAAAGAAAAGAAAAGAAAAGAAAAGAGAAAAGTCTCCCAGTAGAATGTAACCTCCATGGAGGATCTTTGTTTTGTTCACTGCTGTATTTTCAAGTACCTGAAACACAGGGGTGCTCAGCATGTGTATTTCTTCTAACTGAGGGTTAATTCTTTTACTAGTTAACTCCAACTTCCAAAGTGTGTCCTCTGGCAGCAGAAATCCACAATTCTGAGTTAGCCCAAAACAACATGTGTGGCACCTGGAAACAATTAAGCACTGAGGCCATTTGAAAAGCACAGGTGTTCTGGCAAGCAGAAAACTTCCATTTTCTGTAACCAGCTGAAGATACTGATTAATTGACTTGATTTAAACTCAAGTAATGTCCACTGAGTTGCTAAGAGAAATGAGGTGACAATGAACCTTAGTTACAAGGGTAAAGGTAAGAGCCATTATATGTTTGTGTGAAAAATAAACCTAATTAATCTTAGCAGAATATGTAAGAAGATATTCGTATTAATAATTCTCTGGATTTTTATGGATATGTTGCTCTCTGATTCTCAGTTAACTTCAATGAAAATAAAGGACCTATAGAGGAATAGTGAAAATCCCTTTTTTTTTTTTGAGGGAAATATAATCATTCCAAGAAACTTTTCTTGATGAATCCATATTTTGCTACATCCTGGAAACAAGTTTCTTGTTTTCTCTTGTAATCTATAGTAAAGAATTAAGGATGATGTTCCAGGGAAAGGAGTTTAATACCAATTTGTGAAATTTGTTCATCACTGATGTCAAAACAATTATTTATTTTTCTGGACAACATTCTTTTGATTAGATAATTGTACACATGCTGAAAATAGTGACATTCCAGATTTGTGGTTAGAGGTATAGCTAACAGTGGCAAAATCTTTAGTAACATAACCCATGCTGGTTGAGTGATCACAAATGAAACATTTGAATTTCTTATTTATTTTTATTTATTTATTTCTAACAGGTGTAGATCTGATAGCTTTCCAGAGCTGCTAAAAGCAGCAGGAATCAAGTTCTGCAAATTAATTCATATGCTTCTTTTCACATGCAACATACTATTAAAATACATTTAAGGGGCAGTTTGCCATTTTTCTCCTCCCCCTTTTCCTCCAATGGTCAACTGCTTTTAAAATAGTAATAGTCAACTCTTGTTTTTGAATAATTTGGATGTTTACTTTATGTTACCATCTAGCAACTAGACAAGCTTATGGCAGAAAAATGTTTCAGAGCAATAAACAAAATTATTCAAAGGAGGTTGTCTATTACTCGAAATAAAGGTGTTATGCCATTTCTAGGGAAAAAAAATAAAGACTACATCTCTGTATTAGCACAGAGATGCATTATAAGGACCATCCCATTTCCTAAGACTTCATCTCTGACATTTTAAAGTATATAGATAGTGTTTTCTGTTTATAGTAGGAAGGCAGTTATAATAAGAAACTGATTTAAACGCTAAGAAATAGATATAAAAGATGCAAAGCCTTTAATAATAAAACTTTCTATAGAGGGTGCCAAAAATGTATACACATTTTAAGAAAGGAAAACTGTATTAAAATTGTAATACTCAACGTATAGGGGTAACAAAGGATGAATACAAGTCACATTTGATTTCTGCAATTACAAGAGGTGTTCAACGTGGTTACCATCAGCGTTCAGACACTTCTTTTTTTTTTAAGATTTTATTGGGGAAGGGGAGCAGGACTTTATTGGGGAACAGTGTGTACTTCCAGGACTTTTTTTCCAAGTCAAGTTGTCCTTTAAATCTTAGTTGTGGAGGGTGCCATTCAGCTTCAAGTTGTTGTCCTTTCAGTCTTAGCTGTGGAGGGCGCAGCTCAGCTCCAGGTCCAGTTGTTGTTGCTAATTGCAGGGGGCACAGCCCACCATCCCTTGCGGGAGTCCAAACGGGCAACCTTGTGGTTGAGGGGACGCACTCCAACCAACTGAGCCATCTGGGAGCTCAGCGGCAGCTCAGCTCAAGGTGCCATGTTCAATTTTAGTTGCAGGGGGCGCTGCACACCCTCCCTTGCAGGAGTCGAGGAATCAAACTGGCAACCTTGTGGTTGACAGCCCACACTCCAACCAACAACTGAGCCATCCGGGAGGCAGCTCAGCTCAAGGTGCCACGTTCAATCTTAGTTGCAGGGGGTGGAGCCCACCATCCCTTGTGGGACTCGAGGAATTGAACAGGTAACCTTGTGGTTGAGAGTCCAATGGCCCATGTAAGAATCGAAGCAGCAGCCTTCAGAGTTAGGAGCATGGAGCTCTAACCGCCTGAGCCACCAGGCTGGCCCCACAGACAATTCTGATTACAGCAAACTACTGCGTGAGCAACGCTGACCAAAGTGTCCACTTGTGTGCATTTTTTTGGCACCCCTAGTATATTCTTTATATTGGTCTGTGTGTCTTTATTCCTGTTGAGGCAGCTCAGTTTCCAACTCTGATACAAAATATTTCTTCTTTGCCTCCCATATTCCCTGTCACCCTTTTCATACATATTACTTTCTAAACTACTAAATATTTTCTATATATTTCATCATTCATTTTTATTGTTTCCTCTCTTCATACTTGAATCTAAGCTTCAAGACCTACAATTGGTGCTGATAACAGGTCATAAACAAATATTTCACAGATAAATAAATGCATGGAGATATTCCAAAGGCTATAGCTCAACATCAACACTGACATTTGCTAGTTGTATGATAATCAACAAGTTATTTAATGCTTTGAATCACAATTGGCTATCCAAGGAATGAAGATGATTAATAGTTAATTATAATATTATCATCATTAATTACAGCTATCTGTTGGCCATTTACTAGGCATCAAAAAGTATGCTTTCATTATATCATAATAATATAATGACACTATTAGTGATATTTATATCTTCATACCCATTTTGATGGTGAGAAAACTGACACAAATGTTCAAGTAACTTTCAAAAGATCACATTGCTAGGAAAAAAAAAAAAAAAGATAGATGCACAATTTGAAGCCTGGTCTACATTGTCCATGCACTTCTAATGAATACTTTGCCAGAAATATGAACATGAATATGTTTTGTAAACTTAAAAGGACACAAGATTACAAAAACAAATAAACTTCCCCCATATTCTTTTTGATGCCTCAGCATAACAGATGATGTATTTTAATAAATAAAATGTGTAATTCATTGGCTGATGAATTTCCAATGGTTCCAGTGTTCTATTGACTTCCTAAAGAGGAAACGATACCATGAAATGTAGGTAGAACTTTATTTCTCCCCCAACTACAGCTACTAGGTCTATAACTTTAGCACTGATAAGAAAAGGGGTAGTGGCTAACCAGAAGCACAGGGAAGAGGGGGAAAAGGGAAACAAAATGAATGGGGATATTCAGTAACTTCCCTTTCTATCCTTTAGAAAGATGCGCATCTTTTAAGTGTGATTGGTGCTTAGGGAATAATTGTTTAAGGAGTTGACCAAGTCATTGAAGGCTGTCAGCTACTTGGTATGGTGAACATATCAAAACAGTACCACAGAGACTAAAATTTATTCTGGAGTACAGGTTTACAGCATTCTACATATAATTAATTTTTGTTTACCATGTTTACAATAGTTAGAGTTTTTAGGAAGGAGTTCATATTATTCATTAATTGAGACTGTACTATTCCTTGATTTGTGCTTTCTTTATAATCATCCTTACGTATGAGAGGTTCGAGTTTTTAATGGTTTTAAAGTCATAGAAAAGATCTTTATGACAGAAATAATATATATTTCCGTCATAAAGATAGGATGGAAATATTATATTATAATAATGTTATAAAAATATTACATTATAATAAGTGGACTATATTATAATATAGTTCCCAGAGATTTAAAAAGAAACTTTTTAATTTTAGCAATGTTTGGATTGACAGAAAAATTACAAAGACAGGACAGTGTCCTGTATATGTCATATCGGTTTCTCCTCTTACTAGCATCTTATGTTGGTATGGAATATGTGTTACAATTAATATAAACTGGTATTGATATATTTATTACTCAGTAAAGTCCATACTTGATTCAGATTTCACTGATATGTGGTATATAAAACTGAAAACAACACAAGAACAAGGCAAACAAATAAAGAAACAAAAACTCATAGACACAGACAACAGTTTAGTGGTTACCAGAGGGTAAGGGGAGAGGAGAGATGTTACATGAGGGTAAAGGGGATCAAATATATGGTGATGGAAGGAGAACTGACTCTGGGTGGTGAACATACAATGTGATATACAGATGATGCATTACAGAACTGTACATCTGAAATCTATGTAACTTTATTAACAATTGTCACTCCAATAAACTTTAATTTATAAAAACAAACAAACAAAAAACAAATTTTCTAATTTCATGGTTCCTTTTTCTGTTCCAGGATCCCACACTACAGGAAGCTGTCATGCCTCCTCAGGCTCTACATGACTGTGAGAGTTTCTCAAACTTCCCTTGTTTTTATGTCCTTGACAGTTTTGAGGCATACTGGTCAGGTATTTTATAGCAAGTCTCACAGTTGGGATTTGTCTGATGTTTTTCTAGTGATTAGATTGGCCTTATGGGTTTTTGAGAGGCAGACCATAGAGGGAAAATGTTACTTTCATCATATCATATCAAGGATGCATACTACCAACATGACTGGCCACTATTTATATTGACCTTCATTACCTGGATGAGGTACTGTTCCTTAGGTTTATCACTGTAAAGTCACTTCCCCCCCTCCGCTTCCCATACTGTACCCTTTGTAAGGATGTCTATACACAGCTTACATTTAAGGAATGGAAAGTAAGTGCCCTGCCTCCTTTAGGGCAGAGCATCTAAATAAACTATTTAGAATTCTTCTGCAAGAAGGGAGATTTGTTTATTATCTCCATTCACTTATTTGTTAAGTCATTTATATCTATCTATCTATCTATCTATCTATCTATATATAGATAGATATATATAGATATATAGATATATAGATATATAGATATAGATATATATATAGATATAGATAGATAGATAGATCTATATATATATCTATATAGATCTATCTATCTATCTATCTATCTATCTATCTATCTATCTATATCTCAATATTGACTCTGATTCCTGGACTTTTTGTGACAAAGATTTGATTTCACTTAAATGTATAAGTCTTATTATCACTAGGAATCTCATTTTTCATATTCTTTCATCCTTTTCCCTTTAATAAGGTTTATAGAGCCATGCACTTAAAATTGCGATCAGTAAATGTTTTTTTCTGAAGGGGGCAGATATTAAATATTTTATATTTTGCCATCCACATGGTCTCTGTTACAACTATGTGAAAGCAGACACCACGTTAAAATTAAAAACAAAAACAAAACTGTGGCTTTATCCAACTTTCTTTAGAAAAGCAGGTGGGAAACATGTGGTTCAGAAGCCATAGACTGCTGTCCCTGCCTTAGAACATTAATTTAATGTCTCTAAGGTATTTTACTCCCAGATCTTTCTGCGCTCAAATGACCTCTTTCTAGGACTAACTTTTAGACTTGTGGGTTCTTAATTAGTTGTCTTCCCTGTAAATAGGCATTTTTATTTTTTCCATATAATTTAAAGCTTTCATGGAAGAGATATATATAACTAAAATAATATTAACTTCAAATTCAAGAACTTGGAGAAGAAAGAATATAAATGTTTTCCCTTCATAGACTGGTTTAAGTCTATGGAGCAAGATACTTGGCTCTATTTATTACAAACATTTCCTGTATGTTATCCTAAAGCCAATAATATGGTGATCATTTGAAGTCAGGGATATGAAGAGGGGCAAATAGAAGGAAAGGTGACTCTGAAAATGAAATCTCAGTCAATTCCTTATAGACTAAATGACTTTTGAACACCCTTTGCAGGAGTGAATACCACACTGTGACACTCACATTTATTAAAAATAAAATCAAACCAAACATGAAAAAAAAAAAAATAAAGTAAGATTCAGAATGCAAACTGAGCTACAGTTTAGGGAATATTTTTCTTCCTTTCATACCCAAGCTGCATATTGCTTAGTTAACACAACCATTGTTATTAATGATGAACTATCTACAATACAAACTGATTAGCTACAATAGATCCTGTCTATTCAAATGTGTTAGTTCTGAAGGGACATGGCTGCACCTAATTTGATTTCCCCCTGAGCAGTACATGATGTGTTATTTGATGCCCTTCAAAGGACACGATTAGCCGAGCTATAAAGTGTCTGATTTTATTAGCTTTGCTGGGTTTTATCAGTTTGTAAATGTGTTATTTTCTCCATTTATTGTGCCTATGGGATCCAGAGATAGAGTAAGCATCAAGTTAATATGTTTTGGGGAGGCAGCGATGGCCATACTTTAACACTTACGCTGTGTTGTGATGACATTGAAGGTGGAGTCGTGGAAACCGTAATGTCAGGGCCATTTATCAAGGCAATTCTTCAATGCTATAAACCTCGGCTCTGACACTGTATTCAACAGTAGGCTTTTGTTTTAAATAGAACCGAGTGTTCCTGGGCTGCACTGCTAACAATGTCCTTAACTGAATAACAAGTAGTCAATAATAAGAAAACAGGTCGGGCAGGTGGTCAGAGGAGAAAGGGAAGCAAAGGTGTTGGCCTAAGATACTCTGTTTGAGGGTTTTCTTTTTTTTTCTTTTTTCCCCCACTAGAGAAAGACAGGATTCAATTTTAGGTATTTAAGTAAAAAAGGAAGTGTTCCATAAAGATATAAAAATGTCACCATCCTTTGCTTTTAATTGGATAGAAAACACAGTACACTCATTTAATGAAATTGCTTGGTAGAAACAATTTCAATGCCATGCATTCAAAGGGTGCCAAACCAAATGACACAATCAGCATTGAAGATGCTCAGAGTAGTTAACAGGTGGTTGTGGCTTCAAGTTTCTGTATTCTTTTTAGGTTGCCTTCTATTTAGTTTTCGCAGTGCTTATTGAAACCGTTTTCCAATGCATCAAAGCTGGATACTGCGCTTACTGTTCAAGCATTTAATTCATTAAAGATAATGCCTCCTCATAGAATATTTTTATTTTTCACAAATCTATAATTACTGTTTTCTTTTAGTCCAGGATCCAAAAGAAAATCTGAGGTCTCCTTCCCCTACTTTGCCCACCAAGCATAACTATTCCCTTCATTTGTTCACTTCTACACACTTTACAGGGTTGTGAAAATGACTTGTGAGTGACGTGTTTAAGTGATATGCATTGACAGATACAATAATTACTAAGCATTATTTTATAGTAATATTTTGTAAGTTTGAGCAACTTAGTGTGTGTGTATGTATTCATATTCCTTATGGGTTTCTTCCCCTACACCTACTTATCCTACCTTTTCTTATATGTAACCTTTACCTACAAGGCGTGGACTCTGACTTCTATTAGATAACAGGTTGGTAAATCAGTACTCAATATTATCATTGAATTAAAAGAGAGGACTGATTGTGTGCTTAAATGCAGTATATCTTGATTCCACTAGATTCAACGTTTTTCACCAAGGGCCATATGCAGTAAAATACACAACAGCCCGGCCACTCACTTGAGGTGAAGTACGTATTGCCTCCCCTGGTTTATTTAAGTAAACTAAATATATTTTTGGAATTTGCTGTGGGCCAATTAACAATGGATTGCAGACCGCAGTTGGCCCGCACGCCACAGTTTTGACACCCCTGCACTAGAATGAAAGCAATTGAAGTTAGGGAGTTTTTTTCCATTTCCCTGCAGAGAAGGGCATAATGTCTTTGGTAGATTTTCATATAGATTAATCAACACATAACTTTTATTTTACATTTTAGATGACATCTTTGACTAATGGAGCATATTATATTTTCACAATTTTTAAAACTCAATAAAGTCTGGATAAATTACTTGAATGTGAAAGAGTATATTAACGTCTGCATCTACTATCTATATATCCATCTTTGTCTTGGATATGTCCTGAACTATTGTGGTTTTCAAGATTACATCCAAGTATGAGCAGTTAAGATTGACATTAAGTTACAAAAAATTATTCTCTGAAATAAATTATTTTATCTTATACCAAATCAAAGATATTCAGACACATGCATGTATGCATGCACACAAACACACATACACACTCAATTACATTGATTCTATTCATTTTTAATAAATATTGCCTTTCATATGTAATCTAAGCTGAGATGAAAATAGGGGTTAGCAATTTAAATGTGGCACCCTACAGAAATGTGGGCATTTAAAACAATGTAAGTGTTTTTCTAATTGATGTTATATTCTTAAGTCCTCAAAACATTCAGTTGTCTGGAAAAGTAGCATCTGAGGCATATACAAGATGGAGTCTCCTGCTCCTACAGAAAAGCTTGTAGTTTATAAGACTATATATTCTTATTATCCTGAACATGCATTTAGAAAATATTAAGTTGTAGTCTAATACTTAGAGTACGAATGCTAACATTCTTATTCTAATATACTGTTTTATTAAAGGGCAAGTGTAATACAAGAGTACTGATTTTCAAAGGAGGTTATTACCTTGCTCAAATGGTCACAGAAAACCAAGCTATGGGTCACTTAGATCTGTTTTGCTTTAATAATAGAACATGGTTCATTAATGATGACAATCAAAAAACCCTTTTATTCTTTGCTTTCTTTTACTATTCTCTTTTCAAAAATAATCAGCTACAATTGTTGTATATGTATTTTCCTGTAACCATTAACTATGTATTCCCTAAATTAGGCATCCTTTTAGATTTCCTCATTTTCACTTGGCTAAGAAGTGTGTGTGTGTGTGTGTGTGTGTGTGTGTGCGCGCGCGCGCGCGCATGTGTGTGCACACATGTGCGCATGTGCACAATATTTTTTGGACACAATGTATACATGTATATACAGTACATATAATTATGTATGCAATACATGTATAAACTATGTAGAATGCATATATGTGAAATACGAAATTTATTATATTATTTTCTTCATCAAAACTAGGAAATGCTCCATACTTCTTTTATTCATAAAGCTATGTGGGATATGAAAGAGACATAAGGAATTACAGGATTTTGATATGTCAGAAATTTTCCTTTAATGAGAAATAACATAAAACTTTGGCATTTCAAGCAACCTTAAAGGTATTCATTTAAGCATGGAGCTGATGTTCACTGTAAAACATAGCTATTATTATTTTGAAATAATTTCAGAATTATAAAAAAGCAAACCAAAAATAGCCCTAAGACTTCCTGTTTACCACTTTTCCAGGTTCCCACAATGTTAATCTTTGCCACATGTGCTTTATAATTCTTTCCCTGAAATGCTTGAAAGTTGGTTTTAAACATAATGCCACTTTAAATATTTCAGTGTTTTTCCTAAAAGCAGTTTCATCCGCTTATATAATTATAAAAGTCAGGAAATTAACACTGATTCAATATAAATCTTATTAAAAAAACAACAAATATTTAATTAATATTTTATATGGCAAAAGAAAGAAGAAGAAAACCATGAACTGGTCCAGAATTCAATCCAGAATCACACCTGATACACAACTGTCATGTTTCTTCATTCTCCTTTAGTTTGGAACAGTTCTTTAAGTATCCTTCATGACCTTGACACTTTTTAAAAGTGTATAGCCCAATCATTTTGTACAGTGCACCTCATTTTGAATTTGTCTGATGTTTCATCATGCTTTGCTCTAGCTTATGGATTTGGGGCAGAAAGAGCACAGAAGTGATCCACCTTCAAGCTACACCATATCAAGAGGCATAGACTATAAATTTGTCCCATCGCAGGGGATGTGCACACAGCTCACTGAATTAAGGTGCTGTCATGCTTCTCTATTTTTTCTCTTTGAGTTAATAGATAACTTATGGGGATATACAAATACTTTGAGAATATGTAAATATCCTACTACTTACGATATTTTGCTCGTTGAATGTAGTATACACTGATGAATCTTCTGAAACAAGTAGTTTTATGGCACTTTCTAATAGTGATTTTTCTAATTCCATATGCTTTCCACATTTACTATTTGAAATTATACTTAAAGGGTTGTCCCTTCTTCATGACTATACACACACACACACACACACACACACACACACACACACACAGTGCCAAAAAATGTATACACATTTTAAGAATGGAAAACTGTATGAAAATTGCAATACTCAAAATATACTGATAACAAAAGATGAATACAAGTCACGTTTGACTTCTGCAATTACAAGAGGTACTGAAAGTGGTTACCATCAGTGTCCAGAAACTTCTGATTACAGCAAACTATGGCTTGAGCAACATTGACCAAAGTGTCCACTTATATACATTTTTTGGCACCCCCGGTATATATATATATGAAATATTAGAAACGTATTTATCCTATACTTACAAATCTTTACTATCATTATGTATTCTTTTGTCAAAATTGTCTCAGATTTGGCCAGCAAGGTCCCCTTCAAGTGGATTCTTGTGTCCTGTTTGGCAGGCCTCTATCATTTATACAATAGGGATACCTCCCAGGCTAATCGTCAGGGATACCTCCCAGGCTAATCGTGTACTTTCTCAGCCCCAGAATTTCTTGAACATATCATGCCCTCTCTTATTTCTAAGATTTTCAATTCTCAGGGCCCTCTTCCTGGTGATCTTTCATCCTCCCTTTTTTTCTTCATAGCATCCACTCCATATCCACCTAAGTTCTATAGGCATTCAAAGCTTAGCTCAAATATTGCCTTTTCTGGAAAACTCAAGTGCTAATATTTCTTTATAGTAAATCAATCACTAAACAAATCATGAGTTTAGTAACCTCTATGTACACTCCTATCATTGCCTTTGACAAATTGGCTTCTAAGTACATTTTGTTCTTATTGCTTTGTCCTAGTCTATGAACTCCTTTTGGGCAGGGGCTGTCTGCTTTGCTCACCAGTACACAGCATGGCAATTTTAATGTTGTGAATTATCAATAAATGATTGAAGAAAGGAACCATATACAAGAAACTGCATAAAGTAGTGTTCAAAGTTTAGGTAGCCCAGGAGTTAAAAGGACACAAAATGAATGGGCCATGTGACAGGACAATGATTAATCTACTAATATGTAGTATAAATCATAATTATAAAATAATAAGTTTAAAAGTTTATATGTGCTCATCCAAGGTGTCTGAAAATTAAATATACCTGTTCTAATCATCTTTATAAATGAGTGTCTAGAATAGTGGTTGATAGCACAGGCACTCAAGCCCTACTACTTGTGTGCAAACCCAGAATTGTAATCCTGCATAAGTTTTTTCTTTTCTTTTCTTTTTTTTAATTCCTCTTATCTCAGCTCCTTCACCTGTAAGAAGGGTATGTATAATAGTGGTGATTATCTCATAGGATAGGACTAAATTAGTTAATATATGACCATTGCCTAGAACAAAGCCTAGATCATTGCAAATGTCATATAGGATTGCTATTACTACTACTACTACTACTACTACTACTACTACTACTACTATTACTACTACTACTATTACTACTACGCATTATTTCTTATTGCCCGTAATACATTTAAAGCCCCATTTCAAGTTTATGTATTAACAAAACTTATTAATATACACTACATGTCAGGAAGTAATTTTAAAGTGGCACACTTTAAAATTGTGGGTGGGTTCAAGATGGCAGTGTGGGAGGACATTTAGCTTACCCTCTCCCAAGACCACATCAAATACCCATATATGGAATTCATCCAGATCAATAACAAAAAATAAACAATCCAGTCAATAAATGGACAGAGGACATAAAGAAACATTTCTACAAAGAAGACAACAGAGAGCCAACATACATATGAAAAGATGCTCAACATCACTATCACTAATCACCAGAGCAATGCAAATCACAACCACAATGAAATACCACCTCACACCAGTCAGACTGCCTATTATCAAAAAGTCAACATATTATTGTATGTGCTGGGGAGGAGATAGAGAAAAATGGAACCCTTCTGCACAGCTTGTGGGACTATAAATTGGAGCAGCCACTGTGGAAAATAGTATGGTGAGTTCTCTAAAAACTAAAAATTGACCTACCATATCACCCAACAATTCCAATTCTGGGTATTTAACTAAACAAAAACATAAATACAAAAAGATACATGGAAATGTGAAAGAAATGTGTGTCTCTCCATTTTACTTTTTATCCAGTCCCAGAGAGTGCCCTGCTTTGCTTTCTCCCACTTAATCTACAACCAATGGATTTCATGTAACCCTCCTCCTTTGACTCTAATGTTTAAAATAAGTTGCAAAACCGCCATTTTCTGGAGTATTTTCTCAATTCATTGAGACTTTGCTTCCTGGCAATTGTTGTCAGTTTGGCACAAATAACCTCAAAAGCTTTAAAAAAAAAAAATACATGGACTCCCTACGTTCATTGCAGCATTATTTCCAATACCCAAGATATGGAAGCAACCTAGGTGTCCATTGATGAATGGATAAGAAAATGTGAGATATATATATATATATATATATATATATATATATAATATTACTCAGCAATAAAAAAGAATGAACTCTTGCCATATGCAACAACATGGATGGACCTAGAAGTATTACGCTAACTGAAATAAGTCAGAAAGAGAAACATAAATACTATATGGTTCACTTATATGTGGAATCTAAAACAAAACCAAAACCAACAAACAAAACAAAAACAGACTCATAGAAACAGACACACCAAAGGGATGGCTGCCAGGGAGTGGAGGGTGGGACGATGGCTGAAAAAGGTGAAGGAGAATATAGTGAATAATATTGTGGTAAGTTTGCGTGGTGACAGATGAATCCTAGGCTTAATCGGTGATCACGTTTTATGTAAGCTATATAAATGTCAAATCATTATATAGTATACCTTAAATTAACACACTATTGTATACCAACAATACTTAAATAAAATAAAATAAAATAAAAATAAATGAAGTGTCACATGCCGTAAAGCTATTCTTCCAATTTGGACCCTTGTAGTTGTTCTGTTCTGTTATTAGCATTATATTGTATCATCTCCATCTCTTCCATAGCTACTTCAATTGCTTGCATGTTTGTCTACACATATTGCTGGATTTAACCAAAAGTTCTTCGATAGCAGAAATTCCATTTTACTCTCTTCCATGTCCTGCCTACATGCTACAAACTTTCTGAGGCACCTACCCGAGGGCCAGTATGTTGATAGCTCAGTGTTTCCTAGAATCACTCTACCTATGTATCTGTTAATCGATCATTTCCATGTGTCTACCCTACTGTGCTATATAAGTACAGAGATATGGCTGGTATAAAATGTTATATGACTAAATTAAGGATTTTAGAAAATTAGAGCTACTCAGAAAATTAAATCAATCATTACCTCGACACAGCTTTTTGTATTTTAAAAAACAATTGGAAGGTAGAATTGTAAATATGTAATTTGATTATTTCTCTTTTGCTAAGATATTACTCCAACATAATTTATAATTTTTTCCCTCAGAATGTGCTGTGTAATGAAAGTGATTTATATTTTATTTTCTACAATCAAAACACTAGAGTTAGTCAGACCTAAAACCAATCAGTGCTCTCTAAGACCAACCACACCCTGCCCCAATATAATCATTAACTAATATAAATAGGAAAAGAACATGAACTTACGGAAGACCTGCTGTTTCCCGCCCCAACGCACCCCCTACCCCCATTCTGCTTTAACCACATTTTTGACAGATGTGAACTCTGGTTAGGCTCTATCAAACCCGTCTGAGTTCATCGGTTAGACTAGAATGCCCTTTGTTATGACCTGCCTCTTGAAAGAAAACAAGATAGACTGACCCTATGAGTTTGTACAGTAGCCAGGTTTTCACAGGCTTGGTATGAGAGCTGTTTGTCTATTTTTTTTTATTTCATTTTAAACTGCACAACAGCTTGAAATTCACCTTTAGAAATTTATTTATGCATTAATTAAGCTTGTGAATATATTATAGAAACTTGCCAAATTTGGACAAGAAATTGAAGAACTCCTTTTGTTCTGAAACTTAAGTTATTTGGAACAATACCTTATTATTAATGTTTTCTGATTTTTAAAATATAAATGCCCCTGGGATGGGTAATATAAGCGCAGGTCATCTCTCACATCTTATTAAATTGAGTTTATTAGAAAGTACCGATTTTCTGAGTAGGAAAAATGCTGAATATGGAGAATTGGAAAATAAAGGCATATCTATGTTACTGTAGGAATAAAAAACTGCTGTATCATGTCCTTAGACATGACCTTTTCCTTAAAATAACTGACTGCTAAAAAAGAAAATCTGAAAGGTCTCCAAAAAAAAACAAAAAAACCCGTAACACAACCCAGTGGTGTGTGGTATTAACAATCCCATTGCGTTAGATGGAGGATTACGTCAGTTAGAGCTTTTAAAAGCCTTGAATACTTTGTTCATTTTCACCCATATCTTCTAACACCAACTGTCTGTATAAGTTGCCTGAGTTTAGACTATTTTCCTTGTCTCCCACATTATCCTTTATAATATTTTTCAATACACTTGTTGAATACTTATTCATTGAATTTATTTAGTTATTTATGCATGTAGGTTTGTTTGTTTAGCTTTTAAACTTTGCATGCATGTTCCCCTTCCACAAGGAAGCTTCCTAATGATTTATAAAAACATAAAGTCTACTTTGGTGTAAGAATTCTCAGTGTTGTAACTCAATGACTAATTTGAGCTATAGAAACAGGAAAAACTCATTTTTTTTATTATTATTATCAATCCTTTGTATTATTCCAAAAAAGATTCATTTGGGAAAGGTGATATGTTACTCCACATAATACTTAAATATGTATATATAAATAAATATATATATATAGATAGATAGATAGATAGATAGATAGATGAGATTTTTTAAATATTTATTTCAATATTTAAAGTTAACTAGATACTGCTATTCTGCATGGTTGTTACTTTATTTTTTACTTTTAATTTTTTTAATTTTAAAGCTTTTTAAAATAATTTACTAGGGCAACATTGGTTGGTAAATTATATAGGTTTCAAGTGTACCATTCTATAATACATCATCTATATATTGCGTTGTGTGTTCACAACCTAGTCAGTTCTCCTTCCATCACCATATATAGGACCCATTTTACCCTCTTCTACCACCTCTTGTAGCCCCTTACTCTCTGATAACCATGAAACTGTTGTCTGTATTTTTTGTTTGTTTATCTGGTTTATTTGTTGCTTTCAGTTTTATATCACACATGAGCGAAATCGTATTATTCTCAACTTTTTCTGTCTGACTTATTTCACTTAGCATAATGTAAGATCCATCCATGTTGTTACAAATGGCAGTATTTCCACTACTAACAGTCCATTGTGTGTGTGTGTGTGTGTGTGAGTGTGTGTGTGTGTGTGTGTGTGTGTGTGTGTGTGTGTATTATATCTTCTTTAATCAATCACCTATGGAAGGACACTTTGGTTGTTTCCATGTCTTGGCCACCATGAAATATGCTGCAATGAACATAGGGGTACATAAATCTTCATAGATAAATGTTTTCAGATTTTTGGGTAGATACCCAAAGGATTACTGGTTCATATGGTAATTCTGTTTTTAATTTTCAAAGAACTTCCACACTGTTTTCCATAGTGGCTGTACCAATTTAGATTCCCACTAGCAGTGTATGAGGGTTCCTTTTTCTCCACAACCTCTCTAACAACTGTTATTCCTGTCTTGTTGGTAATAACCATTCTAACAGGTAGGTATGAGGTGGTATCTCATTGTGGTTTTTATTTGCATTACCCTAATAGCTAGAGAAATTGAGCATTTTTTCATATATTTGTTGGCCATTTGTATGTCTTTCTGGGAGAAGTCAGGTCCTCAACCCATTTTTAGATTGTTTGTTTTGTTGTTGTTGTTGTTGAGTTGTATGAGTTCTATCAGAGGTGTTATTTGCAAATATTTTCTCCCATTCGGTTGGTTGCCTCTTTGTTTTGTTGTTTTCTTTTGCTGTGCAGAAGCTTTTTAGTCTGACATAGTCCCATTCATTTATTTTTGCTTTTACTTCCCTTGCCTTTGAGGGTAAATTCATAAAATCCTCTCTGAACCCAGGGTCCATGAGCTTAGTATCTATGCTTTCTTTTATGCAATTTATTGTTTCAGGTCTTATGTTTAGGTCTTTGATCCATTTTGAGTTAATTTTGGTACATGGTGACAGACAGCAGTCTAGTTTCATTCTTTTGCACGTGGTTTTCCAGTTCATCCAGCACCATTTATTGAGAAGGCTGTCTTTTCTCCATTGTATGTTTCTGGCTCCTTTGTTGAAGATTATCTGTCCATATTTATGTGAGTTTATTTCTTGATTTTCAATTCTATTCCATTGGTCTGTGTGTCTGTTTATCTGCCAATACCATACTGTTTTGATTATTGTTGCCCTGCAGTACAAGCTGAAGTCAGGGTGTGTGATACCTCAGGCCTTGTTCTTTTTTCTCAGGATTGCTTTGGCTATTTGGGGTCTTTTGTGAATCTGTACAAATTTGATTTTTTTTTTGTTCTTTTTTTTTTTTTTTTTTTTTTGTTTTGTTCTATTTCCTTATAAAATGCCACTAGGAATTTGAGGAATTGCATTAAATCAGTACATTGCTTTGGGTAATACGGCCATTTTAATTATTATGTTGATTCTTCCAATCCATGAAAATGGAATATTTTTCCATTTCTTTGCGTCTTCTTCTATTTCTTTTAAAAATGTTTTATAGTTTTCAGTGTATAGGTCCTTTACATCCTTTAAGTTTATTCCTAGGTATTTTTTTCCTTTTTGTTGAACTTGCAAAGGAATTTTTTTTTCATTTATTTTTACTGAAATTTCATTATTATATAGGAATGAAAATCATTTTTGTACGTTGAGTTTGTATCCTGCAACTTTATTGTACACGTATTTGTTTATTGTTTCTAATAGCTTGTTGGTGAAGTCCTTTAGGGTTTTCCACATAAAGAATCATGTTATCGGCAAAAAGTGACAAGTTGACTTCTTCATTCCAATTTCAATGCCTTTTCTTTCTCTTGACTGAATTCTCTGGCTAGGACTTCCTATACGATGTTGAAAAACGTGGTAAGATGAGGCACTCCTGTCTTGTTCCTGAGGGAAAGCTTTCAATTTTCCAACATTAAGTATGGTATTAGCTGAGGGTTTGTAGTATGTTACCTTTATTTTGTTGAGGTTCTTTCCTTCTATACCCATTTTATTAAGGCTAGTTTTAATCATAAATGGATGTTGTATCTTGTTAGTTTTTTCTGCATCTATTGATATGATCATGATTTTTGTCTTTTATTTTATTTATGTGGTGTATCAAATTGATCGAGTTGCATATGTTGGACCATCCTTGTGCCCCTGTAATGAACCCCACTTGATTGTGATGTATAATCTTTCTAATGTGTTGTTGTATTTGATTTGTTAGTATTTTGTTTAGGATTTTTGCATCTGTATTCATCAGAGATATTGGTCTGTAGTTTCTTTTTTTTTTGTATTATCCTTATCAGGTTTTGGTATCAGGGTAACGTTAACTTCATAAAACGAGTTAGGGATTATTGCCTCTTTCAATTTTTTGGAGGAATGTGAGGAGGACAGATATTAAATTATCTGTGACTGTTTGGTAGAATTCGCTAGTGAAGCCATCTGGTCCTGGACTTTTGCTTTTGGGGAGTTTTGGATGATGGTTTCAATTTCCTCACTGTTGAGCACTCTATTCAGATATTCTAGTTCTTTGTGATTCAGTCTTTATATGTTGAAGAACATGTCCATTTCTTCTAGGTTATGGAATTCGGTAGCATATAGTTTTTCATAGTATACTTGGTTAATCCTTTGTATTTCTGTGGAATCCACTGTAATTTCTCCTCTTTCATTTCTGATTTTGTGTCTTTTCTTTTTTTCCTTAGTGAGTCTAGCCAGGGGTTTGTCAATTTTATTAACCATTTCAAAGAACCAGCTCTTTTTTGCACTAATGTTTTCTATTGTCTTGTTATACTCTATTTAACTCTGCTCTACTTTTTATTTTTTTCCTTCATTCTGCTGACTAAGGGTTTCATTTGTTCTTCTTTTCCAAATTCTTTAAGATGTAATGTTAGGTTGTTTATGTGGGATTTTTCTTATTTCTTAAGATAGGCCTGTAATGATATAAATTTCCCTCTTAATACTGTTTCTCCAGCATCCCAATAATTTTGATACAATGTATTTTCATTCTCATTCATTTCTATGTATCTTTTGATCTCTCCTTTTATTTCTTCTCTGATCCCGTCATTCTTTAGTAGCATGTTGGTTAATCTCCATATATTTGTGCTTGTTCTCGCTTTCTTTTTGTTGTTGATCTCCAACTTCAAAGCACTGCTTGGTCTGATTTCAATCTTCGCATATTTGCTGAGGTTAGTTTTGTGTCCCAACATATGGTCTATCCATGAGAATGTTCCATGTGCACTAGAAAAGAAAGTATAGCTGGTGTTCTAGCATGAAATGCTCTGTAAATATCAATTATGTCTATTTGGTCTAACGTGTCATTTCAGGCTGGCATTTTCTTACTGATTTTCGGTTGGATGATCTATCCATAGCTGTCAATGTTGTATTTAGTTCCTACTATAATTGTGTTTTTCTCCGTTTCTCCCTTTAGTTCTGTTAGTACTTGCTTTGCATATTCTGGTGCTTCCTGATTGGGAGCACAGTATATATTGATAAGTATTATATCTTTTTTGTATTGTCCCCTTTATCATTATGAAATGTCCATCTTACCTTTTTTATCCTGGTCTGTTTTGTCACATATAAGTATGACTACACCCGCTTTTCTCTGGATGCCATTTAACTGGAGCATCATTTTCCATCCTTTCACTTTGTGTCTGTATTTGTCCTTGGAGCTGAGATGTGTCTCTTGAAGGCCGCATATGGTTGGGTTTTAGTTGTGATCTAATCTGCTACTCTGTGCCTTTTTATTGGTGAGTTCAGTCCATTTACCTTTAGGGTGATTATTGATATATCAGAATTTCCCATAGACATTTTATCTTTTGTATTCTGGTAGCTCGGTGTCTTCTTTGTTCCTTTGCCTATTTGTTTCTGTCTGGTATTTCAGTTTGGTGATATTCTATGATTTTTCCCCATTTCCTCTTTTTAACATCTCAGTTCTAGATTTTTTTTGTATTGGTTATTACCATTAAGTTTATGTAAAATAATGTTTCATGTACACAGTAGTATTTTTTCTTCAGCATGTATCTTATCTCCATCCCCCTTTGCAAATTCAGACTTTTATCCCTTCCCCTTTCATGTTTTTGTTGTCACAAATTTGTCACAAATTATCACTATTTATGCTGTGATTTCATTTCTGAGTTGCAGTAGCAAATTGTTTTCTTCTCTTTTTCTTTTTTATGTTTTTATCTCCTTTACCCTTTATGTTATATTTAAATGTATAGTGTCCTATTCTATGTAGGAGTTGCCATTTCCACCTTCTGGTATCTTTTACTGATCTCATTCATAGTTTTGTATCCTTTTGTCTCTTTCAGATAAAATAACCTCCTTCAGTATTTCCTATACTGCTGATTTTGTGGTGGAAAATTATATCAGCTTCTGTATATCTGGGAAGGTCTTTATTACTCCTTCATATCTAAAAAATAACTGGTGGATATATAATTCTTGCCTGGTAATAATTCTTTTTCAATAGTTTGAATATTTGATTCCATTTCCTCCTAACTTATAGAGTTCCTGCTGAAAAAGATGATAATAACCTAATGGGCTTTCCTTTGTAATGTATCACCTTCTTTTCCCTGGGTGCCTTGAGAATTTTTTCTTTATCATTAACTTTTTACCGTTTTAATATAATGTGCCTTGTAGAAGGTCTTTTAGGATTCAGATAATTAGATTTCCTTCTTGGATTCAAGAATCCAGTTCTTTCCATAGGTTTGAGAAGTTTTTATCTACTACTTGTTTGAATAAGCTCTCTCTGCCTTTCTCTCTCTCTTTTCCTTCCTATATACCCATTATTCTTATACTACTTTTTCTGATGGAGTCAGATAGCTCTTGTAGAGTTCTTTAATTTCTTTTAGCTCTCAAGTCTCTCTCTTCTTTCATCTGCATCATTTCCAAATTTCTATCTTTGATATCACTAATTCTTTCCTCCATCTGATCAGCTCTATTTCCTAAGCTTACATTTCATTCTTCACCTCTTTTATTGAGTTATTCAGCTCTAGAATTTCTATTTCGTTCTTTTTAAAAATTTCAGTCTCTTTAGTAAAGTGTTCATTTTGCTTATTAATTTTACTTCTGAGTTCATTAATCTGCCTATCTGGATTTTCTTGCATCTCATTGAGTTTTTCAGAACTTCAGTCTTGAATTTCCTGTATTTTTTTAATTAAAGTTTATTGGAGCCAAGACATGGAAACAACCAACCTTTGATAGAACAATGGATAAAGAAGTTGTGGTATATTTACACAATGGCATACTATTCAGCCATAAGAAAAGATGAAACAGTACCATTTGCAACAACATGGATGGATCTTGAGATTATAATGCTAAGCAAAATAAGTCAGACAGAAAAAATAAAGAACCATATGGTTTCACTGATATGTGGTTAATAAAACTGAAAACAAAAGAACACAAGCAAATGAAGAAAGAATTCCCTGTAATTTAAGCCACATATTTCCATGCCTTTCAGCATATTTTCTAGCGATTTTTCATTTTTTTTTCTGAGTTACCTTGTTACCTTGGTTCTTCACAGTAATTAATGGATTATTTCTCTTCCTAGGCATCTACAAGTATGAAGTCAGCCTCAGGTTGATATGAAGAGGTCTTTCATTTTACAGTAGGTGGCGCTGGAGTGTTTTATTTTCTTTTGCCCTATTCTGGCTTCTCCTGGTAAAAGATTCCCTGAGGAGGTGGGCATCTTCTCTGTGACCAGGTTGCCTTAGTCTCAGGGCATGAACTCCGTGGGAAAATGTGGTGGGTGACAGGGTTCTGAGCCCAAAATGCCAGTGTTGCACCTACAGCCAGATGCAGAGCTGCGCACCTTAGCAGTCCTGGGTGCCCCTGCTGGTATCAGCTGTGAAAGGTGGGGGTGGCACGGGCTGGGATAGGCTACTGGTATATTTGCAGCTTTGTACTCTGAATAATGGTGACTGCCAGACCACAGCTGCCTTGCCCCTGTGTCTTCACCTTTGTCACTGGAATTAGCTGCAGTGTGCATCTGCCACTCAGGAACTCTCTCCAGTTCTCAGAGCTGTAGATATTCTGCTGTTTAAATGGATACTGCTACAGTTTCTTTTGAGACCTGCTTGGGGGGTGGGGTGGGGGGGGTCCACAGGCTCCATGGCTTTGTTTTCTGTCTGTCAGTGAGGGCTGCTAGACCACAGCCATTGCACTTCTAGGTACCTTTGGTTTTTGCCCCGAGGTCTCTGTCCTTATCACTGAATTCAGCCACATTATATACTGATAACTCAGGTGGACTGCTTGGGGCCACAGAGAGTATACTTGCAGCCTGAAACCTCCCCTCTCGTGGGACCTGCAGTGAGCTCAGGGCTCCATACATGGCAATGAGCTCCGGGCTGCATACACGCCCCCCATCTCTGCTCATCTTCCCTCTCTCATCCCATTTGCCCAATTTGCGCACCTTCAGACATTTTGATGCACATGTTTGTGTGTTGCACAGGAAATCCTTTGTTGAATTACAGCTGTTAAACTTGTAACTTCAAGTGGAGAGATCATTTTTCTGATGTCACTCCACATGGTTATTTTAAAATCCTAAAACGCTAAATAACAGGAAATGCTGGAAATTATTTTTCCATACACTTACTACATATTAAAAAAATATTTTAATATCTTCAAAGAACAATCCTGTACATTTTTTTTTAATTCTGAGTTTTCTTTATGTAGTTACTTTAACTTTGGAAGACCCTGATATGCAATTACACAGCAAGTCAGTATCTTCAGTTGAACCTTCATTTTATAATACATGCAATGTTGATAACTTGGTAGCTAAGCTTCAATTTTTCTATTTTCTGCTTTTGTGATTTTAAGTTTTGGCCTAAAACTTGCTTCAATGCTCCAGCATACCCATTATCTCAACATATTATATTTTTATGTTCTCTAATAGAAGCAGTCATTTATGCAGAAGTAATAAATTATAACTACTCTCACTGTCTATTTACAAGGTATGACATATTACTGCTTGAAAACAGGTATATGATTGAAATCATATGGTCCTCAACTCTTTCTGTGTGACTTACTTTGCTTAGCATAATAATCTGAAGATCCATCCATTTTGTCACAAATGGCACTATTTCATCTTTTCTTATGGCAGAGTAGTATTCCATTGTGTATATATAGCTTATCTTCTTTATCCAATCATCAACTGAAGGACACTTTGGTTGTTTCCATGTCTTGGCCACTATAAATAAAGCTGCAATGAACATCGGAGCACATATATCTTTATGGATATTTTCACTGATGTGCGGGATAAAGGTGAAAGCAACAAAGGAACAAGACAAACAACTGTCACCCCGATAAACTTTAATTTAAAAAAAGAAAAGAATTCACTAGTGAAAAAAATATCTCATAGACACAGACAATAGTTTAGTGGTTACCAAAGGTTAAGAGGGGGGAGAGGAGGGTGGTAGATGAGGGTAAACGGGGTCAAATATATGGTGATGGAAGGAGAACTGACTCTGGGTGGTGAACACACAATGTGATATATAGATGATGTATCACAGAATTGTACGTTTGAAGCCTATGTAATTTTACTAACCAGTGTCACCCCAATAAATTTGAATTAAAAAAAAGAAAACAGATATATGATATTAAGTATTATGTGCCTGTGTTGTAAATGTTTGCATAATAAAAAAAGTGTATAGAATTATGTAAACCAGATTAATGGTGACAGGGAGGATAGGCATAGTTTGGAAGAGGGATGAGAAAATCAACTGACAGATTTTTCTTCAGAATCATTCTTTGTCTTATGAATTGCTAAAAAATATGAATTAATTTTATAATATCAACTTATGGAATTAAATTCAATGCCTCTGTTTTAAAACACTGGGGGGGGGATTTAAGGAGAAATACAGTCAAATACCTTAGCATATTGTGCTTGAAATACAATTCTCATACGTGTATTTTTATTCCTATCATAAAAGTCAGGTTTTTTCAACCAACTCAAATATATGATATTCAACCAAATCACCTGTACAACTTAGAATTTTGGAAGAGGAAGAGTTTTGGAAGAGTTTGAGTTTCAAACTCTATAGTTAAATAAAAATGATCTTGGTTTCTAAACTCTGGTATACCATTGTACTTAGCTTTAAATGAGTCACTAGATTAAACTGTAATTTTTCATTATACTGTTTATGATATATACATATTTCTTCACGAGATATTACATATTTTATAATTGTATATGTTATAATTATTAGAACATAATTACTGTTTTACTCTACAAATTTCTTCACATTCAATTCAATTTTATCCTTCCTTTGGCATATAAAATTTAGAATGGGCTTATACAATGTCAAATTTAATTAATTGTACTTAAAATTTCAACTGCTTCTATATGAGGATACAATAGACATTTTATCTTCAATCATCACTTGACTAAAAGTTTATTTTTTGCAATCTTTATTCTGACTATTCATAAAGCTTACTTTGATTTCTATACTTAATTTTTCAGTTCTCATTTTCAAAGTCTTATTAGGCTCAGTGAGTATGTGAGCATTAGATTTCACTTATGCACATTTTATTTTATTGTTTAATCAGATTAGTTTCAAATTATGACCCTTTACAATATTTAATCCATGTCTCATCTGTCACTCGTGTCTTCTTAAGTAAATGTTACTTTAGTACAAGTCTATATGAAATAATACAGGGAACCATTCATTCTATAATACAAAATGACTACAAAAGGCAGAAAATTTGAAATCTGTAAACTGAATAAAATGTAGTGAAAAGAGAAAGTCTCTCTTTGAAAAGTGAGGCCAGGAATTCACTGTTGTTGCTTTTCTCTGATAAGTATTCACTTAACCCATAAAAGACTTGTTAATAGTATAGAAGTTTAAATCTCTTTAAAATTCTAGGGTAGAAGAGTAACTAAAAATCATGTATTTTAAATTTATTTTCATATATCTTCATGTTAAATCATAGAAGATACAGCAGTAGGTTAGTTACAGATTGGTTACAGATTGGTTAGCTTATAATTACAAACCTCATTAAATGCTTAAAATTAAAACAAGAATTCTGATAGGCATATCATTTACTAATACCCAGATGTATCCATTATTTAATAACTTTTATTTAGTACCTAATACATAACACACTTTGAGCTAGACTCTGAGGTCATGGTTGTAAATGATTAAGAAATTGCCTCTGCCCTCATGCAAATAATAAAAGACAAACTCAAATATCTTGTTGGAGAAATTCTAAAACATTCTAGGAGTTGGAATTCTCGTCATACAATTTTGTTTGTTAGCTTGACTGATAGATGAGAACTGACTACAAGTGTTCCTAGAAAATGTTTAAGAAAACTTTACAACAATATTAGTCTGATAAATTCATGGCCTGACATTGCGAATGTCCAATATTAGTTAATGCGTGATTCTACATTATATTATATATTGAAACCAAAAAAAATTTAAAAGCTTTCCTTTAATGACAACTATTTTCCATGTGTTGGAGAAACATGTTCACTGTTTAATTGCAGAAATTAACTGTATAATTGGAATTGTAGAAATTGGAAAGGGAAAGGGGTGAATAAAACAGTAAGTACATAAGTTGTCATGACAATAAAACTCAACAGTGAGCAAGAAATATCAAAAATATCTTTCTTCTTTGTTATCCTTAAAGTGTTTCAAGGTCAAGATGTGTTATTGTGTTTAAGGTATTTTGAAAGTCTCAAGTGATGGTAGAGAAAATTCTACCACTTACCTGATTTCTGTCTTTGGTTGTTTTTTTTGTTTGTTTGTTTTTTTCTGTTTTGGAGTTTTTGTTTGTTTGTTTTTTGGAGAAAATGAAAAGAGTAGCAGAATAAGAAAGGGATAGTGTCTGCATGGCACTTAAATGCTCAAAATGATTTAATTTACAATGGTGTAAATTTTGTTCCCATACACAAAGTGATAGACAACTTGAAGAAAATGATCATTTAAAAACACACACGTACACATACAAATATGTTTATCACATTTAGAAATCAATTAAACAGAAATAGGTAGAAGTATGTAAAAGCATGATATATAGAATGAAACTTAAAACTAATGAAAAAATTAAAAGCTAGAAAGAATTTTATCAGCATTACAAATGTATAAAGAACAATCATTTACGTAAAGTAATAATACAAGTGATGTTTTATTTATGCTCTAATGCATTAAGAGTATGGTAAGAATCAAAGACTACAGAAACAATTTGTCACATATGCCTTATTTTAGAGTAATATAAAATAGAGATTATTATGCCAAAAGTGTATTTAAAAATATCAGAATATGCAATTGGCAAAGTCAAAATTCTCAAATTATGAAAAATTAGAGTAAATCAATAGGACCAGATGGTATTTACCTAAAAGCCTAAAATAATTAAAATGTAAGTTAGTGGGGACCCTAACAAAGACATGGAATGAGCAGATAAAACTATCAGTATTTACGAAAGATTAGAAAGTAATATGTTGCCTAGTGCTTAGAAATAAAGTTTTTGTCCTTGAAGTTTTGAAAAAACAATCACTCTTTTTAACAATAGGATTTCATGTTACTTTGCTACCAGTGTTGGTAGAAGTTTTAATGTGGTTTTCTCATTCATCCATGTCTTCGACCAACATTTACTGAGCACATTTTATATTCCAGAAAAACATCATGCTCTGTATTGATACAACCAAAATGGATGAACAATGAGGACAATTAAGATGCTCACAATCTATGAGTGAATATTGATAAATAACAGGCTTACAATAATGGTTATGAAGTGCTATGATACGGATTGCTATAGATATCAGTACCTAGGTGAAACCTGTTATACAAATGGCAGAGAAAGCGATAACTGCAGAACTAAGCTATTTTCAATTAGAATTACATATATTACATGAACTCGACTAAATTTTTGACAGAAAATAAAATCTTAAATAAGTAATCTAACAATGGCTTGAAAATATTATAATAACAAATGCATGAAAATCATGTTTTTAAAATGCTTGTTTTGGGTAAAATTATCATGGCACATCTTTTATTTCAAGGTTATTGGCCAAGTATCCTCAATTAACACCAACATGAAGACAGAAAAACAAAACCAAAAATAAAACAACAACAAAACTTCTAAGCAGACATCATCCAATAACAAACAGGAAACATATCATAAAATCTGTTCATTAGAACTGTGTTACTTACATGTCAGTCATAGAAGAAGGAGGGTGTGAACTACGAGCATGTCTTGAGATCTGAATGGTCATTAGACCAGCACATTGATACCAAATGTGAATGTTCCTAATTACAAGAAAACATCGAGCAGACTGCCAAAAAACGTAGGTAAGAACTTCACAGTTGAGTAAGAGATATAATGAACAAGGTCTTAATCAATATAACCAAGGCTATAACTGAGTATTTCAAAAGGCAGGCAAGGCACCAATCAGGGGAGGCTGTTGCACAACTAGAATATATTCACTTATATATTCAAATACTTATTGACCAAGTATTCTATCAAGGACACCATATGTACCACTATTATTAAAATGTTTAAGTTTAGTTCTTGCTTGTTGTAGAAGGTACCTGCTAAATAGTTTTGTAATAGGAAAATTCACTATTTCCTTTACTATCCTTCTTTGGTTTGACCTGTTTAAATTTTTAGGAATTCCAAACTAAGAGTAGGTCTGGTTTCCTTTGGAAAGTGTCCCAGTCTAGTGTTTTCTAGTGTTTTCCCTCTCATACTCCCTCTTATTCTCTCTCTCTCTCTCTCTCTCTCTCTCTCTCTCTCTCTCTCTTTCTCTCTCCCTCCCTCTCTCTCTCTCTCTCCTCCTTTTCCCTCCCTCCCTCCTTCCTTCCCTCTTCTCCCCCACTCTTTCTATGTGTGTTTCTGCATCTTTATTGGGAAAGGGGATAAAGATACAAACAAATAAATCTAAATTTTCTGAATTCCTGAGGTTGACTCTTTAATTATTTTTCAATACTACAGGTCTTTATCCCATGCCCTTATAGATTTTGTAGTTATCTTTATTATATAATTTGCCACATAATTTTCTCCTCACCTAATTTTATAATACCTTCACTACGCATCTTATCTCACGGATTTTTCTTCTAAGTTATGGCACTCTAAAGGGTGTATTATATCAGACATGCTTGGCTATAGTAAGTGCCTATTGAATGAGAAGAACAATGGCCCAGTAGTTCAGCATTGAACACCAGTAACTTATATGAAAAACATACGCCCTTATTTGGGCAGGGAGGGGTCAGGAATTTTAGGATAAAGTACTGGAATTATTAACTAGCTCCTGAGCATGGTATGTGGTTATTGTTAGTTCCTAGTATATATTTTCAGATCATATCCTTTTCAGTCAACACTATTCAATATTAAATAATTCTGGAGCCAAGAATCCAAGAGTAAAAATTATCCAGATATTTTATTATATCAATATGTAAGGAAACAGTGAAGCATCTGGTGTTGAGTTTGTCAAGGTAGAAAAATAATTGCCAGAAAACACAGTGACTTTAAAGATATGAAGGAACCACAGTTCATGGGCTATTGTTAATGTCTAGGTTAGCAACTGTGAAAGGTTTCTTAAAACAACAACAACAAAACAACAACAACAACAAAAAAACCATATTTGTTATATGTTACTTGTTTCAATTAATTAAAGTCCTATCTATCTATCTATCTATCTATCTATCTATCTATCTATCTATCTATCTATCTATCTATCTATCTATCTATCTAATCTATCATCTAGCTACCTACCTACCAACCGACTGACCTACTTATGAGGTTCAGGACAAATAAGATAGTCATATAATTAGAAATAAAAAACCCAAACACCTTTCACAGCTCAGGAGATTTGAAAATATGGTGTCTCCTACCCTCTAATTTCTTCTCCTGCTAAGATGTTCGTCCCTTATTTTGTTCTAGCTACAATGAACAAAGAGCTTCTTTCTGTTCTTTATACAGATAAGGTCATTTTTATTTCACTTGCATGACAGTGTTCCCTTTGCCAGGAGCACTCTTCCCCAGATCTTCACATAACTGGACCCACCTCATTAATGAGTTCTCAGTTCAAATATCATTGCCTCAAAAATGCCTGATAAACCTTATTCAAGGTAACTGACCCTTCCCTCTCTCCCTATCCAATTACCCTCGCTGGTACGATCTTATTTATGCATCTGCTTATGTACTTATTATCTTATCCTTTCCAAATGACAGGCAACTTGTTTTGATTTTTGTTTCCAGATGTATCTGCATTATACATAACCAGGCCTAGCACATAATAGACGATCAAGAACTAACTGATGTATAAATGAATAATGGTAGTAAGTAAATCACCATCTCCTCGGAATGTGTATTATTCATTTGAACTTTGTAGATTTGTGCTTTACAGAATATTCTACACAGCTTGGAATCTCCTAACTGTGACGCATACCCAACAAAATCAATGAGCTGATGCCTTGTAATACCTTACCACACCCAAGTTATAGATCCTAAGGTCCCAGAGTAATATAAATTAAGACAGAATTTTTTTTTAGCTGACAGAGTGCCAGAAAACTTGAATAACCAACCTATGGCTTAGGAAATACGATGGGAATGAGAATATATCTAGATCATTACTCATTCAGTGGATAAGCTTTGTAAAGATTTTATAAATTATTATCTCCTAGACCCATGGTATCTAACTTTTCCAAATGTTAAAAAAAAAAAAAAGCTCTATATGGAAAGTTACAAGATATAGAAGGTACATCATTTCATCCTTTGAAAGATCCCTTACCATCTTCTCTTTGTGGGGTTTCATTATCTTTAATGTCCAACAATATTATGGAAGAGTCTGGGCTTTCATAAGTATTACGACACTTTCCCTATGTCCAGTGAAATCAAGTTAATCACACACACACACACACACACACACACACACACACACATACACATACCTCCTATCATCACCCCCCCCAACACACATGTGCACATGCACATAAAAAAAGGGAAGTATCAGGATATAAGTACCGTATGGTTCTTCTCACAAATCAGGGACTATTGATTGAAAAGCTTAATATGAATCAGATCCTAAACCTGGTGCATCTGTGTGTCCAGTCTCACAATGCTTCCCCAATTTATTAAAGACATTTTACTAAATATGTGAGGAACTATACCAGACGATTTTTATACATTAATTCAATTAATGCCCATAAGAGCATTGTAAGTGGAAGAGCATCATCATCACTTGACAAAGGAATAAACAGGGCTAGAAAAGGTTACATAACTTGCTCAATGTCACAGCAATTATGTAAAGTTAGTATCTCTCTCATTCCAAAATGATGCTCTACCCACAGTAGGAGGTGTTCTTCACTGAAGAATGCATCAGTGTTAATTCACGAGGAATTTGAACATGAGATAGAAATTCACTAGTGTATAATTTCTCTTTCTAATGCCTGAAGGAATACACATCACTATCTTTATTTTGATGTTGGATGTGGTTATGTGACTAATGAGATATTACAAATATCACTTTAGAACTGAATAATTTTTAATTATTAGCAATCAAGTTCCCCCATCCTATACCATGTTGACAAAAGACGTATTCTAAATAATGAATGCACCACAGAATGGTTAAAGCCTCCGCCAGCCTAAGTATCTGTTTTATGTGATGGAGATTTTATAGAGAATTGTCAAGGCCTGAAAAAGACTGTGAGTGAGAAATCACCCTTGGATATTTTAAACCTCTAAGAATTTGGGGTCATTTGTGAAGTATATATCCTAGCTATCCTTACTAATCAAACTTGAATAGGATGTAAAACTTACAACTTCCTAACAATTCTATAATAGTCACTCATTCGTTAAATAGTAGTAAAACTTTTTTCCAGCTTTACTGAAGTATAATTGACACATAAAATTCTAAGATATTTAAAGTGTACAAAATGATGATTGATATATGTATATACTGTAAAAGGATTATCTTACCAAATTATTTAACACATCTATCACCTCACTTATTTGTCCTTTCTTTTTTTTGTGAGAACGTTTATGTCTGCTCTTTTAGCAAATTTCAATTATACAATACAGTGTCATCAACTATAGTCACCATGTTATACATTAGGTCTTCAGAACTTATTTATTTTATAAGTGCAAGTTTGTACTCTTCCACTGACCTCTCCCTATTTCTCCACCTCGTGGCCCCTGACAACCACTTTTCTACTGTTTTATGAGTTTGCCTTTTTGTGTGTTTTAATTAAGATTCCATATATAGGTGATATCATGTAATATTTGTCTTTCTCTGTTCGGCTTATTTCACTTAGCATAATGTCCTCCAGGTTCATTCATGTTGTCACAAATAACAGAATTTACTTCTTTTTAAATCCTGAATACTATCTGTGTATGTGTGTGCATATATGTGTGTGTGTATTCACATTTTCTTTATCCATTCATCCACTGACAGACACTTAGGTTGTTTCCATACCTGGGTTATTTTGAATAATGCTGCAATTGCAATGAACACGGGAGCTGTACCAATTTATACCATTCTCACCAAGAGTGTACAAGGGTTCCCTTTCCTCATCAATATTTGTTGTCTCTTGCCTTAATAATAGACATCCTAACAGGTGTGAGGTGATATCTCATTGTGGTTTTGATTTATATTTCCCTGAAGTCTAGCGATGCTGAGTACCTTTTCATGTATCTGTTTGCTATCTGTATGACTTCCTTGGAAAAATATCTATTTAGGTCTTTTGCCCATTGTTTTAATTGGGTTATTTTTGTTTTTTTTGCTGTTGAATTATATGAGTTCTTTGTATATTTTGGATATTAACCCATTATCAGATATGTGGTTTACAAATACGTTTTTATTTTAAATTATTCTTTAGACAATATCAAAAGCTGAAAATATAGTTACCGCCATTTTCTCTATACCTATCCCAGATATCCCTCATATTAACATCTTATAAAATCATATCATTATCACAAATAGGGAATTAACATGGTTAATACTAATAATTAAATTTTAGAATTTATTCAAATTTTAAGAAATTGCTCTACAAAGGTCCTATTACTGTTTCAGGGTTCGAGCCAAGGCCTCACATTGCATTAATTGAGTTTCCCCTTAGTCTCCTGCAGTCTGTTACAGGTCCACAGTCTTCCCTTCTTTACCATGACTCTGACACTTTTGAAGAATGTTTTTCTTTTTTTTTTTTCTTTTTTGTTAAATTTATTGAGGTGACAATTGTTAGTAAAATTACATAGATTTCAGGTGTACAATTCTGTATTACATCATCTATAAATCCCATTGTGTGTTCATCACCCAGAGTCAGTTCTCCTTCCATCACCATATATTCGATCCCCCTTACCCTCATCTCCCACCCCCCACCCCCCACCCCCCTTACCCTCAGGCAACCACCAAACCATTGTCTGTGTCTATGAGTTTCTGTTTCTCATTTGTTTGTCTTGTTCTTTTGTTGCTTTTGGTTTATATACCACATATCAGTGAAATCACATGGTTCTCTGCTTTTTCTGTCACTGTGTAGAATTCCCTTAATATAGGTGAGTCTGGTGTTTTCCATGATTGGACTGAAGTTATAAATTTTTTGCAAGAACACTACACAAATGATATTGCATTACCTTATTACTTGTGATGTTTGTACATTAATCTTTTGCTTAAGATGGTTTCTGCAGGTTTCTTCTTTGTAAAGTTGCTGTTTTTACCTTTGTATAAATAATTATTTGAGGGAAAAATCTTTACACGATGAAAATCTGTCTTCTGAAACTTTTATCCATTAAAATTTTAGCACCATCAATGGATCTCGTTTGCAACAAATATTTTTAGATTTTTGCCTAGTGATGATTTCCGATTTCCTTAAGTAAAATATTTACTGATTGAATTACTATTGCATGCAAGAGCTCTCCCTTCTCACCCATTTATTTATTAAATTTATTGTTTACATCATTATGAATGATATTTAGTTTATACTGTGGATTATAATTCATTAATTCCATTATTTATTTTCTGCTCATTTCATTTTCCAGTTTTGAGCAGTCTATTGGCTCCTGTGTTCTTTTGGTAATACTGCACACAGCCTTTTTTTTTTTTTTTTTTTTTTTTTTTTTTTTTTTTTTTTACAATGTCCTTATATTCTGATAGTACAAGAAATTTCAGGCTCATCTAGTATTTTCTCTACTCTAGAAATCATCCATGGAAACTGACCATTTTTTCTAAAGCACCTTGTTACTTTTATCGAAAAATGGTGTTCAGAACTAAGTGTGCTCATTATTACTGGGGTGTCACTGCTTCTAGTTCCTCTTAAATAACAGAGCTAGGGAATATATGAATGTATGATAACTTATGCATATAATCTACATTTCTGTATATTTCTCTTGATCTTTTGTACAATGCATAATTAAAAAGTATTAGTTGCTACAGATACCTAAAATTCCAGGGACCTTTCACCTACAGATGTACATCCACTCATTAAGTTAGTACTGATCATTAAAAACCATGTCCATCATAATTAGGATATATTCATTTATATTTCCTATTGCCAAAATAAATAAATAAATAAATAAATAAATAAATAAATAAATAAATAAATAACTTACATTTTCCAACAGAGAGGATAAGAATAAATAGGCATGATCTCAGCCCTCAAAGTTTTTATAATTCAATGAGAGATAAGGGAGTTTGGGGTAAATATAGAACTATCGAAGCCAGATATTTAGGAGTGTAGAATTACACAGGTGAATACCAACATGATAGCAATTACACAGACCAAGAATCTGCACTACAGTAAACAGCTGGAAACTGAACATAGAATACTAATAATAACAATAACAGTTACTGAGTGCTTAGTATATACTTGGCATTTTGCTAAATGCTTCAGGCATATTAACTCATTTAACACTCATAACCAACCTATTAGCTAATATCTTAGTCCACTGAGCTGCTATAACAAATATCACCAACTGGGTAGCTTATCAACAACAGAAATGTATCACTCACAACTCTGAAAGCTGGGAAATCTAAGATCAAGGCTCCATTCTGGTCACCTTCTGGTGACTGCCCTCTTCCTGGTTATTAGCTGTTCCCTTCTCCCTGTCTCCTCACATAGTGGAAGGGGCAAAGGATCCCACTGGAGCCTCCCATTCATGAGGATTCCACCCTCATGACCTAATGCCATCATCTTTGAGAGTAAAGATTCCAATATATGATTTTTTAGGGGACACAAAGATTCAAACCTTAGCAGTTAGATACCATTGTTATGTCCTTCTTATAAATAGGAGAACTGAGATGCAAAGAAATTAAGTAAATTATTGAAGTCAAATAGCTATTAAGTGGCAGACCAGAGGTTTGAACAAAGAAAGTCTAATCCAGGATTTCAGCTTTCCACCAGGGTAGTTCAGAGAATAGATTGGGGATGCCTGAAATGGAGTTCAATAACACATCACAGATGAGGTGGTCAGTGATTACAATAAATTTAGAAGAAATATCCGTGATTACAATACATTTAGAAGAAATATCCATGATAATCTCATAACAGATAGTGTTTGGATAATGATAGCTCACTGCCAACTTTTAAGGCTCATTCTACAAGGAAGTGATGCCTATCTCAGGAAAGAAGGAAGAAATATGTAGGTTATTTTTCTTTTATTCAGTTACGTGACTTTATAAAGACATGACATGGAACTTTTAAGTCTGGGGCCAAATGTAAGTGGATTCCTTTAATCCCCTATATTTGTTATTCTATAAACCATTAATCAAGATCTGGTTTGGAATCCTTACTAAATCTATTAGGATTTGTTAACTATATATGGCAGTCACACATTTAAATATCACATCTTTAAATGCTGCATGTGATCTAAAACAAGAGTATTTGGATGATATTCCAAATCATGATTCTCAATTGACTAATTCATCCCATAAAGTAGTTACTCTGAATTTCAATGTTTTGTTAATATGTGAAATATACCATCAAGTAGTTGTACCTTAAATGTAAGTTCTAGTGAATTTATTGAAATTATTGTGTGTTACAATCTTTAACAACATAAAATGAAAACAAACTAAATATCATGTATATCACTCAGCTAATCTTACTTAAAAAAATAAATGATTATGGCATTATAGTATGTTTGAGAATTATGTTATCTTAAATGGTCTTAGTTTACAGTGAAAATAATAAAATCACATTGATATTTTGAAAATATATGTGAATCTTTGTTTAAAGGTCTATGATAAACACATAAGTATTATGGTGATTAAACAAATCCATATCCATATACTTATATGAGTATTACGCAAGAGCTGGTAAGGTCTCATTCTTTATTGCTTAACAAATGTTTATCTTTCATATGAGAAGGAGAATACATATAGGATTCTCCCCACAGAACAATAAAGCAGGATGGCAATACAAAATCTATTGCCAGGCAACAGAAAGAAGGAAAAAGAAAGAAACCAGAGATAGTAATTTACAACTCTCATTATGATTAATAGTTCTACCACATCCTCAAATGTAGCCATAGATAAAATATTACACATATTTAGATGTCCCTGATAATTATTTATCTTTCCTCCACTTTAATAACTAAAGCTAAGCATTTTCTTGAATTGTCTAATTGTCTTCTATTACAAGTTATTCATTAGAACATAAATCTAAGCCACATATTTTATGTGATTTATATTGTCTTGTCATAACACAACATGAACTTTTTTTTTTCCTAGGGGAAAAAAATTCAGTTTATGAACACTGAATTATAATTTCAAATCACAGTTAGAATGCTGATTATCCTAAAACATTTATTTTTCGTTTGCTTTAATACTGGTTCATCAGCAAATTTTAGAATATATTAAATAGTGGCAATATAAACCATAAATAAAGCTACATTGTTTGAACAGGCTATAGTTTTCATAATGAAAATAAACAATGCTTACTATATATTATTTTTCATTACTACAGTTTCAAAGGAGATTCAGTTAAATCAAGGTATCCTGAATATCTAAATTCCAGTTAGAATAAACAGCAGGTGCTTATTACACCTATTTAGTTTGAACAAAAAAAAAATTAGTATCCTAATGCAAGTGACTTGGATTAGTATAATGGTAGAGAGTCGTACAGGTATCAAGGTCCTATACCAATGCAGCTACTCAAAATATAGGAAAACATGTAATTATTTTATTCCAATCTGAGATAAATTTCTATAAGGGCAAGAATATTATGAATAATTTTTCCATGTGGCATTTTCCTTTGCAGAGAAATCAATGAGCAAAAGTTCATTAATGAATTCTACTTCATTTTACCAATTACGTGTATACCAGAATTTCACACTGAGTTGTTAAAAGTGATCTGAGCAAAATATTAAAATACATCTTCATATATAATTTAGTGAAGTAGCTGTAATCCACTCAATTTCCCAATAATTGTTTCTTAATTTGTCTTATTTTTACCCTCCATCCACATTGTATAAGACTAAGGATCATACTTAACATTTCGAATATTTAGTTTCCTACTTGTGCATGCAAATATCAGACACTAGTTAATATTGAATTTTTCAATTAAATATTTAAAATTTTAATATAGATGATCTTGTGTTACTTCCCTTAGAGATAATACATTTAGCTAAGTTTCAGACCTCACCCATGATAATCCAATACCCCAATGAGACCAATATCACTAATGCACTAGCAATTTATTTTGGGGGGAAATTATAAGTTTATATTCCAATCAATATACAAAATTGATTTTTTTACAATATCATTTTGTTAGTAATATTTTCAGGTTTGTCCCCTTTTTAAATTAAATTTATTGGGGTGACATTGCTTAGTAAAAATTATATACTTGTAGGTTTCAAGTATACAATTCTATAATACATCATCTATATATCACATTGTGTGTTCACCACCCAAAGTCAATTCTCCTTCCATCATCATACATTTGACCCCCCTTTACCTACCCTCTTCTACAAACCGTCCTTCCCCATTACTTTCTGGTAACCACTAAACTGTTGTCTGTGTTTGGGTTTTTATTTGTTTGCTTGTTGCTTTCAGTTTTATATTCCACATGAGTGAAATCATATAGTTCCCAACTTTTTCTGTCTGACTTATATCACTTAGCATGATAATCTCAAGATCCATCCATGTTGTCACAAATGGCAGTATTCCACCTTTTCTTATGGCTGAGTAACATTCCACTGTATATATTTGTACCATATCCTCTTTAATCAATCTCCTATCGAACGACACTTTGGTTGTTTCTATGTCTTGGCCACTGTGAAATATGCTGCAATGAACACAAGAATACATATAGCTTTACAGATAAATGTTTTCAGATTGTTGGGTAGATACCCTTTGTGTGTGCTGCTTGTGGGGTAGCCAGGTAGTGCTGTGGTGTGGTCTGAGGCCAGCCACTGGTTGTGTTGTTTCTGTTGTGTCTTGGGAGGAGCTTTTGTGCAGGCCAATTTCAGCCTTGCCTGTGACTGGCTCAGGGCTACCTGGTAGGAGCTACAAAGCCATATGTGGTTGGTTGGTTGTTGCCTGTGTTGGACCTAGAGGCATGTTGGGGTGTCCTTGCTGTGAACAGAGGCTAGCTGCCACCAGCATTGGGCCTGGGCTGCTTAGCAAAAGGCCCAGGGACCCCCAGGCCTGCTGTCACTTCCCAGTTGCTCATAAGGCTCAGCCATTGAAAGAGCTTCCTTAGGTGTGTGGGCCAGGCTGGTGGAGCTGGTGTTGAGAGAGTGCTATCTGTGATGCAGTACTAGCTGGATGGGACAGGGTCCCAGGGAGTCACAAGGCTTGGCCATTGACTTTTACAAGATTAATGCAAATTCAGTTATTGTTCCAGCGCCTGGCCTGTGACCACTTCACAGAAACCCCTGAAAACACCACAGCCATACCCCACTTGCCTCAGAGTCACAGATCTTCGAGAGCCATCCAAGAGAGACTGCAGTGAAAGTTGTGGCTCACTGCACTGCCGTCTACCGAAAGTTTGCCAGGCAGCTGTGGGCCATCCACTGCTGTAAAAGGCTTCTGCAGCTAGTGGGGCTGGCTACCCAGGAGCCGAGAGTGCCCTCAGCAATGCAGCACTAGTTGTACAGGACACCTCTGCTATAGGGTATGGGTAGTGGTATTTACAAAGCTAATGCAGTTTTGTTCTTGCACTGGTGCTGGGCCTGTGACCACTTCAAAAAAATTCCCTAAGAACACCACGGCCAGTTTCTGCAGTTTGTGGCAGTGGGGCTGGCATCCAGGAGGTGGGAGTGCCCCCCAGCAATGTAGTACTAGCAATGCAGGGAACGGATCCAGGGCATCACCAAGGTGGTGTGCTTGTGCAGACTTTACCAGACCAATGCGGTCTCTGATTTGGTCTTTTGGGGAGGGTTCAACATAGAAAAGATGGCGCCCTCCTGTAGGTTACATGTGAGGCAGGCTCCACACAAGGGACAATTGTGCCTCCAGCCCTTGCCCTGATACATACAACTCATCCTTCCTGGTATGTTTCTGGTGCCTCTCGAATTGCTGCCCCTTCACTGGAGACAAGCTGAGTGTTTACAAGTGAGTCAGTCTGTGTGGGAGCCTTTTAAGAGGGCGTCTGAATCTCCAGCCACCTTTTGTCTCCCAGGGACAGAGTCCTTGCTGATTTTCACTGCCAGATGTTGTGGAAACTCCTCTTACCAGCACAGGACCCCTGGACTGGAGAGCCCAGTGTGGGGCTGGGATCCCTCACTCTTTTAGGGGCATCTCCACCACTGAGGTGTCCCTCCAGGTATTCAACCATTATCTGTGCACTTGGAGTCATCTCATTTCACGTCTCTGCCCCTCCTACAAGTCTCAGTGTGGCCTCTTCTTTATATCCTTAGTAATAGGGGTTCTGTTCAGCTAGTCTTCAGATGACTCATGAGGTTAATTGTTCTATAATTTATTTGTAATTTTTACATGATCCTGGGAGGCAGTAGACATAGTGTTTACCTAATCCACCATCTTGGACCATCTTTTGCTAATTTTAGTTTTTCTATTATCTTGTATGTATTTATGTTGTGATGCATTTTTATATATTTCTATCAGTATTAAAGTAAAATATTTTTCAACTTAATGTATGAATATTCTAATTTTCCTATTGCAGTTAAGAGTAGTAAATACTTGGCCTGAAGGTCAGCTTTGTTCCAAATATATGGTTCTTTCCCTTCATCACTTTCTCTCCCATCCCATACTCACAGGCAGAGGAAAAGAAGATGAGCATCTTTCCCTGTGTCATATAATTCATATAGGGTTATATAGGGTTGTCTAATCTAAGCCTCAAGACATCTTTGTACAATAGAGGGTATAGTGGAAATAGTATTTCCACTTAACAGAGAAGGAAACTGTGGCTCAGAGAGGCAATGTAATTTCCTTAAAATTACAACATACCTGGGCCTGGAGCAAATGTCACCTTGACTACAGAGGAACCCTCTTTCCATTATTCTAACAGTTTTTGTACTTATTGAGGATTTCTTCTGTGCTAGGCACAATACTATATGCTTGTTTGGAAAGTACCATTAACTCTCACATATACTACATAGGGAAGATATTTCAAGCCCTATTTTCTCAATGAGAAAAACTGTTTAGAGAGTTTAACTGAGTGGTGTATCATCAAAAGTTCATAAATACACCTCTGGCACAATCTCTGAAGACTCCCATATAGCCATATTAAGTGATTATTTATATGACATGATCGGAAAGGTGCTGAAGAGTTCCTTATACAATTTTCTCCTCCCCAAATGCTTGCTATAAGGATCAAATTTCTACCATTAGGTATTTATTTATTTGGGCTAAGTAATTTCTCCCTAGGATCAGAAATGGTTACTCTGCAGGTAGGAATTCTGACGGAGAACACAAAGAAAGGCATTTTTTTGGAATATGGGGTACAACTTTCAAAGGACTAGCCTGAATGGGGAACCCCCGCAAGGGGAACTCTAGGAAACCAGAGGCCAGTGGGAGGTATGGCACTGGTCTGTTGTGTGTGAGTTGAAGGGGATGGGGCGAATGGAGGGGGTAAATACTTGAAAAATGTAATCTCACCTCACAATTGTAATGTTGAGTGTATATGACACTTCAACTAAAATATCCTAAAATACCCCTTGCATTACCCATGACTATGTGAACACATTTATTTTCAGCAATATTAAGCAAGTACAACATACTACCCAGAGAATAGAAAAGACAAACATTCAACTTTTTGAACATCAGCATGTGTCAAATTAGGAACCAAATAAGGTTTAGAACCTAGAAGTATAAAAAATTAGGTAGTTAATTGGAAAGAGTATTCTCCAGGGAAAAGAAAGTTTCAGCAGTGCCATTTCAAATTTTTGCTCACATTCCAATCACACTGTCATGGCTGATTGCCTTGATGACTGTCATCTGGTTTTGATCGCTCCCCCATTAGTGTACAGAGTAGTTCAAAACCAGGCAACACTCCACCTGGAATTTGTTGGGTCAGTTTATTTGATATGGAGAGAGAATGGTAAAGACTTGGCAATAATATGGACACAATATAAGAAGTTTTACATTTTTGATTGGATTTCAGCCATCAACAACCTCCACCACTGTGTTAGAAATTTTGGATGCAGCTATCTAACAGAAGGCTAACTGAGATTATGAAGAGACAACTGTTTGGCTCATTATAAAGTCAGATGTGTTCTTTGGCATTTGAGTGGACAGCAGAGACTTTGACATTAACACATGGCTCATTAGGAATGAATTTGAGCTTGGCCTTTTGCTGAACTTAAAACAAAATATCTAATATAGAGAAGCAACTCCTTGCAAATGCCGATACAATCTCTTAAGTATACATAGCTGTAATTTAAAACGAAGGCACCATTCCTCCAGGCATTTGCTATCAAGAGCACAGTGAGAGTCTTAAAATTGTGAGAAAACAATGAAACAGCACAAGATCATGTTCCTTTTATCTTTCTTGTTCCTGGTGACAAATACACTGACTTTTCCTGTTCCTCCTAACTGTTTGTCATGTTCTAGAACAGGCTGTCTTGTAGTTTCACCACAGGGTCATGTTTACAGCATTACACAGTAGTTATTGGTCAGTTACAACTTTATGATAAATTTGATTTTGCAACTCAGCTGATTCAATTTGCACCAAGCTGAAACTTGAAACATAAAGGAGTTTACTACCTTAAATCTACAAAGCAGAATACGCTTTGATGTTAAGGCAACTTAGCAATGTGTACTGAAAGCAGTATGTGCACTATCTACACAAACTGTTTATTTAACTTACGGTGTTTATCAGCTTTGCATTTCTTCTAGCCTCCATCATATTTGTTGCTTCAAATACTTTCAACTTTCTATAATAAAATGCAAAGTGTTTCATTCTAAAATAATTTGAATATCATTTTCATTTAATTTTGGACAAGTCTATGTTGTAATCTGTTTTGCTGCTCTGAGATCTTAAAATTGTAAACAAATAAATGCTACTTTCATTATTTATGGACATCAAAAACATGCACCAAGTCAAATGAGAGAAATGAGTCTCCAGTCCTGTCAGTTATGATGAAAATTGCAAATTCCTTACACTTTGAGATATGTTTGGAGAAGCAAATCTGATGTTCAAGGAAAGAGCACATCTATCAAATATTTCATGGACAACATGACATGACTAAAAGCTTCAGAACTTGAGGAATGCTGAAATGTACAGAATGGGTTCACATATTTTTAAACCTTGAAGATTTTAAATGATAAAGTGGTAGTACAAAGAGCCCATAAAACAGACAAACAAAATAACAGATAAAATGAATCTCTGTAAGCAAAGAAGTTCAGTTTGAGACTAAACTACTAATATCCACAACTCCCTCTTCTGCTGCTTATTACTGGTAGGGCCTCAAACTAGGTATATTTCCTACTGCAAATGATAATGTACCCTGCTAGGGGGAGGTGGGCTAAGAATATGGCAGAACTTTCCTAACAGTCCTTTCTATCTTGTGCTTAACTGAAATATATTCTAACCAAAATGAATCTATATTCTGTTTTATTCTTGCATTCCTTCATGGTTCCTCAGATATAGGAAGCACTGAAATAGATATTCTTAAATGACTTTACATTATTTTATCTTTTTCAAAAGAGAAAAGTATGCATGGTTGACTCTCAATAAATACATCTCCAGAGTATGAAATGAAAATCATTGCATCATCAATAGCACTGAATAGGAACCAGGATAACTGCTTTCTAGATGTGACCAGTGATATAAAGTATTTAAGTCTCATGTTTTCATCTGTAAAATGGAGAGAACGTATTGGCCTTTCCAATCTCCAAAACTGTAAATAACAAAATAGAAAATCTATGATAATACTTATAAATTTGTAAGTTTGGGGAAAACGGTATACACTTAGAAGACCCACCTTTGAAAATAATATACTTAGGAAATATACTGACAGTCTAAATTCCCAGCAGAAAGTACACCACTTGCATGTATGAATTTAGCTTTTTGGAGTAAAAGACTATATATTTTAATTAAATAGGTGAAAAAGTGTTTTTCTTCTTTTTTTTATTGTAATTCCCCACTCATTATTTTAAAGGCTCATCATCACCTGAGAATTCAAAGCCTGAGCTGGACTTCTTTCCTGAGCTAGAGATCCAAATGCCCTTGACCTCAGACATATACTAAGTTGTGAACAGTTTGGAATTCTCTGAAGAATTAGTCATTCTGTGGATTCACGGGTCCTTCTGGACAACTCAGATTATTTCTCACCAAATAAATCTTTTATCAACAAAGGAGACATTTAGATTTAACTCTATTTTGAATAGATAGGCAATACGTCTGTGTTGCTTGTTTTACATGAAGAGTACAGAGAGAATAAACAGTCTGAAAATATGCCTGGCCCAATTATTTTAAATAGATTCACTTAGATTTGGAGGACACAGAGTGAACAGGAGAATAAGAGAGACAAAGAGAGAGAATGTACAACTGAAGATAGGTTTTACAATTATGACTGGTAAACTAGGTAAACAATTTATGAACTATCATAGATAAGTGTAAAGATGTTTGTGAAAATACAATATTCTGCTGCTACTTGGCAAATGTTCATTCAGTTCTCAGTAAGGAGGAAGACAATATACAATATCTCATTTGTAATAATTCCAGTATTAAAGGAAATATGGATTTGAGAACTGATCATTAGGAAATTATTATTTTATCAAGTACAGCAGATAACTATATGCAATTCAAATAGTATTTTATAACAATTTTGAGGACTCACCGCCACATATATACATTCACATACACATGCACACATGCTTCTTTTGTTCGTTTAAATTTTTCCAATTATCATTTACTTAAAAATTAAAAGATAACTCTGCAATTTATGTATGAATAATGCCTGTCACTTATGTGGCACTAAGAGAAATGGAGTCTTCAACTAAAACAGCTTCTTCTCACTTCCCAAAGACACTATCCAAATTTTCTACGATATAGCCCATGAACTCACTACTGCAATACCTGAACATATCCAGAGTGCTTTAAAAATAGCTGCAAATTCACTGCACACCTTATCTAGGCCCCCTCTCTGATCTTCAGCTCCCCAAATGCACATAAACGTATTTAAAAAGTTTCAGATTAAAAAAAAAATCCTGTTTATCTCATATTTCCCCAAAGTGTATAATCCAACTAAGTGACTCTTAAAAATGTATTATGTACACATGTGAATCTTGGGAATAGAAAAGTTTTTCAAAATCATTATAATTGTGTAACAATTTGCTGTACCTAAGTTTTCCACTATATGCATTCTCTTATTCATTCTCAGTGCTATTCATCAATATCTCAAAACCTGAGATTAAGAGAAATGAGAGACTTGAAGAATAACCCTTCAGAATTATGCCACATGTATGAGTACTTCTGGAAATGAAAGGGTGGAGATGATTCTCAGCACACAGGGTAGTTTTGGTTTTAAGCTCTGTGGCATGATGTCTACTTGACTCACATACTCACTTTTACTTGTGAAGCCTTCATTTATAGGTGCACAGAAGAATTTGTACTCAGTTTTATAATGCAATATATTTTTACCACATTTTTTTTTGCTTGTTCTTGACAGTGCTTCCTATCTTTTGGAATTAAATTTGAGGAGAATCTATATCCCTATTATTTCTCTAACCAGGGACACTTTAAATAGACATTGGGTACTGCTGAAATTGTAAGCACTGACCTCTGAATGTCCTAAAGGGACAAGCTCTCATCCATTGCCAAGAAAGGTCTCTCAGGGATGTTTTTACTTGTACTCGGATAGATGTCTGAGCCTGAGAATCTCTATGCACCACAGAGAAGGATATCCCTCCTGGTATAATCATCCTCTCAGACAGTCATTTATCCTGAACAATAAATACTGTGCTGCTGCCTACATGTAGTCTCATGAAATCCCTTAATAGATATCTCTACAACTCATTATTTTCTTTTATTGTAAATAAGGTGCTAGGCAGTAATAAAACATGAAAAAATGTAAAATGCATTAATGTTTTTGTTAAATCTCAAGACGTTGTTCTACCTTAAACCATTATTTTTTTTTTCCAGAAAATGGTTCATATGTTTAAAGAGATAGAACTCAAATTATTTTATTCAATAATTTTACTTTCGTGGGCATGTGAAATAATCAACAAAGAAAGGAGTAAGGAAATGGGGACTTTAAGTACCAGGTGTACAGTCTGCAATGATAATGTACTACCATGAGGATAGCTGAAGAGAAAGAATCATTTCCCTTTGAAGTAAGTTTTCAGTTTACTTAGGGATCAAACCTGATACATGAACACAGCATTTGAAAAACCCATCCATAAGAGGAAAATCAAGTGTATATAAAAAGGGACTTTTATCATTTGAATATCAACACAGATTTGGATAAATTTCAATGTTTTTATTTCAGAATTGTTGTTTGTAATATGCAAACAGTTAAACAACTCCTCTTCATATAGCAAAATGATTGAGTTCATTCATAAATTTATGTATAAAAAAATGGCCTGAGGTATTTGAAAGATGCTTTTATATCTTGATCACATTTGTATAAAACTGCAAAACAGGTAAAAAAAAAAAAAAAACATGATAACTCTGCAATCTACCTAGACTTGGAGGTGGATAAGGAAAATATAGAACCCAAGGAACTGAAGAGAGAACACAGAGATTATAAGGTATTGAGAGCAGGTGGAGGTGGAATGATGCTGTCCTGAGCTACAAAAGCAATGATCTGTGGTTGAGATAAAACACAAGTCAAACATATTAGAGCTATTCACAGACAGTAGTGGTTATATTGCCAGTCTTGCCATTCCTAGACCCAAAGTGCTCCATGGCTTCTCCAGCATTGATGCACTCTTTCACCTCACCAAAGACCATGGTTGCCCTCCCACCACTCAGTACTGGAAATGCAGATAAAAACTTGGAAATCATTTGTGTTGGGTCCAGCATTTGCCATGGGCAAGATGGCAGGACCCATAAGCTTCAGGATGAAGTTCTCATTATCAAATTGGCCCTGTAGATGGACTTAACGCCAGTGCCCTGAGGACATGGAAAATCACCACTACCACCCCCGCCCCCAGCACATGAACCCCAGAATATTTCTGCAAAAGAGGAACCCTTATAACCATTCTCCTCAGAGCTCAGGGCACAAAAGTTTTCTGCTGTCTTTGGAAATGTGTCTTCAAACAACTCAAAGGAGATGCAGTCCAAGGACTCATTGTTGATGATATGTTCAAGAACATGGTGCAAGACCCAGCAAGGCCACTTCTGGGTATTTATCCAAAGAAAATGAAAACACTAACTCAAAAAGATACATGTACCCCTATGTTCACTGCAGCATTATTTACAACAGCCGAGATATGGAAGCAACCTAAGTGTCCATTTATAGGTGAATGTATAAAGATATGATACACACACACGCACACATGCGCGCGCGCACACACACACACACACACACACACACACAGGGGGTGCCAAAAGATTGTGTACACATTACTTGTATTCATCTTTTGTTATCGGTATATATTGAGTATTACAATTTTAATAGTTTTTTTTCCCCTTTCTTAAAATGTGTATACATTTTTCTGGCACCCTCTGTATATATAATGAACTACTATGCAGCAATAAAGAATTAAATCTTGCCATTTGTGACAACATGGACAGACCTAGAGGGTATAATTCTAAGTGAAATAAGTCAGACAAAGACAAATACCATATGGTTTCACTTACATGTAGAATCTAAAAGATAAATAAATAAATGAACAAATAAAACAAAACAAAAACAAATTCATAGAAACAGAGACCATAGGGATGGTTGCCATAGGGGAGGGGGGTGATGGGTGAATAAAGGTGAAGGGGAATATAGTCAATAATACTGTGATAAGTTTGCATGGTTACTGATGATTATCTGATTTAGTGGGGTGATCACTTTGCAAGGTAAGAAATGGTGAATCACTATATTTTATACCTGGAACTAATATAATTAATATAATATTGTATGCAAACTATACTTAAATTAAAAAACAAACAAACAAAAATCTTTTTGGGGAAATAAGAGACAGGAAAATATTTGAATGTTTTAAATTTGGGACATGCAAAAATTTTCCAAGTTGAAAGTAAAATCATGAAGAGTATTCCAGGAGAGGGGTGGTTGATGAGGGTAAATGGGGTCAAACATATGGTGATGGAAGGAGAACTGACTCTGGGTGGTGAACACACAATGTGATATATAGATGATGTATTACAGAATCATACACTTGAAACCTATGTAACTTTACTAACCATTGTCACCCCAATAAACTTTAATTAATAAAAAATAATTTTTATTAAAATATAACTAACAATATTTTTTAATAGCGTATTCAATAAGAGACACCAAAAAACACCAAAATCATCAACACCAGAGATTTTTATGTCCCAGAAATACCTCTGAAGATCACAAGGTACAAAACAGGGCAGGGAATATGAACTATGGAAATAAGCCAGGGGAGAGATGATGTAGGGTCTCTTAGACTTAAGCTAAAGAAGTTAATGTTATCTGTTATGACACAGATGTGTGAATAAATTTAAGCCTAGTTGATATATACACCTCTACTTTGTTTTCTTCTTAAGAAAAAAATCTGGCAATACAGTATATGGTAAGCCAATTTGATGAGAGATTACTGATAGAGAGACCTGATAATTCTCTTGGAATAGTCCAAGTAAAGGCTAATCAGTGATGATTTAAACAGTGTTAGTTTAGTAGAGAGGAAAGTCAAGAGCATGTTCAACCGTGCATTTGCTAAAATAACTATACAAATGTCAATGAAGTTGGATTATGATAACAGAAAAAAAGGAGATAATAAATGGTAATGGGATTTGTTGACAAGAGTATTTACATATATCGTATAATACCTTGGGCTGTTAAGTCATGGATTCAATAAAATAATTCTAAATGGGAATCCTATATGAAAATATTTGCATGAACTTTCAGCGAAGTCATTATGAAATTCAGTATTCAAGGTGTGATGAAAAATTATGGTGGATGTTTAAATTTAAAAAAAAGAATATTACAATAAAAGACACATTGCCATTAATCCCCCTCATAATACTCCCCCTTGCTTTGAACACGCTTATCCCATTGTTTTTGCCACTTTCTGAGGAGTTCTGGAAGTCCTTTTCCATGAGTGTCTTTAGCTGCTCTGTCATAGCTACCTCCATGTCCTGAATCATTTGACTTTGGGGAAGAGCCAGAAGTCACACGGTGCCAGATGTGGTGAATAAGGTGGATGAGGACACACTATAATGTTTTTATCTGACAGAAATTGCCAGACCAGAAGTGATATGTGACACAGAGCATTGTCATGATGGAGGATGAAGTAAAGACACTCATGAAAGAGGACTTCCAGAACTGCTTCAGAAATCAGCAAGAATGGTGGGATAAGTGTGTTCAAAACGAGCAGGAATATTTTGAGGGGGATTAATGGCAACATGTCTTTTACTGTAATAAATTTTTTAAATGTGAACATTCACCATATTTTTTTATCACACCTCATAGTTTAGAAAGATAACAATTTGGAAGTGCCCAGATTAGAAGTGATAAATAGAAGCCATTATGGAAGGCAGTGTGGAGGTTCCTCAAAAAATTAAGAACAGAATTACCATATGACCCAGAAATCCCTCTTCTGGGTATCTACCCAAAAAATCTGAAAACACTTAACCATAAAGACATATCCAATGTCCATTGCAGCTTTATTTACAGTGGCTAAGACATGGAAACAACCAAAGTGCCCTTTGACAGATGAATGGATACATAAGTTGTGGTATATATACATAATGAAATACTATTATGCCGTAAGATGAAATAGTACCATTTGTGACAACATGGATGGATCGTGAGATTATAATGCTAAGTGAAATAAGTCAGACAGAAAAAGTAGAGAACCATATGATTTCACTGATATGTGGGATATAAAACTGAAAACAAAAGAATAAGACAACCAAATGAAGAAACAGAACCTCACAGACACAGATAATAGTTTAGTGGTTACCAGAGGGGGAAGGGGAAGCGGGGTGGTAGATGAGGGTAAAAGGGGTCAAATATGTGGTGATGGAAAGAGAACTGACTCTGGATGGTGAACACACAGTGTGATATGTAGATGACATATTACGTAATTGTACACCTGAAATCTATGTAAATTTACTAACAATTGTCACCCCAATAAACTTTAATTTAAAAGAAAAGAAATGATCAACAAAATTATCAGAGTTAATGTGCCATTAAACATTTGTCAAGTAAGAGTTTAAGTAAGAATATAAAGTAACAAAATTGAAAATGGCTAGGAAGCTCATTACTTAATGTGTGGGTAGGGGAGGATAACCGATAAAAGCAAGAATTGTCAGAAATGAGGTAGAGGTAGCAGGTGCTACCAGAGGAATGAATTGCAGAGGCCAAGGAAGAACGTACTGTACAAACTCAGGGCTTGGAAAACACTGTCAAACACTGCAGAGAGGTACAATATGGTTAACATTTTCTATAAGTCAACAAGTATAATTTTATACAAGTATAATTTTACATAACCCAGCAGCCGTAAATTGATATTGAACATAATTTTTAAAAGACTGAGTAAAACAGTTTGAGTAATGACCAGATACCAATAATGCCTTAAGAAATATGTGCTGCTGAGAAATTAGAGAAAGTTGAGGAAATAAGCACAAAACATTATTTCAAGATAACATGTTAAGTAATGGAAAGAAGAATTTTCTAAGGAAATGAATTATGATAGTCTTCTTCTTGGTCCAGTGATTGTTTGCATTATGAAAGAATGCTTATACACAAGAATTGGGACAAACACAGAGAACAAGGGGTTAAAGAAAGAAGGAAGGAGGGCAACAGAGGGAAAGGAAGAAGGGGAGAGGGAGACAGATAAAATTAATGAATAATGGAAGCAGTTGGGGGTGTAAGATTCCTGACAAAGGTTTGTAGGAGGCAGATGGAAAGAAAAGAAACATGACCCATGAGCTTTGACAAATGAGAGACATTACAGTCGCTCTGACAGACTGAAAAAGTGGAATACATATGATTAGGCAGTAAATGGGGATGGAAGCTTGTTTTGGGGGTTTTTTTCTCTGACATTTTAAATCTCTGAAATATGAGGTATGAATATTGCCTTTACAATAGGGAGGCAGTATTTCTATAGACTTAAAAATGGTGTCTATGTATGGGTTTTGCAGAGTATGACAGCTCTATGAAGGCCTTGCTTAGATCCCAGATATGTCTGGAAAGTACGGATTTGTAGCTCCAGCCTTCAAGGATGTGCACTTTTCTCTAGAAATGTCAACAATGTTAAAATAATAAAGGTGAAAATGGATGACTTGTTTCATTCAATGTTGGACTAGTCAGAGTTTAAGGATAAACATGAAGTTGAGACAGCTGCTAGTCTTGGGGAATAAAGGTTGTTAGTATTAAGTCTGGAAACAGGTGTAGACAGTTCTTACACTGAATACTCTTATTCCAATTTAAAACCACAGTGCATCACTCTTTGCATAAATCCATGTATTTTCATATTGAAGCATCTTACTCTCTTTGCCTATCCTTTAATTTTCCCTGCATTCATACGGGGAATAGTATCCATCTTTCCATCCATGTCTAAACATTTTACCTCTGTGTTCTTGGAAATCTCCCTCCTCAATAAAAAAGACAGGGACCTACCATGTTTCCCCAAAAATAAGACCTAGTCTGACCATCAGCTCTAATGCGTCTTTTGGAGCTAAAATTAATATAAAACTCGGTCTTATAGTATGTTAGATAAGACCCGGTCTTATATATTATATTTATATTATATTATATTATATTATATTATATTATATTATATTATATTATATTATATTATATTATATTATATTATACTGGGTCTTATAGCAAAATAAGACCGGGTCTTATATTAATTTCTGCTCCAAAAGATGCATTACTGCTGATTGTCTGGCTAGGTCTTATTTTCAGGGAAACACGATAGTACCCTCACTTTTCCCATTTTCAGAAACTTTTTAAATCTCTTGCTCTCCATTAACTTTTTGTCTCCACTAACTTCATAGACAGATATTCATAGACTATTTCTTCCTATATTCTTTCTCTTTAGCTTCCAGTTACTACATGCTTCCTACATTTCCCTTTCAGTCAAATTTTCCAATAATTTATAACTATTATTTCAATTTCTTGAGCACATATTCACTCCCTCTTAATTTAATTTTGCTTCTGACATAACCACATTTCAGAAATAAAACTAAATTATCAAAAGTTCCCTCCAATCCTTTTTGCACTTTTCATTTTCCTTGACCTCTACTGCACATGGCAGCCAGCCTCCAGGATGCCCCCTCATGTTCCCTACCTGCTGGCATACATACCTTTGTGTAGCCTCTTCCCAGACTGTAACAGGTTGGCCCGTGTGACCAACAAAATATGGCAGAAGTGATGAAACATTACTGTTGAGATTGAAAGCACAGACACTGAGTTCAGGGTCTCTCTGTCTGTGTCTCTTTGTCCCTCTGTCCCTCCCTCCCTCCCTCCACTTCCTAAAGGAAGCTTGCTGCTATGTTGTGACCAGCCCTACAGAGATGCCTTCTTACTGAGGACATCTGACATTCTCTATCATATTGCTCTATTATACCTTCCATTAACCCTTATCACATTCTAAATGTGTCTCACACATTTATTTTTATTTGTTTATTATCTGTCTCCCTACTAGATTGCATTGTCCATAACAGCAAAAATTTTACTATTTTTCACGACTGAAACTCTGAACCTAGAACAGTATCTGGCATAGACTAGCTCAATAAATGTTTATTGAATAAAATAATTTAGATGCCTTATTCTTATAGAAAAAAATGTAGAGCATTATTATCCATCCCCGAATGCACCATAAGAAAAGCATGAGTTTAAATGCTATCTGTACAGCCATGATATTCCATAAAACCACAATCATAAATAAAAGATTATTTTATTTCCTTATTTCCAATGGAACCCTGCAGCTTCCCTGATTATTAGCTACTTCTGTGTACTCAGTATAAATGTTACTTTGACACTGATTTTTCATTTCAGGTTGTACAAACTCTTACTTTAATATTTTCCCAAATAACTTCCTCCATTTTGCTCTCCTATATCCTGGTACACAGCACCACAGTATTCACTTCATTTTCCACAACTTAATGGACAGAGAGGAATGGGAAATTCCAGCAAAACAGAGTTTTATACTTGATGTCTAGATTTTGGTTTGACTATATGTAACTTCAGTAGATTCAACCCATAACGTGTTCTGTAAGTGAAAATTTCTGATTTGTTGATGTTTCTAGAAGAGTTAACAAAACCTTGGACTACTGATACATATTATACTTTTGTGAATCTTTAGAATTATAATTAAATGATGGTCATTATCATTATTGTTAGGCGTATTTTTCAAAAAAGTAATTGCATATGTATACTTTTCATAGAATTTTTATTGTTTTTGAGCCCTTAGAATTTCAGAAGAAACTTTTATGTATGCATTAAAACACACTTAAGTAAAAGCCAGTCTTAAAAATCTGTTTCTATAAAATTTGCTCAGGTCCAGCTGTACGTCAAAAATGGTGTCATTGAAATACAAAGTCTAAAACCATTCCAGAAGAGCCCAGCTTAATATTCTATAAAATATTTCATATTTTCTTATGGCAGAATAGTATTCCATTGTGTATATGTATTTTAAAAATTCTAACTATAAACAAAACCTATAAAATATCCGGAAAATTCTACGATAAAAAGTTAATAAGTATGAATTATAACCATTTATAATCTCTTCATCATGGTAAAGTCCAGGAATCAGAAACTAGCTAACAATACAGATTGTGTTTGTACTTGTATAAATTAAATCACATAGCACAAAACATAATACATAAATACTTGCTAAGATATTTGAACATATAGAATGACAGGAGCTGTGAATGTGTGGTATCACCTTAGCTGTACATTTTTTAAAGTCCTTCTCACTTTGTTCTGTATCAACGCTCTGTATTCAGAATTAGTGTACTTTCCCCACAGAGTTATTGGAATTGGCATATTTCATTATGACTGTGCTGTTACATTCATATTATTTAAACCTCCTCATAATTTCTACATCCAAACTTAGTAACTTGTTAAAACTTACATATTGTAACCTGTCTTCCATTTATATGTGCATGTTCTGAAGCCAGTTTTTTAGGGTTTAACCAATTGAGTCACACACCTTTCAGAAATGAATTTGGATACTATAGCCAAATGTCCAATAAAATATTAAGATGTGCCTCATATGTTTTATTAATGTACTATAAGAATTAATTGGTAATAAGTTTACAATTCTCTGTCTGGATTTATGTGTTTATAAGTGATTTCACAGCATCCACATAATTAATTCTGCTACTGTTCTTTGATCTTTAATCAACATTTCACATTTTTCTATTTCAAACAGAAAGCTACAGCTTTTAACTTTATTCTATTCTCACTTTTCTCACTTTATTTTCAAGACCTAAAAGCAAAGCTTAATTTTTGAGGTGTAACAAAAGGAAAAAAAAACAAAACAAAACCAAACACGTGTGCCTCAATTTCAACAGCAATATAAATATAAAATAAAATGATAATTAAATATAAATAATTGAAAAGAAAATATGAAAACCAATATAAAAACAAAATACCTTCTACCAAGTCCTTAGAATCTCATTCACTGTTCTTACTGAGGTTTTTCTAAACTTTAATGTATATGTGCAAAATTTAGAAATTTTTAAAATTTAAGATCTTAACACAATAAACATATCAACATGCCTTTAGTATGTAAAACATGTCAAAAAAAGCCGTGAAGTCTAAAACGTATCAGATAATTTTAGACACATTTTTACCTTAAAACAAAAGACTCATAAAGCACACATAATGTCCCTACATTCTAAGAGTTAGCAAGAACTATATTGATTTTCAGAATAAAAGAAGATAACAATAAAAGACTTAGTTTTCGTATGCAGATAATTGATAACTGATTTTACTGAACAAAATCAAACATAATCTTAAGGAACACAAAATTTTCACATGAATATAAAGTTTATTAAAAAGTAAACGATATGATTCTATAGGTAGAAAATAAAATATGAAGAGCCATAAATGTAAAATATTTTTCAAATTTAGGTAAGAGAAGATTCTACTCCCAAAATGTTTTACTAAGTAGCAAATAAAAATGAGTTGTAAAGTTGACAAGTAACTCATTTTTAAATTTAGATAAATGTATTCACTAACTTTCAGGATGATAAAAATAGTGTAGAAACACTTTATGAAATCAATTTAACTGGAGATAATGCTACAATACAAAGACTTGGATTGAAAAAGTTTGGAGTGCCAAACTCAACCAACAGAATTGTATTATCTAAAAATCACTTAATTTGTTATGAAAAAGAAATTTATTTACAACATGGATAGAACTACAAAACAATATTGAATATAAAAACAAAGACATTATGGTCATGACTTAACAAAATTTCAATTGCCTAGATATCATAACATTTTATATAAATTACATTTGGCTTTACTCATTTATTTTTTTGACACTTAATATTTGTTTTCATATTTCTCTTTGTAGCGAGGCTTAAACAGAAAATGTGAAGTTTTAATTTCAAAATGTACATGACAGAGTTTCTTTCCTAGGTAAAATGAAACAACCTGCAGAAATCCAACACTCACACTGAAACAATATGATTGATATTTGAATATATAGAGACCTATACATACAGATATAATAAAGGACTTGGACATCTGCTGAGAAAGCAAGATTTAAAGTGCTAACGTCTCAGAAAATAAAAGGAAACCAACAGAAGCAATTTTCGACTCAAGGGCAGTGGCCTGTTTTGCGTAAATGTAAGCAGAAGCCTCTGTGTTACTGTGCTATGTGCCACTGAACTGGGACCAACTCCTGGGGACCCTATGGATGAGTGATGTCCATAATGCCCTGTCCTCAAAGGCCTATTCAGCTCCTGTAGACTCATGCCTATGGCTTCTGTTATGAATCCAATCCATCTCATATTCAGTCTTCCTTTTTTCCTGCTGCCTTCTATTTCCCCAGCATTATTGGCTTTTCCAAAGAACCCTGCCTTGTCATGAGGTGCCTGAAGTAGAACAGGTTTAGTTTTGCTAAGTTTGCCTCCAGCGATATTTTGCTCTAGGATCCACCAGTTTATCTTTCTGGCAGTCCAGGGTACATGTAGAGATTTCCTCCAACATCAGATTTCAAGTGAATCAACTTGTTTCCTATTAGCCTTCTTCACTGCACAACTTTCACATCCATAGACAGTAATTGGCAACACAAAGGCATGGGATGCAGATAATTATGTGATTGGAATATTTTTAAAAGTCAGTTTGATAGATTATTTGCATAAATGTTTAAATGATGTTTAACATGTTATTTTTCACAAATTATTAAATTAAAAAAAGATACCACAATAACTACAAAAATGCCAATGAGAACTGCTTTAAGCAATACACGCTATGGCAGTTAGAAGTTATTTAGCTCAACCACTTTTCCTAAACAAGACTTAGGAGATGGAGTTGATTCAGTTCAAGGAAAGGCAATATAATGGCTTGGTAATTGCCATGTAAATTCCTCATCATTACAGTGTGAATATGTAATTTCTTCTCTCCTTTAAAGAAGACTTCAGTTTACCTAGTATTTACTTAGGGACTATTAAAAGTAATTATAGGGTACAATTCAGGAGAACGGAAACAAAGCAAAATTTGGTTTTTCATAACTATATACTCTAAGAGTTAATATTTTCCAAAAGTCATTTTGTTTGGATATGGGTGAACTGCTTGTCCCTCTCCATAACTAATTGATAAAGTTACACAGTTGCCCCAGAATAATTTTTTAGCAGGACATAACTTGCTTAATATGTTACATGTCTTATTTTGGAAGTATAAGAATATTATAGCTGAGGGATAAAATTATTAACCCCAGTGCTCAAATTTGTCAATAACAATGATGTCACATGATGCTCTTGATTACAAAGTGTTTATTACAATGCTCTTTATAATACATAGTTAATAATATATAGACAATAGGAACGTATAACTGATATTCTGTATTCACAAACTGTGTTTCTCCTGCCTGCTGGGGAAACTATTGTAGAGACAGTGATTGGAAAAAGGCAGAGTGAAAAATGTATTTTGGTTATTTTTGGATGCCTTTATCAAAGCGTTTCTAGAAACATGTTATAAAGTTTAAAAACATTTTGAGAATGTCCAGAGATCAAAGCCTTTCAGTATTAGAAAGGTGATTGGTCTAGATGCGCCTCTATAAAATGCTAAGTATGGAAAGAAAAGAAAAAAGACAGTTCAGTAAAAATTAAATAGGCAAAAAAAAACAGTTTAGAGAGAGACACAGTGAGAAAGCTAGCAAACTCAAAACTAAAGTGTATTTAAGAACTTTGGGAAGGAATTTTGGGTGTATTTATTGACCCGGGGAACTGATTAGACTCAAATATATCAGAAACTTAGCAAGTTTTTGTGGAAATTATATAGCCAAGAGAAACTAAGAATCTTATCCAAAATGCCAGTGGCTTTTCAAACCTAAAAAAGAAAAAAGAAAAAAAAAAAAAAAAACTGACTATGTAATCTGCAAGTACATGTCAACCCCTATCAGCATCGTCTCCTTTGTTCATGTAATGTATGATCACAGATAATCAGATGAGGACAAATAAGAAAGGCTCTATAAATGGTGAAGCCAAGGCCCTGGAAAAACAACAGAGAAAAGGATGTTTCTCCCAGAAGTCAAAATCAGAGTCTAATCAAGGAATTTTCCTCACCAACCTTTACTCCAAATGTAATTCTCCATAGAGCACGCCTAGCAAGACAGAACATTTAAATGTATCTGTAATGCTTTTCCCCCCCCATATTTTCTTGTTATTCTGGACTTTCCCCACCATCATTTTTAATGTAGTAGGGACACATAACTTGTCTTTTCTGGTTTATTGATTGTTGGTCCTGAAGTATAAGGCTGGACCTCCTGGAGGGGCCAGTGTATCACCAGAAAAGCTTAAGGTGGATGGAATAACTAGATAGCATATTGTATTGTTTCCCAGGGTGTGTCCTATATATGGGAGAGGGGGGAGAGGAACACAGATATTTGATGATTAAAAGCCAGACCATGCAGAGTGCTTTTCCTTCTATCTTCCTGTGTAAGATTGAATTCCCCCAAAAATAGACTCTGAGATGTAGAATTGCAAGGGGGTTTGTGCATCTGTACATAGGAGTAGAGGAAGTAGAACTATCTAAAGGGACAGGTATGAATTCACCACAAAGGCCTCAGCCATCCCACAAGAAATACTGGAGCTGAAAAGGCCCTCAGAGTCACCCTGACTTGTGGCAAGTGGGCCAGGCCTTTACAACCCACACTGACCAGTCATGAAAGTGGGCTGCCTCTGAGGATGGGCGAGAACTTGACTGTGTCAGACCTCTTCACCTGAGAGCAATTTCCAGAGAATAACTTAGCTGAAAGTTATCCCCTACCAGTAGTCCAAGCACATCAGTCCCAAAGGGGAATCTGAATGACACACCACAGCATGTAGTATACTCCAGGACAGAAAACAAAACTACATTTTCTCCTCTGCCACTCTCACAGTCAGGTATGGCTATGTGACCAACAGATGTGCCCGTTTTCCAGGCTGGGTCCATAAAATTCTTCTGCATGATCCTTCTTACTCTTCCTCCATTTACTGCCTGTTGCAGATGATCCAATAAAACACAAGCTCCACAGTGAATACAGAAGGTTAAACAAACCCTGGATCCTAAATGAACAGGATGAACATGGCCATCTGACAAGAAATATCTAAATTAGGAGTTTTATAAGGAAAAAAAATGAACCCATTTTGTGTTAAGAAACAGAGATTTATGGGTTGTTATAGAAGGCACTATTATTTATGCTAACTAATAAAGACCCATATTATGACAACATATCATATATTGGGGTGCCAAAAAATGTACAAAAGTGGACACTTTGGTCAACGTCGCTCAAGCAGTAGTTCGCCATAATCAGAAGTGTCTGGATGCTGATGGTAACCACTTTGAGCACCTTTTGTAATTGCAGAAGTCAAACGTGACTTGTATTCATCTTTTGTTATTGGTATGTATTGAGTATTACAATTTTTATAGTTTTTTCCTTTCTTAAAATATGTACACATTTTTTGGGCACCTTCTGTAGAGGTGACAATATATGTCTTTATTGAACATTCAAAATAACAGTAGTAATGATGGTCATAAGAAAAAAATTATAAAAAGAAATAGGCTTTGCATATTTGGTAATTCACTTTAGTTCTCCTAGTTTGTTTGCTTTTGTATTGGTTCATTAAAGAATTGGATTGAATTACCAAGGTCTTTTCCAACACTAGTAATCAATGATTTCATGACATCCTCTCTGGGATAGAATGATGGCATACAATTATTTTTTAGAACTTCCTAATTCTGTAAAGCTGCAGGGGTCACTCAAGGTGAAATCTGATATTTAGAATTTATGCCAAAACCCATGTAATTCACTTACTGTAAGTCCTATGCTTCATCACTGGCCAAGATTCAGACCTAGATGCTACATGTTCATGATTAATGTGCTTCTGTTCAGAGTGCTTAAGGCCTTTTCTGCCAGCAATCTCACTTTGCTATTGATTGAGTGATCACCACCTATGACTGGGTTCTGCGCATGCAGGTTCCCTCAGTATATATGGGCTACTTATATGCTAGGACTTACAGGGGGAAAAAAATTCCCTCTTTCTTTTAAGAAATTGGTCTGTTTCTTGTGCTACGAGATTTTCCATAATACAATCTGTCATAATAGTAAGGATGCCTTCTCCTTTATAGGTATCTTTCCTGGCTATTAATAACTGACTAGTCGTAGTGTCAGACTCTGAGAGAATCCATTGGTATAATGAGTGTAGTACGGATGGCTCCACTTAACAGCAAATGGATACAGCTTCTAAAACTGTGTACAGGCAATAGTCAGGAGAGACAGCTTCAGGTAAAATTAATAGCCACCTTGTGCTTTTTTGAAAAATCAATGTATTATTGAAATGGTATTCATTCAAGATTGCACAGCTGGTTTGATGCTGATTATGCTTTAAGCAAGAGAGAATAGTTAAATAGGATAGAAAATAGTGTAAGATTATTCATGACAGAAAAGATGCCAACAACACTACAACAAAGGCCACTTGCTGATAAAAGAAACTAAGATAAATTTAATGAAAAACTATTAGTTTACAGCTTTTTTTCCCTCATTTAAAGGAGTTAGCTTTGTTAAAATATTATACACACTTGGAGAATTCTACACTTTAAAAACAACTCTAATACACATACCTGTTCTTATTTCTTTGGCTTATTTGCAATGAATCGGACCTATAAAACCCAATCAAAGTTTAACCTTATGGGCTTTTGCATATATATGTAAATATTTGCATATATATACATATATATATATATATATATATATATATATATATATATATATCACAATATTCTTAAAGAAAATGACATTTTGAGGCCTAGATTGAAATATAAAAATGACAAACAATTAATAAATACTATCCTTTTATAACTGTTTTAATGGGTATTCATGATACCCATTAGATAATTTTAGGGAACTTGGATTTCATCGCTAATACTTAAAAATTTTTATTAGCATTTGATTTTCTTTCTCATACCCTTTTGTTAATGATGCATTGATATTAATCTTTTAAACACTGATGCTTCTTTAAGCATAATAATTAAAATTACTCAAATATTCCGACATCATTTTTTAAAAAACAATAATAAACTCATTCATGTTGTAAATTCTTGTTCTTATTATCAGAGGTTTAACATTATGGTATTTCTCACTTGAAATGACTTGTTTCATTTACATTATGTTATTTTAAAGGTTATTCCCTTGCTGAATCTATTTTGAATTTATTAACTTTATTATCATTGGTTAATATATGAGATATTTAAAGTGTTTAGTGCACACATATATGAAATAAAGGATTTCAGAATCTTTTAAGAAACAGAATTTAAATTTATACATCCATATGTATATATAATCACATTCACAGAGCCTGAGGTTTGGGGTGATTCTACTTGTCTCTGATAAAATTACTAAAATGTAAAAATTAAAACACCAACCTTAATGGCTCTAGTAAGTATATAGAAAACATCTAGTCTCCACTTGGATGGTTTAACAAATATAGTTTATAGAGGAATCACAACTATCTTTCTTATTTTCCGATAATTATAGTTGGGGATTTTGACACCCATGCTTTATTTTTATTTATTTATTTTTTTTCTGATTGAAAAATCACATTTATTTCAATAGCTCAAAGTGCAAATATACCAAGTCAGTTCACAAAGTTTCAAGATACAACTAACAACTATCTATTATAGTCTCTTCTATGAATTTTAAACTCTCTAAGCAATGATGCATCTCACTGAGCATCTTCTGCACTATATCAGATAAGGTAAGAGAAGATGCAAAATGTCTCTTCACTTTAAAAAGGAAAGAAAACTTTGGGCTGGGAATAACTCTTTAAAAAAAGAATTATTTCCATAGATTTTACATTGGTTCAGGAGCAAAACTGGTTCCACACTGTTTTGCTCAGCATCCTGCTGATTGTTCAGTCTGTCACAATATATAAAATAGCATTGCTCTGACATCACTGCAAGCTTTCCAAGCGACTTCATTCCAGACATAAATAATGGCTTCAGACGTGCTACTTTTCTCATTTCAAATGATCATTTTACAGAAGAATACATTATATTTTTCCATCAGAATTTGATTTACTAGTCATAGTTGAAGAATAAATTTGATCTATTTTATGTATTGGATATTTAAAAATAAATTCCGACTTCATTTAAAAATAATACACATTAATTTAAGGTTATAGTACCTCTTCTAATCAGTTCATATTCTTCCATAACTTGCAACTCCTGAAAAAAAGCATTTACCAACTTTTTCATAATGCTTAAACTCATTTTCAAAGATATGGCAATAGGAACCTAAATGGAAAACCCCATTTTAGCTGAGCTTCAAAGAGATACATTGGGGTTTTCTTTTTTTAAAAATTAAAGTTTATTGGGGTGACAATTGTTAGTACAGTTACATTGGTTTCAGGTGTACAATTCTGTAATACATCATCTATATATCACATTGTGTGTTCACCACCCAGGGTCAGTTCTCCTTCCATCACCATATATTTGATCCCTTCTATCCTCATCTACCACCCCACTCCCCAGTTACCCTTTGGTAACGACTAAACTATTGTCTGTGTCTATGAGTTTTTGTTTCTTCATTTGTCCTGTTCATTTGTTGTTTTCAGTTTTATATACCACATATCAGTGAAATCATATGGTTCTAGACCTTTTCTGTCTGACTTATAATATTTTGCTTAGCATGATAATCTCAAGATCCATCCATGTTGTCACAAATTACACTATTTCATCTTTCCTTATGCCAGAATAGTATTCCATTGCGTATATTTATACCACATTCTTAGCTGACTTAATGAAATGGAAAACTTCCCAGATATTATCTTGATATTTCAGATATTACTGAAACAGGAAACAAATGTTTTGGTTTGTTTTGCTTTTTTTTTTTTTTTTTTTTTTTTTAAAGTGTTTTATTTTTTATTATTAGTTTTTTAAATAATACTCAGATGTGATCTCTGAAACGCTTAGTTTAGAGATTCCAGGATTTCTTTCAAACTTCCAGGACACAGAGATCTTATTTTATCACTCTCAATGATTCTTGAGATACCATGAATCCTAGTAGATGCCTTTTAGAACAGTGTCATGGTTACCCTTCCAACTGTATTCCTAATTGTTAAGAAACACTGCATCCTCAAATTAACAGTTTTGAGTAAATAACTTCTGATGGCATTAAAAAATGCCCACAACTCAATTCACACAGGCTACTCATTACCACCACACTCCTATTCTCAAAGTTGATTATTTGATTAATAGGACTTATAAAAGGTCCCACCCACCCATTTATTTTGTGTTCAACCCCCCTCTGTACATCTGATAAACGATACCCCCCTCTATGCTGTATGAGAGGCAATATACAAATATCTCCTCCAACCTTCATGTCATGATGTGAGAACCACAGAGCTTTCTAGATACCTGTCCATTCAAGAGACTTCACACATTCTATTGCATCACCTCCAAAACATCAAATTATCCACTGTAGCTAGTACTATCACTAAGCTACCTTCCTTTACACCAGTTGATTTAACATGTTTACCTTCTAAATACACACAGGCATTTAAAAAGATATTTTCTGTATGTGTTTAAGACACATGCATAACTGCCCATATAAAAGGAGCTGTTAGTCACATTTCAGTTGAAATGAACAAATACACCTAAATAGAATTTAAACTAATTTTCATTAAGATATTCAATATTTTAATCAAAGTTCATTTCTAGTAAAATGACTATTCTAGTGAAAAGATAAATTTGGCATTTTTAATATTAGATATATAAAAAATCCTTTAAAAATATAACTGAAAAACCTGGCCTACTCACATGCTACATGTAATTCCTAAGAAATTAAGCACTGTTCTAACAATAATAAAAAAAAAAAAAACATATTTGGCACTAAGAATGAACTTATGTGAGCAGCAGTCCAGGCAGTTGCAAGATTCACCCTGATTAATCTTTGTTTCAGTTTCTCTCCACCTCAGCAGCAGGTTTGCAGACAAACATACACTGACTTTTGGTAAGGTATAATCAAACTACTTCTGCTATGTATTCTTAAGACTCTATAGTTTTTATAGGATAGTGTTGCTAAACAAATATATTAAATTGTTTCATTTCTCAGTGTGGGGTTTGACTGTAACCACCTGGGTGATCATGGTAAGGCTGCTGCTTTTTAAAGAACTGGATGTGATTCCCACATCACTTCATGCAGCTGTACTGCCACCATATTTAAACACAGCAAACTTGCTTTTTAAGTTCTTGAATATGCCGTGTTCCTTCTGATCTCAGGGCCTTCATGAATCCTATTTCCTCTGTCTGAAATGATCCGATCACATTTTAGCCATTCCACTACGTGGAAGACATCTACTCAATTATCATGTCCAGCCTACGTCAATCCCCTTTCACTCCATTTGTTTCTGGTTATGTGCTTTCAAAATATACTAAACTGTTCCTTCATAGCTATGTCACATCTATGTTAGATTTGCTTTTCATTGGTTTTCTTTTTCTATATCTGCCTCTCCCAACAAGATAGAACCTGTGTCTATTTTTCATCACTTTATTACCAATAAGTGGAAGTTTCATAAATGTTTCTGAAAAATCTATTCAATATCAATACAGATGTATTTGGAATGTGGATTCATAGTTTTCTTTACCCCTCAGAGTGATTTTTTTCCACCAAAATGATTCTAAGAATAGCCTATAGTAACTATTATAATTATAATTAACAAAATATTTAGTAGGTGCCTAGTTTAGACACATTCTGCTTCAAGGAACAATACTGATTAAGAATTCCGAGTGCCTTTTAACAATAAGGAAATGTATTACCTCATATGACACAAAGGTCAGATATAGGAAGATTCTAGACTTCATTAACTCCATGCTCAGTGCTCCTGAAGCCTCCAGACTTGTGTCCATCTTTAGAATCCTAGGTGTTTTCTAAAACTAGACAACTTTAGCAAATCTATATGCACATAAAAAAAAAAGTCAGAGAAAAAGTTTTTGTATATACTTCTTTTTGGAGCAGAGTGCCAGTGATGCCTTATCAGCTGGCGTGATACTGTTTGCCTAAAGCTAAACAAATCATCAGCAAGAGGAAAAGCACAATCATAATTAGCTTAGACCAGTTAGGACCTGCCACTAAAGCAAGTTATTGTGCTAATCTCCCCTGAGGCACGAGCTACAAGGAGGGAAAGGGATACCAAAGGAAATCAGTTTTCTTTTAGGATGAAATGATCTGGGGGAATTCAAATTAGGTAGGTAGTAAACAGTGTCAGAATTTAGACCCCAAAAAGCAAGGTAGTGAGGAAAATAAGATTTTTTTTTTTTTTTCCCAAAAAAAGTAACACAATTCCTTCTAGCATTTTATAGTTTTGCCAAAGCAAACATTAATTTTTTAAAAAGCACATTATGGTGTTTTTTTTTTGCTTTTCCCAATACATTTCACAGTTTTCATTTTGTAATTTGTGTGAGCCATTTTCTTCCCTTTCAAAACGGAAGATAATACAGGCTTGATGCTTGCACATGGTTATGCAAGAAGTAGGATGGGCCTAACAGGAAAAGCTAAGGGAAAGAAAGGTCAGTATTTAAAATTACAAAAGTGAAAAGAAACAAATCAGTATTTTTATTATATGTGCTGCCGAAGCAAGCACAAAATTAGTATTTTTAATAAATGGTCTTTCCTCAAACAATGTAGTCTGTCTATATCATATAACAAAGTTATGACAATGAGATGTCTTTTGTCTTGGGAAAAATATAGATGATAGAACAAAAGATACAGAAAATATATTCAAGAAAAGCACTGAAATGAAAAAGTGACAGGAGATTTGGAAATCTTTCTTCTGTGATGACTCAAAAGTAATTTCAAATTTCTTATATGATTCCAAAATAAAAATTCTACTTTTTTTTCCTTTCAAAAAAAAATACAAAAAATGAGCTAATGCACCACTAATGGATTTAGTTGAAACTGGATGTGTTGCTCAATTAACATGTGTTCCTTGTAGTCAAGAATATTATGGAAAGCATCCTAGCAGGATACTAAAACCTCAATGTATCCAAGCAAGGAAGTTAATAAACCATCATTACCATTTATGCCTCGTTCTAATAACTGCTGAGTCTTGCAGCAATAAATTACATAGTTGCTATAAAACAGCAAAAAACAATATTATATTCAGCAGACAACACAAAATACCATATACAATATTAGTCTTAGATTATATTTAATGATTCTTTATGTAAAAATAAAGAAAAAATTAACACTAAGGAACACTAGTTTTATCATGGCAAAGGTGATTTCCAAAAGCTCTAGTTTTTATACTGGTACAAGTAGACTGCGATGCTAGTATTGCTCTGACTATAGTTAACCATCAATTATTCAAGAACAACATATCCACTATGGGCACTGTCCAGACCCCTTTGCTTCTACTCCATTGCTCTGCTTCCTAACTTTTGATCATTTCAATCATCATAGCATAGCCACTGAAGGATAACAGAGAAAATGAGGCCTAATACAAATAAATGAGTCAAATGACACTGGTAGAGGAAAAGACTGAAGACTTTACTTGAACATCAACTATTGATGATAGCAAAACATTCGGAATATATTACTGAAAGAGTTAAAATTTTAAATATGCCAATAAATTAAAGCATAAATTATTTTAGTTGTATTCTCCTTGAAAATTTCAAAACACTTAAAGGAATGATAAAGTAACAGGAACACTGCATTATAAGAAATAAGAGGAGTCTGCTATAAAAATGGGTTGCTGATTCTCAAGTCTGTGTTCAATCATGTTATCCCCATATTTTAGGACACAAAGAAAAACAATGATATGCTGATTTGTAACAGCTTTATTGAGATGTAATTAAGGTAAGTATGTGTTTAACTTTTCAGAAATGTGTACCATCACCACAAACATGATAATGAATATATCCAACACCTGAAGTTCCAAATGAATTTTACGATTAGCTTTTCCACTTCAAAATCCATTAGAATTTTGATAGAGACTGAATTGAATCTGTAGATCACTTTGCCATCCTAACAATATCTAAGTCTTCTGACCATGAATAAAGGATCTTTGCATTTATTTAGATACTCTTCCATTTCTTTCAGCAATATTTTCTGGTTTTCAACGTGCAAATCTTGTATCTACTTGGTTAAATTTATTCTGAATGATTTTATTATTTTTGATGCTATTGTATAAAGAATTGACTTTACTTTCTTTTCAGACTGTTCATTGCTAATATATAGAAATAAAACCGATTTGTGTATCTCAATCCAGCAACTTTGTTGAATTCACTTATTAGTTCTGGTAGGTTTTTTATTGTTGTTGATTCTTTATAGGAATTTGTATATATAAGATCACTTTATCTGAGAGTATAGTTTTGCATCTTCCTTTCCAATTTGGATGACGTTCTTTTTCCAGCCTGATTGCTCTAGATAGAAATTACAGAACAATGTCATAGAGCAGAGGTGAAAGGGGGCATCCTTGCCTTCTTCCTGATCTTAGGGGAAAACCTTTCAGTCTTTCACCATTGTGTAGCTGTGAATTTTTCATTAAAACCCTGTATCATGTTGAGAAAGTTATATTTTATTCCTAGTTTTATGAGTGTTTGCTATTTTTTAATCATGAAAATCTGTTAGATTTTGGGAAATACTTTTTCATTCCTTCATTCTATAATAATGATTGATATTTTTCACACCATGAACCACTCATGCACTGAAATAAGTCCCACTTGGTCATAGTGTATAATTTTTAAATATGCTGATGGATTTGCTTTGCTAATATTTTGTTGAGGATTTCTGCATCTATATTCATAAAGGATATTGGTCTGTAGCTTCCTTTTCTTGTAATGTTTTCCGTGATGGCTTCTTGTAATGGCTTCATTATCACATTAATGAGTTAGGAAGTGTTACCTCCTCTCCTATTTTTTGGAAGATTTTGAGAACTGTTGCTAATTCTTTAAATGTTTGGTAGAATTCACCAGTGAAGCCATCTCACCCTGGGTTTTTCTTGGTGGAGAGGTTTGTGATTCTTTATTTAATCTCTTTCATTGTTATACACCTGTTCAGACTCTCTAATTTGTCTTCATTTCAGTATTTGTAGTGCTTCTAGGAATACGTCTGTTTCATGTAGGCCATCTAATTTATTGGTATATACTTGTTCATGGTATTCTCTATAAATCTTTTTTTCCCATGTATTTATTTTTCCATTTATTTATTCATTGGTTCATTTGTTTATTTACAATTTTTATTAAATTTGTTGGGGTGACATTGGTTAGTAAAATTATATAGGTTTTAAGTGTACAATTCTATAATACATGATCTTATATGTTGCATTGTGCATTCACAACCCAGAGGCATTTCTCCTTCTATTACCATATATTTGCTCCCCTTTACCCTCTTTTATCTGCCCCCCCCCCCACCCTCCTACCCTCTGGTAACCACTAAACTGTGTCTATGATTTTTTTGTTTGTTTGCTTGTTCGTTTGTGGCTTTCAGTTTTTTATCCCTTATATGAATGAAGTCATATGGTTCTTGACTTTTTCTGTCTGACTTATTTTCCTTAGCATGGTAATCTCAAAATCCATCCATGTTGTTGCAAATGGCAGTATTTCATCTTTTCTTATGGTCAAGTAATACTGCTTTGTATGTATGTACACAACTTCTTTGTGCAATCCTCTATCAAAGGACATGTTGGTCGTTCCCATGAATAATTGGCCACCATGAGTAATGGCTACAATGAACATTGGGGTACATGTATCTTTACAAATAAATGTTTTCAGATTTTTGGGTAGATACCCAGAAGAAGGATTGTTGGGTCATATGGTCATTGTAATCTTAAAGTTTTTGAGGAATTTCCATACTGTTTTCTATTCTAACAGGTTTGAGGTGGTATTTCATTGTGGTTTTTATTTGCATTTCCCTAACAGCTAGTGAAATTGAGGTTGTTTTTTTTTGTTTGTTTGTTTTTTGTTTTTTGTGGGTTTTTTTTTATATATCTATTGGGCGTTTGTTTGTCGTCTTGAGAGAAATGCCTGTTCGGGTCCTTTGCCCATTTTTAAGTGGATTGTTTGTTTTTTGGGGGGTTTGTTTTTGTTTTGAGTGGTAGGAGTTCTTTATATATTTTGGTTATTAGACCCTTACTAGAGGTGTTGTTTACAAATATCTTCTCCCCTTTAGTTGGTTGCATCTTTGTTTTCTTTATGGTTTCTTTTGCTGTACAGAAGCTTTTTAGTTTGATATAGTCCCATTCATTTATTTTTGCTTTTACTTTCCTTGCCTTTGAGGTCAAAATCATAAAATCCTGTCTGAGCCCAAGGTCCACAAGTTTAATACCTATGTTTTCTTCTAAGCAATGTATTGTTTCAGGTGTTATATTTAGGTCTTTCATCTATTTTGAGTTCATTTTGGTATATGGTGACAAACAACAGTCTAATTTCATTCTTTTGCATATGGCTTTCCAATTTCCCCCACACCATTTATTGAAGAGGCTTTCTTTTCTCCATTGTATGTTTTTGGATAGTTGTCAAAAAATATCAGCCCATATACATGTAGTTTTATTCCTGGGTTCTCAATTCTATTCCATTGGTCTGTGTATCTGTTTTTCTGTCAGTGCTATGCTGTTTTGATTATTGTTGCTTTATAGTATCAACTGAAGTCAGGGAGTATGACTCCTTGGGCCTTGTTCTTTTTTCTCAGGATTTCTTTGGCTATTTGGGGTCTTCATTAATAATATCTCCAATTTTATTTCTGATTTTAGTATACTGAGTTTTATCTCTTTTGTTCTTGGTAAGTCGAGCTAAGAATGATCAATTTTGTTATCTTTCCAAAGAACCAATTTCTGGTTTGTTTATTTACTCTATTGTTTTTAAATTCTTTATGTCATTGATCTCCATCTTCATTATTTTCTTCTGCTTGCTTTGGGTTCAGTTTGTTCTTCTTTTTCTATTTCCTTTCATGGATGTATGTATGTATGTATGTATGTATGTATGTATGTATGTATGTATATGTATGTATGTATGTATTTAGAAAATAGGTTACGGACTTTATAGCCCTTACAACTATAAATTTTCCTCTAAGCAATGATTTTACTGCATACCATAAATGTTGGCATGTTGTATTTCTGCTTCCATTCATCTCATCTAATTTACCTTGTCATTTTTTTCTTCAACCCATTGCTTGTGTAAGAATGTTTTTTAAAATTATTGTATTTCACACATTTGTAAATTTTCTAGGTCTTTTTCTGTTACTAATTTGTAGTTTCATTCCATTGTAATTGGAAAAGATACTTTGTGTGATTTCAATCTTTTAGAATTATTGAGATTTGTTTTGTGACCTAATATATGGTCTGCCCTGGAGAATGTTCCATATGTACTTGGGAAGAATATATACATAATCAGCTGTTGTTTGGTAGAGTGTTCTATATATGTGGTTTATAGTGTTGTTCAAGTTTTTCTATTTTCTAGTTGCTATGCTAATTGTTCAAGCCATTATTGAAAGTAGGGTACTGAAGTCTTCAACTATTATTGCAAAAAATCTATTTATCCCTTCAATTCTGTCAGTTTTTGTTTCATGTTTGGAGACAGTGTAGTTAGATATGTATATGTGTATGTTTATAATTGTTATGTGCTCTGAATGGATTAATCATATTATCACTTGTAAAATTTTGGGTTTAAATATATAAATATATTTTGTATATGTCTATACTTCATATATTTTTTTGTTATTCGTTTTCTCTATTAATGCTTTCCTTTTATTAATTGCTTTTTCTGTGTACACCATTTTGATTCCCTGCTCATTTATTCTATTATATAGTCTAGTTATTTTCTTAGTGTCTACCTTGGGGATTATAATTACCTTAAATTATAAAAACCTTATTTGAATTAATACCAACTTAGTTTCAGTAGTATACAGATATTTGTGCATATATAGCGTCATACGCCCAAATGTGTTGTTATTGTCAAAAATTATACCTTTATAAATTGTGAGCCCTTTGATATAGATTTATGGTTATTGTTTTATGCATTTGTTTTTTAAATCATACAGGTGAAAAAGAGGAATTGCAAACCAAAAACACAAGAATACTGGTTTTTATATTTAGCTATGGAGTTATCTTTTGGTATTTTCTTTCTTCATAAACGACTTCAAATTACTCTCTATTGTCCTTTCATTTCAATCTGAAGGATTTTCTTTAGCATTTCTCACAGTGAAAGTTTACTAGCAATGAACTCCCCTCTTTTTGTTACATCTAAGCTATTTAGCTGTAAATAGCCTAAGTTCTCCTTCAGTTTTGGAGGATAGTTTTGCCAGATATAGAACTCTTATTTGAGAGTTTTTCTTTGTCGAGACTTTAGATATGTCATCCACTATTTCTTTAAATATTATTTATGCCTCTTACTCTCTCTCCTCTCCTTCTAGGACTCCCATTGTGTATATATTGGCATATTTAATGGTGTACCATAGGCTTCTTACGTTCTATTCCTTTTTTACTTGTTCATTTTTATTTCTGCTCTTCAGATTGAATTGTCTCAACTGACTTATCTTCACCTTAGCTTATTCTTTCTTCTGCTTGCTCAAATTTCATGTTGAACCCCTCAAGTAAATTTTTTATTTCAGAAAATCTATTTTTTTGTAATTTCTCTTTATTAATACTCTTTATCTAGTGAAACTTCATTCTCCCGATTTCCTTTATTTTTTCTTTACTATGATTTCCTTTAGCCATATGGCATATTTAATTAACAGCTGATTTAATGTATCTATACAATAAGACTGATTTAATGTATCTATACAATAAGACCAATATATGAGCTTACTCAGAGACAATTCTTTGTTAATGTACTTTTTCTTGTACATGGGCCATACGTTGTTTCTTTGTATGCCTCATATTATTTTTGCTGTTATTGTTAAAAACTGGATACTTTGAATATTATAACGTGGTAACTCTGGAAACTATGTCTCCCCACCAACAGATCTCTTGTTGCTGCTTGTTATGGTTGTTGGTTAGTGATATTCCTAAGCTACTTTAGTAAAGTCTGTATTTTTGTCATATGTGGCCACTGTAATTTCTGTGTCATCAGTTTAGTGATCACATAGTGATTTGATAAAGATTTCCTTAAACACCTGGAACCAAAAGAAACATTCAAACAAACAAACATACAAACAAACAAACAAACAAAGAAACACTGTTCCAGTCTTTGCAGATTGGCTGTGTGTTAAACACTCAATTTATAGCTCTGTCTGAGCCTTCACTTCCTGCTGTATGGACCCTTCAGGATAAAGACGGAAATGTAGGGCCTTCTCATGTCTTTTCTAAGCAAGTGTCCACTCCTGGTACATGCATAGCCTTCCAAATTTCACACAATATGTGGAAAATTTTTCAAAGCCCAATTCCTCTGTGTGTCTTCTTCGCTAGCCTCTTCCTATTTTAGCTTTTTGTTCTGGCTATTTGCCCCAACTGTTATCTCTAGTCCCAGGTGTCAGTGACTAATTTCATTTGTCTTTAAATGTTTTTGACAAATGCTGTCCTGGAAGAGACCTCAGTTCTATGGAAGGTCCAAGGCAGACAAAATAAAGGCAAACATTTCAGGGATCCTTCAGGGACCCACCAGACAGGTCATAACACTCAACCACAATTTTTGAAGAATAAGGTCTGGTGCTCCTTCTATAATATCAACCTGCACTAAGAATACAAACTGCTATCATCAAAGTTCCCCCAGTATGAGGAGTGAGGGACAGAAACAAGGTATGTTAAAATGCCACAGAGCTCTCCCAACAAAATTCACCTATCTCTACAGTTTGCATTTTCTAGATGTTTTATATTAAAGGAATCATACAATATGTCATATTATGTATCTGACTTCATTGAGATAACATGTTTTTGAAGTTCATCCATCTTGTGAAATATATCAGTACCTTTTTCCCTTTATATTGTTGAATAACATTCTACTGTGTGAATACATCACATTTTGTTTATTTATTAACTAATTGATATACATTTAGATTGCTTTCCAGTTTCTGATTATTATGAATAATGTTGCCATGAAAATTTACATATGAGACTTTGTATTAATGTATGCTTTCATTTTTCTTGGATAAATACCTAGATGTAAAATATCTGTCTTGAATGATAAATTTATGTTTGCCTTTTTATGAAACTGACAAATTATACTCCAAAGTGGCTGGCACACTTGACATTCCTATAAAGAAAGGATGAAAATTCTAGTTCTTTATAATCTGGGCAGTATTTGTCAAATGGTATCTCATTACAGTTTTAGTTTACATTTCCCTAATAAGTAACGATATTGAGAATTTCTGATGTCTTTATTTACAATTCGAATAACTTTTCCGGTGAAATGTTTATTAAAATCTTTGAAATTTTCAATCTTTAATTTTTAATATTGGGTTATTTGTCCTATTATTGAACTGTAAGAGTTATTTGTCCTATTATTGAATTGTAATTCATTATATGAGATACAGGTCCATTATGATATATGATTTGAAAATATTTTCTCCCAGTCTCTGGTTTGTTTTCTTATTGCCTCACTGGTATCTTGTGAAGTGCAAAAGTTTTTTTTTTTTTTTTTTTTTTTTTTTTTTTAATATATCTTTAGTTGTTTTTTTTTTTTTTTTTTTTTTTTTTTTTTTTTTTTTTTAATTAGTTTCAGGTGCACAAGACAAAGCAAAACTTAGACATTTATCATTTATATCCCTCACACTGTGTGAACCCCCCTCCCCCCCAAAAGTTTTTAATTCTCATGAAATTCAATTTAATTTTTCTTTATGAATTACAGTTTTGCTGTTGGGACTAAGAAATACTTGTTTACCTCCAGTTTACAAAATTACCCTCTTGTATTTTCTTCCAAGAATTGTATAGTTTTAGCACTTATATTTAATTTGATTATTAATTTCAACTAATTTTTGTGTACAGTGTAGAATAAGGGTCTGAATCAACCTTTCTGTGTGTGAATATCTGATTGTCTCATCACTTCTTGAAAAGACAATCATTTATTTATTGACTAGACTTAACACCTCTGTAAAATTGCCTTGGTACCATTGGCAAACATTTTTAACCACCTTTAAAGCAATCAAGCTCACATTATTTTTGTTGTGGTTATTTTTTATTAGAATTACTATTATTAGTATTACAATGAGCTTTTGTTAGAATGCAGTATCCTACCTTACCTTACAGAGATTCATTAATGTTGTCACCAGTTGTTTCTATTTATAAAGCACAAAGCCTTTCAAAAACCTGAGTAACCTACCCCATTTTTTCCCAGAACTAGAACAATTTTTGACTTACAATTTTTTTATACTCAAAAGCTATTTATATAAGAACACTGTTACTTAAGTATTTAAACTTGTTTTATACATTCAAATAATAATAGTGAAATGCCTAAATTATGTATATGCCTTTACACACACACGGACCTTACCATACTGCTGTGTATCCTGATATTTTTCATTCAAAATTAAATTATGAATACTTTTGTGTGTCACTGGTACTCATGGACATTATTTTTGTGGCCTCACAATGCTCTATAAAGTGGAACTTGCAATATAATTTTATTAATTTTCTATCACAAGTTTCCTGGCATCAGTGTCTACGTGTCATTCTTTAAAATAATTATCATTTCTCTACTTTTCTGATATCTCTGCTGTCTTCAGTTCCATAGCTCAAATATAGTTTGATAGGCCTAGAAAATTGAACAGGATGCCATTACCTTGGTGTTCTTTTATAATTCCTTTACCTATCTTGAGATTGAATTATCCTATTTTCCTGTTTTCAGGCCCAGTTGACCGAACAACTACTTAAATCGCCAATTGTTAACTCAGAAATAACTGAGTGGGTTATCAGTCAGTTCATACTAACCTTATACATACTAAAAATTGATCCTTTTTTCCCACCAGAGACTGAAAAGTGCTGTCTTAGAATATTAGAAGTAACTTGTATTATTATTATTTTGCTCTATAGTGTTTAATACAAGTTTTCTTACCTATTGTATGTCTCAAGCTTTGACACACATACACTAGTTAAAATAGATGGGTTATTATCTAGCCTCAATTTTATGTTAACATGATGAATCATGTCTAGAAATGTATATAATAAATATTTGAGTCTTAAAGTGTTTGTTGGATAATTGGAGAGTGTGGATTTAATTTCTAATTTTTGTTTGTCTTTAAAATTTACTTTTACAAAAAGAAAAACATTATAACATACATATATACCATACAGAGGGTGCCAAAAAATGTATACACATGTTAAGGAAGGAAAACTGTATTAAAATTGCAATACTTGATATATACCAATAACAAAAGATGAATATAAGTCACGTTTGACTTCTGCAATTACAAGAGGTGCTCAACGTGGTTACCTTCAACTTCCAGACACTTCTGATTACGGTGAACTACTTCTTGAGCAACATTGACCCAACTGTCCACTTTTTCCCTTTATATTGTTGAATAACATTCCACTGTCTGAATATATCACATTTTGTATACATTTTTATGACACACACAGTATATGAACACGAGTGTGTGTGTGTGTCTGTATCCGTGTGTGTGCATGCATGTTTGTGTATGCATCATATGTCATATGCACATACAAACAATGACCAAATGTCAATGAGGACCAGTCACACTTTATTTCTTCAGTACTACTCACTGAGTTTTAGAAAGGTAAGTCAGGTCAGCTATTACTAGACATTTAAAAAATCTTTAAAGACATTAGTTTTAAGGAGCAGTATAAAAGCATCCATTGGAAAGATGAAAAATAGCTCATCATATTAAAGCTCTGAGAATTGTGAAGAGCTGGGTATCTCTCTCTGTTAGTGACTATGAAAAGTAATGATTATATAATTATAACACCCAGAATACTGTATCAACATTTTTCATTTTATGTCAGTGTTTTCAATCTTTCTCTCTTCATTTCTGGTTGCCTTCGAAGAGAACAGTTATTCTTTGTCAGGTTGAGGGCATTCAAGTGAACCAAAAGGTCAATCTAATTAAAAAAGGGAAAGAACTTCAAGCCACAAGGGGGAAAAAAGATCCAGCTAAATGCCAAAGAATTTATATTACTGAATGCATGAGGTAAACAGTCAAACAATAAGATGAATGCACAAATGTGTCAAAGAGAGGAAAAAAAAGAGCCTGTGACCTTTAAATTATTACTATTTTTTTTGTAAATTAAATTATATTTACTCATTGAAAGAGAAACACTGCACATTAGAATCATTTAAAATACAATTAATTTTATCATAGCTTAGTTTGGGAAATATTTATTTTCTTCCAGTTATTCATAAAATTATTTATATTCATAAACTACTGACTAAGGAAACTCGATGAAAGGTGGCATCTTCTCAAAATAATTCTTTCCAAAGACACACTTCATAATATTAATTTTCTAATCTCTGCAAAAACTATCCATCATCTGGAACTGTCCCCCCAAAATATTATTAAAAGCACATTGGTAAAGTTCAGTTAAACCTTTTCAAGAATACATTTCAAACTCTGCGGTATTAATGGTTTGCAAAGTAAAATAAAGAAAATGATTATAGCTAAACTTTTTCACTTTTTTTCTCTCATGACATTTTTTTTTAACCTATGTGAAGGCTCCAGCAGTGACTACATAATGCAAATTAAAAGTTAAATAAATGGTGAGGTTATCTCCCTGCACTGACTAAATTGTTAGGCTGACTATATTGCAGTCAGCCACCAAGTGATTTTAATGCATTTTAACAATTTAGTTAACTGCTCTATGGCAGAAGTCTATTAACAATCTCTAGTTCACCAGGGACATTAACTTCATGGTGGATGGGCAATGAGACATTCCATTAATAACTATATTATCAATTATCTCACCTCTGGTTAAATAGTACTGGCCCAAGCATTCAACGTGCTGGATCAATCTTACCATCAACCCTTTTTTGTTTTTGTTTTGCTTTGCCTATGCTTTAGCAAATCATAGGGGGAAAAGTACAGTGCCTCTGCAAACTGATGATCTCCAGTTTGACTTGGCTTATTAATAACCTAAAATGCCCTTTAACTTTCTCTTAGCCAAATAAATCATTTTTGGTTGAAACAAGACTGAGGATCCACTGTCAGAGTGCTAGCCTTAGGCTCATGAAAAGATTCTGAGGCAAAACACTTTCTATTTTTTCCTGTTGCTTTCATCCTTTCCTCATAGGTACTCTGACTGCAACTGTCCTAATTTTCTAAGCTAATACAATTCCCCAAAATGAATAGCATTCAAGCCCTCATCCCTGAAACTTGGCAAACTAGCTGGTTCTTACCAGGTCTCTGTCTTTGGTGGCCTCAGTATCCCCTACACCTGCATCTGCTTCTATCTCTTAGCAAATCTCTCTCAGATTCCGGACTGCTGACCTCGTTGTTCAGTATTTGGCAGAACGATGGATTTGCCTCTGCTCTGCCAAACACAATGGATAAATCAAAAAAGTGTTTATATTACAAAAGTCTGAATTACAATGGCGCCCACTGCAGGCAAACCTCAGAGATATACTGGATTCGTTTCCAAACCACCTCAATAAGCAGAGTATCGCAATAAGATGAGTCACATTTTATTTTTATTTTCCAGTGCATGCAAGTTATGTTTACGTTAAATTGTAATGTATTAAGTGTACAATAACATTTCTGTCTAAAAAGTGCACATACCTTAATTACAAGTACTTCATTGCTAAAAAAAAAAAAAAAAAAAAAAATGCTAATTATCACCTGAGCCTTAAGCAAGTTTATATTCTAGTTCTCTTGTTATTTTCACCACATCTGCAGTTGTGGTGAAAGAAGAGAGTCAGCCTGTCCTTTGATGCTTCTAATGTGTCTTTTGGAGCAAAAATTAATATAAGACCTGGTCTTATTTTACTATAAGACTGGGTATAACATAATATAATATAATACCGGGTCTTATATTAATTTTTGCTCCAAAAGACGTTTTAGAGCTGATTGTCCAACTAGTTCTTATTTTCGGGAAATATAGTATATGAGCGTGGCTCATGGTGCCCCAAGCAATTACAACAGTAACATCAAAGATGACAGATCATGAATCACCATAACAAATACAGTAATAATGAAAAAGTCTGAAAATTTGGAGAATTACCAAAATGTGAAACAGAGACACGAAGTGAGAAAATGCTTTTAGAAAATGGCGCCTATAGACTTGTTTGTCTCAGGGTTGCCACACACCTTCAATTTGTGAAAAACACAGTATCTGTGAAGCACAATGAAACAAAGTGCAATAAAACAAGGTATGCCTGTATATCTGTTAGCATTTTGTCTTGGAGCTACTGATTGCACAGAAAAAAAACAGCCTCTGTAGTGGGATTAATTAGCCCCAAACTAGTCATGTATTTATTGAGTGGGATTTGTCTTAGTCCTATCTACCGTGTCACTTTCCCTGCTGGATTGGTAAGTATTGTCAAAGTACGAACTTATTTTCTGCTGATGATTCCAGTTTTAAGGCCTAACCAACTGTCATTCTCACTAAATACAGAAAATAAATCATAATGTGGTTCATTGTGTTTCTGCATATAGGTCTTGTCAGTTACTCTCTGTACTACAGACCTTATATGAAAACATTTCTGAGGGGGCATTTTTCACAGAACTCAGTATTTTTAATGCCAACAAACAAAATCAAAAGATTGAAAAATAATTTGACTATTAATATATTGACCATATTCCTTTTTATTTTGCAAATCTCTTTATGTTTCATAACATAATATAAAGTGAGGACATGTATAATTTCCAAAGATAGAACCACATCTGTAAAATATATATAAGCTAATATAAACATGGAAACATGATAAGTTGGTGCTAGTTCTGTAAATTTCTCACGTACAGAATATTTTGTCTTAAATAAATCGATATTCACTTGTCATTCAAGTCCTCTGGAGAGCTTCTACAGTTTCTTCTTTGCTGTGAAGCTACTGAGAGATTTAGATTTCCCTTCTGAACAGGACTAAGTCATTGTAGGCCTCAAACACACGCCAAACAACAAGGAGGCGGAATCACAGTGGGTCTCATTTGTGGTAACACAGAATGATATTTTTTTACACTGAAGTGAGTACCTGTGCTTAGATAGTGATTTTCTATAAATCTTTAAGGATTCACTATGACTTGTGAATTATAAAAATGTCCTAAAGAATTAAAAGACTTGATTACTTGGAATTTAATGTTATTCTTACCTCCACTCACTGCAGCTTTTCTTATGATCCTTTCTTGCAGAAATTCTTATGGAATATAATGGTATTCCCTGACTGCAATCCATAATACAAATAAAGATATGAATCCATGATGTTAAGACCAGAATACAGTGTTAATTTTTCAACCAATTCTAATTTTTGGATGGATACTGTATATGAAGCAGTAATACAAAGACACACAATATTAATATCCCTTGAATATTTTTCTTTCATCGTCTTTTATCCCTAATATCTTATCCCTAATATCTCATACACATTGCAGCCAATGTATATGTTACATGTGAACTTATTGTTAATGTTTTCAATTAACCCACAGACTTAATGTTGTCAAGGTACAGATTGGACTATTGTTGGAAAATCACCTCATGTTTATATTACAGAAGGCAGACATACATAACAGTGGTGATTTAGAATTTAAAATCTACCTTCTAAAGTGAAAGAACACTAACTGTTTAGACAAGGCACTGGGAGAACCAAATTACAATTTGTGAATCTCTTGGTAAATATGGGGGCCAGAGTAGGGGAGATCAGCATTTTAGTGCACCAGACTTGCATACATCAATGACATTTGCTATATATACATATATATATATATATACACACACACACACACACACACAGATATAGCTATATCTATATACACCTATACAGTATGTGTATGTGAAACCTTTCCAATGCTTTTCTTCCTAAGCTTCTACACTATCAGGATTCCCCCTCCCCATATACATATTCTTTCTTTAGATGTATTAATAAAACAGGATTGGACCTAAGTCTTTCCCTAGCTGGTCTTGCACTATTCAGTCCCCTAAGAAAGTTGCCTCTTCCTATGATAACCATTTGTTGTGTGATTCAAGTTTAATTCATATATCCATTCTACTGATGGACTTCCTAACATGCTACCACCACCTTACATCTATAACTTTGTGTCTAAATATATGTACTGTGAGGATCTGATAATATGAGTTCTCATCCCCGGCAATTACTTCTAAGATGAAAGCAGGAAAGAGTAGCAAAAGGTTCCTTATTTTCTCATTTCTGTCCCATAGGCAAGATGAGGATGTTTAATCCTGCAACATTTATTTATGATGAAAACATTCTTTTATACCAACAGAAAGCTACCATGTGACATTAAATATTTTTTAAAGAAATTGTACTCAATAAATTCATTGTTTTTCTTATTTCTTAAGAGCTAATTTTTCTTTACAATATTTCTACATTTGTCTACTATAAATTTTGTCACACAGTGGTGGTAAGTGTTTTACATTTATACAAGAGGCTGACATTTTAGAAATGGAGATATTGAGGCACAGTAGGATTAAAAAGTCGTCCAGGGCAGATGATTTGTCAATAGTGCAACAGAAACATTTTTATATGTGCAGTTATACAGCTATTAAAGGTTTTACAGTTTATTAAATCAAATCATAGAATTCTAGTAGTATATTTTCCTATTTCTAGAATGGCATATTTAAATTTTCCTTTTCAAACCTCTGTCTAATTCTCAACATACAGAAATATTTGGGAACTGCCTATAATAGATGATAAATTATTGATGACTGCCTTAATAGATGATAATAGATGATAAATTTCTCCCATTATACTCCTAGGCCATCTATTTCTTTGGAATTCTAATTAATCTACCATCCTTGCTTATTTCTCTTGCTATAAGTTCTGTAAATAATAACAGCCAATCTTTGGCTTTACTTGTATGCCAGCAATGAGTCATGTTTACACTGACCATAGAGCCTTTTGGAGGGATACCATTTCAAATGTGCAGAAACTACAAAACCTCTTTGGGATTTCCAGATAAAACAACTGTAGACCCACATATCCCTTCACTAGTGAGCGCACCAGCTCCTGTATCCACTTCTGAGTTTTTTTTAAAGTGATGGGGAACAGGGTTGATAACGACGACTGCAAGGAAAGGTAGAGCAAGTATCTACAATGGGCCTGTAAACAAGAATCCTAAATGCACTAAACGTATATTCCTATTGTAGCAAATATATGTTGAAACCAGCATACATCGCATCATTTATATGTAGTGTGTTATATGTGTTATATGTAGTGTGAGGTTATTACTATTGTAATATTACTATCCCTTCACAGCATAACTTGAATGATACACTAGCTTTATGAATTTCTCTGCAAACTGTGTGAATGATGTGTAATTTTGAATTCTATACAAGAAATCTACTTTGCTCATATTAACTTTTAAAGATCACTCAAAATAATCTAAGAATTATAGAAAAGTTTGAAAAGCAGACAGAACTATTTTAAACAAAGAAACAGAGAGAAATACACATAATATTTTATTTCAAATTTGTATTATTTTTCTAAGCATGTTTTCTTTTAGAAAAGTAGCAAATATTGAAGACAAAAGTATCAATAATATTCATACTTCAAATATTTTACTTTGAGTTAAAGAATTAATACTGGCATTCAGGTAAAATTATCATATTATATTGCATGTATATATTTTGTTGTTTATCAAAGATACTTTTTAAAATATAGACAATAAGACTTAATTATAAAACAAATTTGGTATAATGAGAAAACAAAAGTAATCTATTTTCTAATTGCATTTATATGTAACAAATATTAAGGTAATAATACTGCTAGTACTAATTAAAACATACTGTTATTCTGGCTTTGTAGAAAATAACAGCAATCTAAAATTTTCACAATATTGCATTAGATTAGTGATTTATAACATCTCAAAGGCTTCTAGAATATGATATAATGAACTAAGGTACGACTCCCAAATTTCTAGGCAAGATAGTATAGAGGATGATAAAAGGTAATCTAAACTTCTGTAGAATAACCCATCATTTCTACTAATCTATAGAACTCTTTAAGAAATTTGATTTAGGGGCAAAACCCAGCTTAATCCCTTAAAAGTTAATGATATCCGTTAATTGAAAAAATGGCTTTTAAAAAGGCCTTCATGATTTGATCAAAATGATAGAAAAATGTGATCATTGTAGACAAGGCATAAAAAAGTGAATTTTCAATTGTTCTTCAGATCATGAAATACCAAAGAGATTTTTATAACTAATGATTAACATAATTGGCAAGTTCCAATTTCTCTGTTTGCAAACAAGCAGCTTGCATTTTGAATTGCATTTGTTGGTAGAGAAATAACAGTTTTGACTATGAAAACCTGCTAATGAAAGCTGCTACTTCACGCTCAATGCATAGAAATTGCATAACTACTGTACTGAATTGATATTTTCATACCACAGGCCTTCATAATGATACCAAAGAATGTAATTCATAGTTAGCAATTCTTCTTAAACATCTAGTATTGAATGAAGAAAACAGCTGAATAAGACAACAGAGAAATTTTGTTAGTGAATATGCACAAAACCTACAAAACTAGGTATTTTTAATTTATGATACAAATTTCAAGTAAAGATTTCTTCTCCTAGAAATACAGAATAATCAATCCAATAGAAATATTATTAAAATGCAGTCTTGTGCTAGTTCATAAAAAGATGCAAACAATTAGATGATAAGTGGAAATGTTATTATCAAATGTGGGTTGGGATGAAACTGTCTACCGTATTAGTGGAGTGTATTAGAAAAATTGCCTACAAAAATTAGGAATACATAAAAATATTTACAGATGATTAAAAATTGAGAAAATTCACTACCAGAAAACTCATACTATAAAAATACTAAATCAAAGTCTTCATACAGAAGGTTAATGATCCCAGAATGAATCATAGAAATGCAGGAAGTAAGTAAAGTGCAAAAAATATATATATTTGGTGTAAATAACAAATATAACAATGTTCAAAATATATGCATAATTAAAATACATAGTAAAAATAGCAAAAAGAGAAAGTTGGAGTAAATCGAGCTAAAATAGTCAAATGTCATAACATTATCTGAGAAATAGTATTATTACATTATTATAAATCAAGGATGCATATTGTGATAAATGGGGTAACTACTAAAATACGCATTCCGCTAGAACACCATTAGCAAGATCTTTCATACTCTAGAAGTGAACAGATTTTCTTAGCACAGTTTACTCAGCTTTAAAGGAAGACATATGACAGGAGACTCAGGATGCCAACATGGCAGCATCAGCTACGTCTTGTCAAGTGGGAATTCAGGGACAATTCTTTGGCCTACCAAGTGAAAGTTCAGGTGTGAGTATAGAAGCCACGGGCTCCACGTAAAAAACCTTGGACATAAGTTTCAGATCCCTGCAAAAACACAACAAAACCCACCTCTTTATAAGTCATTCTACACACATGGAAAATCAAAGCTGTGTTTTCCGACTTGGTATTTATAATTCATCCATGCATCACCACCACCCCTCAGCCTAGATCCAGCTGCTGGAAGTTTATTAATTGGTATGACAACTGAAATGCTGCTACCATCAGGCTCTGCTAAGTGAAATATCTAAGTAAAAGTTAACCCAAAATCAATTTGCCATGTATTAATAGAAAGTTTTTTCAACTCTGTACTCACAACTATGAAAAGAATAGTAACAAGCTAAACATTAACATACAGAGTTCACAGAGAAGGCAGCACAAAGAAATAAAAGGGGGGAGGTTGATACCCAGTGGGACAAAGAATAAATCTTAAAGCAGGAGATATACACCTAAATTAGTGAGTAATTATATTAAATGTAAATAGGCTAAATGTTTAGGTAAAATTGGTAGAGTGAGTTAGAAAATAATATCTATAATGTTTTCTAAAATCACACTTTCAGTGTTGGAAAAGAAGGGTAAAAAGGCACACCGTAAGTACACTTAAAAAAAGAAGACTATTGCACATGATAAATGGGTTAATACAAATTACCAGGAATTTATGACCACTATAAATTGTAATTGTGAAATGACATCTATTCAAATTATATGAAGTTAAAACTGACAAATATGAAGAAAAATATCCAAATCCAAATTAGCATGAAAATTTTTTCAGAATACTCTCTCAATATTGATAGAAGCAAACAAATATATGCAAAAATACAGAATGCAAAACTGAATAACACAATTATAAAACTTGAATTATTTCACAAAAATAAATCTATATGACTGAAAAGGACATTTTTACTCCTTAAAGTGCACATGAAAAATGAGTAGATAGCCACAAAGTAAATCTCTGAAGGCTGAAAACAACAACAAAAAATACTGAAATCACCAACAAAAAGAAAACGAGGAAATATCCAAAAGAAAAGAACTAACAATATATTTGAAGATAACTCATGGATGAAAAAAATCCAATAGAAATTACATGCTATTATGAAAAGAATGATAATGAAACGTGATATATTAAAACTTATTTATTTTAGCAAAGCTATAATAGGGATAATTTAAAGCATCAAAAACACACAATAGCAAAATAGAAATGGCTGAAATAAATGATATTTCATGAAGTTAGAAAAAAATGACAAATTAAAGCCAAAATATAGAAATAAAACAGTTGGAGTTAATATGAGGAATAAATGCTTATGTAAATAAAATAAAATGTAGGTCTTTTTAAAATATTAATAAAATCAATAAACTCTTTGTAAGTCTACTTTTTAAAAGAGGAATGGGAAGAGGCACAAATTTATTTTATCAGTAATAAAACATTATCATCATGATCTATCTTATATACATTAAAATGTTAGTATGAAGATATTAAAAATATCTTTATAAAAATGGGGAAAATCTGAGGAAAATAAATCTAAAATTACCCAAAGAACAGAAAATCTGAGTAATTCCATATCTATTTGTAAAAATAAATTTGTAATTATTTTAACAAAGAATATCTTAGTACCAGAGGTTTTTTGGGGTTTTTTACCAATGATTCTTTTTCAAATATTTAAGGAAAAGATGAGAAAAGTCATATACGAGTACAATTATTCAATAAAACAGAAAAATATGAAACATTCTCTAGTCATTTTATGAGGTGAGGATAACACTGACAAATTTATGAGGACATTACACTCAAGGAAAAATTATAACCTAATCACTATCATGAATGTATAAGAATATTATAAACCAAAATGTTAACATAATAATTCCAGTGAATTTTCTCCATGAAGAGAAAAATATGTCATGACTATGGTACACTTCCTGCCCAAAGAATAAGTTTAACATTTAAAATCAAACATTTCAACACATTAATTTCATATAGAATAAAACTTAATAATTTTAATAGTAATAGAAAAGCTGTATGTTAAAATTCAACCCCCATTAATGATAACTTTTAGTCAACTATAATTAAAAAAGCACTTCCTTAAACTGAAAAGAATATCTATAAAAATATGTACATCAAATTTTATACTAAATTGGTGAAATTTGAAAAAAAAGTTCCCATCAGTGATATGAGAATTCCAATACCTCCACTTATATTTAATGTTGTTTTGGGATATACCAGATAGAGGTATAAGAAAAATAAAAAAATTAACTAGGAATTGAAAAGGACTAAGTAAATAAAATCATCATCAGTCATAGGCAGTAAGTTTGTAGTATATGTATAAAACCCAAACTAGATTACAGATAAGCTATTATAATTAGTAAATGAATTCATAAAGATTCCTGGACACAAGATCAGTATAACTTTATCAATCAATTTTGCCTATACATATATACATACACCAAACTGGGCAACTCACTTATTTTCAAAACTCAAACATGCACTACATGTTCCTCCTTTTCTCGTGCACACATCGCTTGAGTGTCTGAAGAAATTTATCAGAAGAAAATGCAGAAACTCACATACTTGTGCTTCACAGAATTTCAGTGGTCTCTTTTACATTCGTTTTAGTTGGTTTCTAAAGATCCTTCCAACTTCAAACATCTGTGATTCCATGATTCACGTTTACAGTCTACAGAACTGCACAATCTCATACTAGATGGGTATGTACATTCACCATTCATTTCCTGGCCTACTATAACACCCTCTCACTTCTTTCAACACTTCACTGCCAACCTACATTCCTAAAACATGGAAATAGTGTTCTGTTCTTTTCAGACTTATTGAAAAATGTTATTGCTCCAACATGTATTACTTAAATGAATGCTGATCAGTTCTTCCCATCATTTACAATATCGCATAAGGCTACATCTATCCACTCAGAATCAGTCACTGTGCATTTGTAATTGCATATCATACTGTATTATGATACAGTATCATAATAGAATCTAGAAATATCTTACGCCTTTTAACACTCAATTTGTGTCCTATGTCATTTAATGTATATTTAATACATCTCTTACTGACACCTGATATTTAAAGAAACAGTGTTACAAGTAACAGAGAATTAAAAATGAATACAGCATGCTCTCACACAATGGCAGCATGTATACAAGTATATTAGAAGCTAAAATGTATTCATCAACCATGGATTCTGCTTTTTAAGTAAAGCATGATTAGGTCATTTAATAAAGTAATGCCACATTTGCCATACCTTAAAAGGTCCTAGTGTAAAGAAGGAATAATGTATTTAAATGTACTATCCATGAAACTCATGCTTTTAGGATTTTTTTTAACTTACTGTAATAGAAACTGCACATATTTACATTGAGCTCTGAGAAAAATTTAGCATTATTCTCTCATTTTGTAAAACAAGTGAGAAATCTTCTCTAATTGATTAATAATATAAAAATGTATTGTGAGTCAATGGGATACAAATATGAACTAGGTCCAATATGGTGTTGCTCCAATACCGTCCTTTTGACATGAGACCATCTTGAGAGTTGATAAAGCCCTTTGTCATTAACGGATGTCAGGCACCATCAGCAAACTCACTTTGAGTTTAGAAAAGGTTTTATTCCCCTTTACATGGATGGTTACATAAAGCGAACTTCTAATCCACCATTTCAAAGTCACTTCACCTCTCAGGATGCAAGTTTCCACATATGCAAAGTGAAAGGATTGCACTAGAAAGGCTCTAATATTCTCAATTTTACTTTTCTCTGAGTCTGTGTACATAAATAATTATAATTCAAGCAAGTTAAGATGATACTCTGGAAGAAATGAGACAGTTCAGAGAGGGAGGAGATGACTTCAGGATGGGAAGATGATCTCAGTGATGTAGGTCCTAAAGGGCTCTGAAAGTTATTGTCCATGGAAAGGCATTCTAAATATAAGGCCATGCAGGGTCACAAATTTTGATGAAAAATATGTATCATTAGCTGAATATTAGAAATTCCTTGGGCAGGTAATTTGAGTGGACTGGATATGCAGTGATATTTCAGACATAAAAGGAAACTGGATACAATCCATTAGGTACTAGGGAATAGTTGTAGGCTTTGATAGAGAAGGGTCTAACGAAGGACAACAGTGTATTAGAAAATAAAATATGTCAACTTTCTCCAGAAGTTAGTTCTATTTTTGATCCTACTTATTTCATTCAGAACACAATGAATATGAAATAAATGTTCAGACTGTATTTATAAGATATAATCTTGCAAGCTGAGTGCTATAAGAGCAGGCAAAATGTATCCATACTGGAATCATTATTGTATCACCTAATGAGTGATATGGACTTAGCAGATCTTCAATTTCTTTTATCATGTGTTTAATGATGAATATAGGATATGTATTCATATAGAATATAGATTGTAGAAGGGAAGAAACGATTAACAGTATTAAAGAAAAAGAAGGAAAAAAAGCTGGCTTTATTCTTTAATAAATATTCGTATTTTCTTTAAAATATCTGAAAAACAAGTGCATTTATGCAAATCTCCTCAAAAATAGAAACTTTATATTATCACACCTTAAATAATGACAAAGTTATGAAATATAACCCATGAAAAGCCATTTTTTTTTTTTTTTCAAAATCTGTTTCACATGTATGGCAGCAACAATTTAATTCAATTTAACAAGTATTATTGAAGTACAGTCTCAAATATTTCAACATTAAAATGATCGGTATTAATAAAGTAATATTCAAACCAACATCAATAAATATGTTAAAATACTCATTATTTACATGGCATTTACTTAAAATATCCAAACTAATTCCAATAATTTAAGAAAAAATGTCTTTTTTCTCAACTTTAAATTCATGTTTATATGTTGAGCTAGCCAATTATTTTCATTTATTTCCCTTCAAATAAATGTATTTTAGCACAAAGCAAAACAAATGACACAAATTAAGATGTCATCAAACATAAAATAGTGTATTTTATTGCATTACATCAAAAAAGTCATTGTATCTATATAGTCGTTTTATGTTAGCTTTGAATTAATTTTATTCCCATCATGCTACACAATGTCAAATGTAATGTATATAGTATCATGCAATCAGACACTATTTCTAATATCCATAAAGGCAATGTTTTCTGCTCCAGTGGTGCAGTGAATTAATTGAAATTGAGTGCATTTCAACATAAATTTTGAAATGCCTTAGCTATGTTCCTTCTATTAAAATTTGCATGAATTAAAAATTCATTAGATACCAAGTGAATTACTATAAATTCTCTTAAACCTCTCAGTTATTTTATGTAGTTTATGTTCATTCACCTTGATTAACACAAATTATTGGTATGTGAGAATTAATGAGTCATCACATCCTATATAAGATCCCATCTTCCCTCATTCTATTATTCCTTTTTGATTAAATCATTACATTCTGAAAGATGAAAAATATTACTGGCAGTGTGGGTGTTGATGTATACATCTTATTAAGCAAAGAGGATGTCAAGGCATTTTATTGTGTTGCCAAGAGGATGAAAAACATAAAAAAGGCTAAATATGAGCAAATTAATGAAAATAAATTATCTTTGTGTCTCTTTAAGAATTTAATCTACCTTTATTCCTTTTAGTAGTTTTAAATTTTCCACCTTAATCACGTTTTTTGTACTAAAATATAGTTTCAGTTTTTATAATAGACTACTTAATCTGTAACCAAATAGCCAAATATCTATTTTCCGCCTATTAGTCCAGATGAATTAGTGTCCTTTAGTGCTTAATTATAATGGTAAAAAACACCTTATACTGTTTTGTTTTACTTTTAGACACTTTTGAAGTTTGTATGTGTTTTTCTTTTTCAGCACACAAATATTCCTAGACCAATATTCATGTGTAAATCTGTACAATTTTCTGAGAAAAACTGCACTATTTCCTGGAAGATGCTAAAAATCAGAGCTGATCGGCTTCATAATTTTTACATTTGATTTAATAATTTTATTTCCCTTAGATTATACCTTTTGGTAACCTAAAATACATAACTTAGAATTCCAATAATTTACTTTAATATGCTTTTACTATTTGTGATTAATATGTGATAACCTAATTAAGATGACAGTTACTTTTTAATTAAAATTTATAGGGGTGACAATGGTTACCCCTATACCATTGGGGTATAGGGGTATAAGGGTAACCTATACCCCTATATATGCAATTCTGTAATACATCATCTATATATCACATTGTGTGCTCACCATCCAGAGTTCGTGTTCCTTCTATAACCATAGATTTGACCCCTTTTACCATCATCTGCCAACCCCCTCCCCCCTCACCCTATGGTAACCACTAAAATATTGTCTGTGTCTATGAGTTTTTGTTTCTTCATTTATTTGTCTTGTTCCTTTGTGGCTTTCAATTTTATATCCCACATATCAGTGAAATCATATGGTTCTCAACTTTTTGTGTGTAACTTATTTTGCTTAGTATAATAATCTCAAGATCCATCCAGGTTGTCAAACATGGCACTATTTCATCTTTTCTTATGGCAGAGTAGATGCTCAACATCACCAATCATCAGAGAAATGCAAATAAAAACCACAATGAGATATCACCTCACCCCAGTCAGAATGGCCATCATCAACAAGACAAACAATAACAAGTGTTGGAGAAGCTGTGGAGAAAAAGGAACCCTCATACACTGTTGGTGGGAATGCAGACTGGTGCAGCTGCTATGGAAGGCAGTGTGGAGATTCCTCAAAAAGTTAAGAATAGAGTTACCATATGACCCAGCAATCCCTCTCCTGGGTATCTACATAAAAAAATTGAAAACATTTATCTGTAAAGATCTATGTGCTCTGATGTTCACTGCAGCTTTCTTTACAGTGGTCAAAACATGGAAACCAAAGTGTCCTTCGACAGATGCCTGGATATTTTGTTTTTTTTATATGTTAAGTTTATGTTGCTTAACCATTTACCCCCATTGCTTTGACTTGTAGATGTAGCAATGTTTAAAAGTTCAGCATCTTAAATTTTCCACTGGCAACTCAAATTCAGCAATTTCAAATGTGAATTTTTAATCCTTGTTAAGAATCCTCATACTTCAGCGCTCCATGTCTCCATTAAAGTCACTACTTTCCACCCCATTTACCAACTAGAACTTTGAAATCATCTTTAACCCCATTCCCTTCAATTCCCTTGGCTATTCAACTAACAGTCCTATGACTGTTAAATCTTAAATTATTTATTTAATTCATAGAGTATCCTCTATTTTTATTGCTAAAATCCTAGTTAGTCTATGGTCCATTACTTCTGCATTATTTGCAAAACATTCAACTCATGTCCCAGCATTCTTCTAAAAACTGAAAATCTATTTTTTTATACTACTGTAAGAACGATCCTGAAAAACAAAAACAGAAAACATGTTTTTCCCAGGCTTAACAACGCTTACGTCTGACAATGCACTTGAAGTAAGGATCACATCCAAAGTTTCCTCATCCATTTCCGGGAATGGTATTCTCCACTTACCTGTCTCTACTCCAGCCACATAGCCACGATTTCCTTGCTAACATAAGCTGTGCTCCTTTCTATTTCTGGGCCTTTGCACTTATTGTTTCCACTGTGTATAATGATGTCTACCAAGTTGTCTCCCTATTCCTTCTTAATCAACCACGGCGACCAAGGTTTATTGTTTATAATAGGAACCTCCCTAGGAATTTATATCAAGAAGGGATTAAGTATCAGCAAAAGTAGTGGGAAGAACAGAAGTTTCACGGTGTGGGCATGGAGGAAACACTTCCAGAACAAAACAGAATCAACCCATTATGAAAGCTACCGTGTTTCCCCGAAAATAAGACCAGGTCTTATATTAAGGTTTACTCCAAAAAACGCATTAGGGCTTATGTCCAGGGAATGTCATCCTGAAAAATCATGCTAGGGCTTATTTTCCAGTTAGGTCTTATTTTCGGGGAAACATGATACTGCCTCTAAGGGCCCGCCTGGAAAGAAGAGTAGCCCATTAGAATTAGTTTAGTTCTTAAACTAATTCAGGCGTCAAGACTGCAGAATCAAGATACTGCAATCATTGCTTCCACCGCAAATGACTCTTGATGCTCAAGAAGCTGAAGAATGGAATATAAAATATTTTCCAAATCTTGTATGAGTTCATATAATGGGTAGAACCAATTTGCATCTCATAAATATCACTCACTCAAGGAAGACTTATTTGACTTCCCCAGACAGGTCAGATCTTCTCTGATGGATTGTGAAACTAGTCTATGACCACAACTGAAGTTGAATGAATACTTGAGTAATTACTTGTTAAATATCTAGCTTCCTCCCTAGGTTGGATAGAATGTAACTTCCTCAAAGACAGGGGCAAGATCTGTTTTGTTCATTGCTGCATCCACATACCAAATGAAGCACTTTGGGAATGGCAAACATTCCAAATGTATTTTATTGAATCAATCACCATAAGTATACAGATTATCAGTAGGCATTATAGCTGCTTTTTTATGAAAATAAATAATTTTCTCAAGTACTGTATCAGAATCAAATGAAGAACTTTGATAAATCCAGCTGTATAAAATAAGGGCAGTTATTGCTACACAGTGGTAATTTTTAAAGAAAACCCAGTTGTCTTATTTCAAACTGATTAGTTTAGCATTGAACCAGAAGCAGGAATAAAGGGTGTGGACAACGTAAATAACATTGGTAGTTTTTACTTCTATGTTTACAAAACCTACTTAAAGTTAAAAAAGAATATTCTGGTTTCAAGGCTAAAGATCAACAGGGGCAGAATAAAATAAAATTAATAATGGAAGCACAAAAATGTTTTTGAATTTTACCTAGATGGAATGCATAGACTTAATGCAGACCCCCCAAAAAGGTCTTGATCCCATGGAAAATATTACATACTACCTTGGGAAATTGATTCTTTACTTTAAAAAAAATCATTCACTAATTTGTTTATTTTCCTCAGTTACTTTTACAAGAAAAAATATACAAAACAAGTAGAAAATATCCATAAAGAGGTAGAGTGACATCATAGGAACGGCGGCAGCAGGGCACACTTTTTGAGTTCTCCTCCGGATCTTATCACAAATGGGACATCTATAACCCATCAAAGGACTCTGCTCATCATGCAGAACTGTTAAGAGACTCGTGCAAGGATTACTTGAAGGTGGGCAAATTGGGCAAGCATGGGAAGAGGGAAGGGAGCAGAGTGGAGACGTGGCCTGCATCTGCAGCAGTGGAAACGTTGATGTCATCTGCAGCTGCAGAGACGCAGGGTATCCTAGGACAGAACAGAGAACACAAAAGCCAGGAGATGGGCTCTTTCCCTGTGTCCCACAGCTGATTTCTCCCGCCGAGGTGGCAGCCATTTGTGCCGTAGGTGGGACAAAGGACACAAACTCCATACCTGGGCCCCACCCCCCGCTCTTCCAATCCTACCCCGCCCTTCCAGAGATTTAAACTGGCCCCTGAACTGAGGAGTAGTGTCAGATTACAGAGGAGCCTTAGTGCTCAGGCTCTGGGAAGACCAGCGTGCAGGCGTGCAACCCTGACCCAGGGAAGAGGCTGGGAAGAGTGTGATTTTTGCTGGGCTAGGAGAGAAGAGACTCCTCCACCCCCAGCAAACACCTTTTCTGGCCTGCGGGAAGAGTGTGACATGGCTGGGCTAGGAGAATGAAGACCCCTCCATCCCCAGCCCCCACCCTTTCTGGCCTGCTTAGGGCAAGGCAATTACAACTGTGGAGGTACTCCCAGGGATCAACAGTAGGCAGCAGATGCAGCTCTGGGCTTTCAGCAGCTCAGAAATCTCCTGCCCGCCACACACACACACACACACACACACACACACACACACACACACACAGGGAAGAAGTGCCCTAAGACTCAGGAGAACTGGACATAGGACTGGTGGTGCTACTCTCAGTGCGCATATGTGCAGGCAAGAGCAGAAACTGCACTGACTGTAGAAACTACCATCAAGACCCCTCAGCCCCACACATCTAAATCTGCAGTCCCAACGTCTTTCTGGGCACTAGGTAACCGGCTTTGCCTGCACAATACACAGAGGACTCTTTGGTACAGCAGAGGACAACCTGGAGATTACTTGGTGAGCTTAAGCCAAGACTGGTGCTGCTGCTTTTTTTCTTTTTTTTGTTTTGTTTTGTTTTGTCTTGTCTTTATAGCTTTGATACCTTTGCCTGTGTTGAGTGTGGGTTATTGGTGTTTTTTACATGTGAATGTATGGGATTTTTTCTTTGTTGTTGTTGTTATGCTTGGTGATTTGCTTTGTTCTGAAATTGCCCTACCAGGGCCCAGCTTAAGAGGCACAAGATTCAACACACCCAGAGGCCAACTCCAGACCAAAACAGAGTACTACCGGGTTTGACCTACAAGTGACACACCCAGAGGGAATTCTCTACAGGCACAAGAGCCCAGAGAGGCCAAACCATATTTAAGTGGTCAACCCTCACGCAGCAGAATACCCTGCAGGTGGGAAGAGCCAAATCTTACAACTAGTCAGCTTAGGAGTTAACCCCACCTACTCACAAGCGAAAAGCAATTAAAGATCTCCTTTAAGAGGACAATATACACACACAAGAGTCACCTTTGGAGCACACGCAGAGAAGAACGAAGTAGTGCAAGTCAAATATAAAGGACACATACTACATAAGATAACCCAGCAAGAACTAAGAACTCTAGGGGATCTACCTAATACATCAAAGCAAACACAGAGAGTCAGCCAGAATGGGGAAACAAAGAAACATGTCCCAAATAAAAGAACAGAACAAACCTCCAGAAATGGAACCAAATGAAACAGAGGTAACCAACCTATCAGTGACAGAGTTCAGAACACTGATGATAAGCATGTTTAAGGAGCTTAGAGATGACATAAAGAAGGATAGAGAAATAATTATGAACAACCAGTTAGAAATAAAGAACAAAATTACTAAAATAAAGAACTCACTTGAAGGAATTAACAGCAGGTTAGATGAAGCAGAGGATCGAATCAGTGACTTAGAAGACAAGTTAGCAGAGATCACCCAAACAGAACAAAACAAAGAAAAAAAGAATAAAAAGTAATGAAGATGGTTTAAGAGACCTCTGGGATAACATCAAGTGCAACAACATGTGCGTCACAGGAATACCAGAAGGTGAAGACAGGAAGCAAGAGATTGAGAACATACTTGAAGTAATAATGTCCGAAAACTTCCCCAACCTGATGAAGGAAACCAACATACAAGCCCAGGAAGTGCAGACAGTTCCAACCAGGATAAACCCAAACAGGTCCACACCAAGAAAAATTATAGTTAAAATGGCAAAAGTTACAGATAAAGAGAGAATCCTAAAAGCAGCAAGAGAAAGACAGAGCGTTACATACAAGGGAACTCCCATAAGACTGTCAAATGATTTTCTACAGAAACATTGAAAGCCAGGAGGGAGTGGCAGGAAATACTCAAAGTGATGGAAAACAAAGGCCTACAACCTAGATTGCTTTATCCAGCAAGGCTATCATTTAAAGTTGATGGAGAGATAAAGAGCTTCCCAGCAAAGAATAAGCTAAAGGAATTTATTACCACCAAGCCAGCATTGCAAGAAATACTAAAAGGACTTCTGTAAATAGAAGAAAGATGAAAACAATCAAACTACAAATTTAAAAATGGCAATAACTATCATATCAATAATCACTTTAAATGTAAATGGATTAAATGCTCCAATCAAGAGACATAGGGTGGCTGAGTGGATAAGAAAGCAAGACCTTTGTATATGCTGTATACAAGAGACTCATCTCAGATCAGAAGACACATACAGGCTGAAAGTGAAGGGTTGGAGTAAGATATTTCATGCAAATGGAAATGAGAAAAAAGCTGGAGTTGCAATACATATATCTGACAAAATAGACTTTAAAATGAAGAACATATTAAAAGACAAAGATAGGCACTATATAATAATAAAGGGATCGATTTGACAAGAGGACATAACCTTAGTAAACATCTATGCACCCAACATAGGAGCACCTAAATACATAAAATAGATATTGACTGACATAAAGACAGAGATCAACAGTAACACTATCATAGTAGGGGACTTCAACACATCTTTGACTACAAGGGACAGGTCTTCCAGACAGAAAATCAATACGGAAACAACAGCCTTAAGTGACACATTAGAACACGTGGATTTAATCGCTATTTTCAGAGCATTTCACCCCAAAGCTACAGAATACACATTCTTCTCAAGCGCATATAGAACATTTTCCAAGATAGACCATATGTTAGGCCACAAAACAAGTCTTGATAAATTTAAGAAAACTGAAATCATACCAATTGTCTTCTCTGACCACAGTGCTATGAAATTAGAAATGAACTACAGGAAAAAAATTGGAAGACACACCAATTCATGGAGGCTGAATAACATGTTACTAAATAATGAATGGGTCAACCAGGAGATCAAGGAAGAAATCAAAAGATATCTCGAGACAAACGAAAATGAAAACACGATGACCCAAAATCTATGGGATGCCTTTAAAGCAGTCCTAAGAGGTAAATTCATAGCATTGCAGGACTACCTAAAGAAATAAGAAAAATCACTAATCAACAGTTTATCTTCACACTTAGGGATCTGGAAAAAGTACAGCAAAATAAGTCCAAAGGGAGTACAAGGAAGGAGATAATAAAGATCAGAGCAGAAATAAATGAAATAGAAACCAGAAAAACAGTACAAAAGATCAATGAATCCAAGAGTTGGTTCTTAGAGAAGATAAACAAAATTGACAAACCTTTAGCCAGACTCATTAAAAAAGAGAGAGAGAGGACCCAAATTAATAAAATCAGAAAGGAAAGAGGAGAAGTGACAACAGACACCGCAGAGATACAAAAAATTTTAAGAAATTACTATGAGCAACTGTATGCCAACAAATTTGACAACCTGGAAGAAATGTATAATTTCCTAGAGGCATACAACCTTCCAAGGCTAACTAAAGAAGAAACAGAAAACCTTAATAGACTGATTACCACTAAGGAAATTGAATCAGTAATCAACAATCTCCCAACAAACAAAAGCCCTGGACCAGATGGCTTTACAGGTGAATTTTACAAATCGTTCAAAAAAGAATTATCACCTATTCTCCTCAAACTCTTCAAAAAAATCTGGAGGGAGGGAAGACTCCCAAACACTTTTTACGAAGCCACTATCACCCTGATCCCAAAATCAGACAAAGACACCACAAAAAAAGAAAACTACAGGCCGATATCGCTAATGAACATAGATGCAAAAATCCTCAACAAAATATTAGCGAACAGAATTCAGCAATACATTAAAAAGATCATATACCATGATCAAGTGGGATTCATCCCTGGTATGCAAGGGTGGTTCAACATCTGCAAATCAATTAATGTGATACATCACATTAACAAAACGAAAAATAAAAATCACATCATCACATCAATAGACGCAGAAAAAGCATTTGATAAAATCCAGCAGCCATTCATGATAAAAACCCTTAAGAAAGTAGGAATAGAGGGATCATATCTCAACATAATAAAGGCCATATATGATAAACCCACAGCTAACATCATACTCAATGGGGAAAAGCTAAAACCATTTCCCTTAAGATCAGGAACAAGGCAAGGTTGCCCACTTTCTCCACTTCTATTCAACGTAGGGCTGGAAGTTCTAGCCACAGCAATCAGACAAGAAAAAGAAATAAAATGCATCCAAATAGGTAAGGAGGAAGTAAAACTGTCATTATATGCAGATGATATGATACTCTATTTAGAGAACCCTAAAGACTCCACCAAGAAACTATTAGAGCTGATAGATGAATTTAGTAAAGTAGCAGCATACAAAATTAATATTCAGAAATCAGTTGCATTTGTATATACCAATAATAAAACATCAGAAGGAGAAATTAAAAAAGAATTCCATTTACAATTGCTCCAAAGACTATAAAATACCTGGGAATAAATTTAACCAAAGAAGTAAAAGATCTGTACTCAGAAAATTATAAGACACTGAAGAAAGAAGTGAAAGAAGATACAAATAGATGGAAACACATACCATGCTCATGGATAGGAAGAATTAATATAGTTAAAATGTCCATACTGCCTAAGGCAATATACATATTCAATGCAATTCCTATCAAACTACCAACGACATTTTTCACATAAATAGAACATATAATCCTAAAATTTATATGGGACAATAAAAGACCCCGGATATCCTCAGCAATCTTGAGAAATAAGAACAAAGTGGGAGGTATAACGATACCTGACATCAAATTATACTACAAGGCTACAGTAATCAAAACAGCATGGTACTGGCATAAAAACAGACCCATAGATCAATGGAACAGAATAGAGAGTCCAGAAATAAATCCATGTCTATATGGCCATTTAATTTATGACAATGGAAGCAAGAATGTACGGTGGGGTAAGACAGTCTATTCAATAAATGGTGCTGGGAAACCTGGACAGACACATGCAAAAAGATGAAGCTGGATCACCTCCTTACACCACATACAAAAATAAATTCAAAATGGCTTAAAGATTTAAATCTAAGATCTGAAACCATAAAACTCCTAGAAGAAAATATAGGAAGAAACTTCACAGACATTACTCGGAGTAAGATTTTTACTGATATATCTCCTTGTGCGAGGGAAGTAGGAGAAAAAATAAACATGTGGGATTACATCAAACTAAAAAGCTTTTTCACAGCAAGGAAACCATCAATAAAACAAAAAGGGATCCTACTGAATGGGAAAATATATTTGCCAATGATATATCTGATAAGGGGTTAATATCACAAATTGATAAAAAACTCAACTCCAAAAAAACAAACAACCCAATTAAAAAATGGGCAGAGGATATGAAGAGACATTTTTCTAAAAAGGACATACAGATGGCAAACAGACATATGAAGAAATGCTCAACCTCACTAACCATCAGAGAAATGCAAATAAAAACCACAATGAGATACCACCTCACCCCAGTCAAGATGGCTATCATCAATAAATCAACAAACAACAAGTGCTGGCATGGATGTGGAGAAAGGGGAACACTGGTGTACTGTTGGTGGGAATGCAGATTGGTGCAGCCACTATGGAAAACAGTTTGGAGGTATCTCAAAAACCTGAAAATGGAACTACCTTATGATCCAGCAATCCCACTCCTAGGTATCTATCCGGAGAAATCCAAAACTCCAATTCAAAAATCTTTATGCACTCCTATGTTTACTGCAGTACTACACACAATAGCCAAGACATGGAAACAACTGAAATGCCCATCGGTAGATGACTGGATTAAGAAACTGTGGTACATTTATACAATGGAGTATTACACAGCCATAAAGAAGAAAGAAATCTTACCATTTGCAACAATATGGATGGACCTAGAGAACATTATGTTAAGTGAAATAAGTCAGACAGAGAAAGACAAATACCATATGATCTCACTTATATGCGGAATCTAAAGAAAAGAATAAGTGAATGAACTAATCAGAGACAGTTTTGGAAACATGGAGGAAAAACTGAGGGTTGCTAGAGGGGTGGGGGGTGGGGATAGGGGGAAGGTGAGAGGTTTAAAAAATAGTCGGTAACCACAAGATAGCCACAGGATTTTGAAAATTAATTTGGGGAACGTACAGAGAGATAGTGGATGGGGGAAGGGGGGTTCACACAGTGTGAGGGATATAAATGATAAATGTCTAAGTTTTGCTTTGTCTTGTGCACCTGAAATAAAAAAAAAAAAAAAGTAAAAAAAAAACACAAGAAACAAAGACAAGTTCCTCTGTATCACTAATTGTGATCTGAAACTCAGCTTACTTATCTTTTGTTTTCTGCCCTCCTTCCTTCACATTGCCTCCATTTTTCTAGACTATAACTACATTTGACAAACCTTTCCTTCAGGTTTCTTTATAAGACATCTGACTTTTAAAAATTGACTGCCAAAGTTCAGAAAAACTTATTCCCTGATCTTTTTTTATGCTACCAATGTCACTCACACCCAAGACCTTTGACCTACAATTCTTCTAACTGAATTTCTACAGTGTTTACTGTCATTCAGAGAAACATAGATACCATCCTCTGGGAATTTTGTGTGCTATATGGAGAGAAATGCTATCTTTCAAATGATTCAGTTTGTTTTAAATTCATCATAAAGTAAGTTTTTGGAAAAACATTGTGAAATTCAAACTGAGGTCATATATTTATTTCACTGATACAAGTCACACTTATACTCCATCATTTAGTGTTCACTGTATAGAGGGCAGTAGACATAATGCAGAACTGAAAAAGTAAGTGGCCATCATATCCTCAAATAGGTTAAAGGATTAGATCACACATAAGTCCCCCTGCAGCTTTAACATGCCATGAGTCTATGTATCCTGACACACAATGATTTCCAGTAATTGAATCAAATGATGCTTCTGAGTGCTCTTGACAATTAATACTAGTTGCCTTCTACAACTGGCAAGGGTATAAAGAGAACTAGAATAGTTGTTACTCTCTTATACCTAAGCTCCCCCGTTGATCACTCTTATTCCTGATCTGTACATCAAGCATCTAAATGAGCCCCTGACTCTTAGACAATCCCCATCCAAAATGTTCACTCATAGCCTCCATTTATACATGAAAGAAAGTTACCAAGGAAGTGAACTGGCCTTATACTCATAGGCTTATCCAGAATGGCTCTTTGTATCTTAATTCTACTTTGATGTTTCTTTATTACGTATATTTTCTAAGAGTGAGGTATAAGCCCTACTTCTGGGTCTGAGGCAGTGTTAGGTTAAGAATGAAAGAATGAAGTTCAAAACCAGAAGAATCAAAAAAGATACAGGTAAAAGGTAGCAGTAAAATCACAAGTTAATAGGATGGTACAGATTAGGAAGTTTGAAAAAAGTAGAGGTCAAGAAGGAAATACTGCTCAAAATCTATCTAGCAATCAGATATCAGAAAGTATGCCCAAGCTGGAGATCCATTTGGTTAAGCCACATAAGGTTTTGGACAAAAGAATCAGATATAGCACACTAGAGATTAGAGGAACTTTGGTTCAAATAAAATCTGACCTCATACACATACAGAATTTTCACTATATCCTGGTGGAATAAAATTCATTGGCTAATCCGGGTAAGGAAAGTTCAGACTGCTGTATTAAAGTAATTTTAAAGTAATTCTTTTTTCCAAACCAATGTTCTGAAGTATGTAAAGTTAAACTCATTATATGCATCCAAAAAAAAAAAAAAAAAAACGTGTCTGGGATCTTAACTTTTTTGTTTTTGATAAAGCCACCAAAAACTACCCAATCATCTATGCTTCAATCCACAAAATTGGTTTTAATTCCTCACTCCCTTCCATGGTAAATTAATAAAGGCATCTACCCACAAATATCTTTGTCATTCATCCTCTTTCCTTTATGTTATTGATTTAGTTTCACTTCTCATCATTTTTCACATGAAATTTCAATAACCTTTTAAATGTTTTTTTTGTTAAATGTCCTTTCCGTATTTAATAAATTTCCTCAAAATTTGGCATGGCCATATCAACCATAGCCCAAGAATCACTGACTGCTTACAGAATAAGCTGAAACCTTTACAATGAACAAAATTGTAGATCCTCTCTGCACAGGCTGTAACATATACTTCCAGAAAATGTGTCTGCTCATGCAGACTTTGTTAACCTATACTGGATCATTTAAACTACCAAACACTCTAAACATTTCCCCATATTTAAACAATTACTTACATTGCTACTGCTTGAAGTAATTCTCCTTACCACCACCTCCAATTGTGAAAACCCTCCTTCACAGTTCAACTTAAATGCTTCTATGCCTATCAATCACTTAACATCTCCTAAATACTTTTTCTAAGCCTCAATGCTAGCGTACATAACATTTAATTATTATATGGCAGTAATCATACTGACTTTTCTCATCATTTACCAGCCATCAAGGTGAGAAGTCCTCTCCAGTTCAGTTTTGAATAACTCAACACCCATATGAATCGAAAAATTCTTAATTAGATTGAACAAAATTTGGAAGGAGATTAGAATCTGGATAGAGGACCAAGAGAAGAGAGAATAACTTCTACAATAGCCCACTTCCTAACATACACCTAACTTTAGAGATGAAAATAATTGCTAATAGATAGAACACCTGATTTTGAACATTGGACATTGAAAAAATTATGTGCTTCCTCTTGTTACTCAAAATGGTTCTTCTCGTTGGACTAACCAAAGATTCTCCATATTTGACTCTCAGTAGAATTCATAAACTGTCATTAGCCAGTATATATGAGAAGCTACCTAGAAGTGGCCGCTCTTAACAAACTCCCTAAATGGATCATCTGTTTCCATCTGTTTTCATAGGTATATGCTAAAGAAACCAGAATAGGAAAAATATAAATACTCGTACTCTATGCCTTCTGCAAGATTATTCTTATCTAAGGTGTACTAAATAGGAGATACAAACTAACTCATTTCTACTGTCACAGGCAATCACACTGGAATAGAGTCAATCAAACCACTTTCATTCCCATGTGTTTGACCTATACTGTATTTTGCTATCTGACTCACCCTGTTTCCTGTGCTATATTGGCAAGGCTAAGAGGAAACTGCTTGCTTTAATTTCACCCTGATATAGATACAATCTGAAAAATTACAAGAGATAATTTTTCAAGAGGGAAAACAGGAAGATAAATAGCATCCCATTCAGGGGAAAAAGAAACAAAGTATTTTCTGAAAACATGCATGTGGAGAGTGAGGTTATATGGGACATTTCAAATTCTACTTCTTATACTGCAATTCACACACTTCCAGCATCTCAACATGCATCTGTCGATCTATCGCTCTATCGCTCTATCGCTCTATCGCTCTATCGATCTATCATCTATCGATCTATCATCTATCTTTCTTCTTCTCCTCCTTCTTCCATCACTCCCTCCCCCTTCTTCCTCCTCCCTTTCCCCCTTTTTATTAAAGGCAGAAAAACCTGTCCCTTAAGTTACTGTGACAGAGACAGTACTCTCAACCACACATTCCAATGTGTTCAACTACATTACACAATCTCCCCAAAAATTATGTGAGGATTTATGAATAGTTCTCACAAATAGACTATGATTAATATACACGATTTCTGAAAATTAGCAGAGCTGAGCTTTCTTTGTGATTTCTTCCCTCATCCCAGTGACTAAGGAGGCAACAAGACAGAAGTGATGAGAATCATTCAGTCATGGTATGAAATCTTGGGAAAGTATTGAGAATCACAGTAAGATTTTTGAACCAGTGAGAAATGAACTGCTGTGTTCAGCTTCTTGGATGTTGGGATTGTTTGTTACTTCAGAGTATCCTAACCTACTCTATCTGATACAATTAGATTATGAGCGTTCAGACAGTATGGAGACTCACAACAGCCTGTTGGCATTTATGGTGCTGACAGATATTAATCAACATTTTGGAATATATACTCTAGAATTTGAGAGCACATCAAGGATTTTTATAAAAGTATTCTTTCCACATAACATTATGTACACAGTTTTATTGCATATGCAGTGGTTCTCAGTCCTGGGCATTGAATATTTTATATATCTCTACAGATATGCAAGTCTCTCAACTCACACCATTTAAGTCAGAATGCCTGGGCTTGAGCCTGAGAATATTGATTTTTCAATGCTCACGTGATTCTTATCCATATTGATGGTTAAGAACCATTGCTATATGAAGTAAACCTACAGTTTTTGATTTGTCGGTTTGCTTTTAGATAAATATACTCTTGCCATATGTCAAAATTTCAGGAACTTTTATGTAGCTATGTTTTAATAATACAGGTATAAATATCAACTCCTCTTTATTTCTAAAATATCACCTAATTCATATTTTTAGAAAGAAATTGTCTGAGTCCAATAAACATGCAAATCAGTAGAAAGAACATAGATTTGGAATAAAAGAAATCTATGTTCTAATATGAATCCTTCACTTATTTACTGTGTTGCCTCAGACAAATTCCTTAATCTCTTTGATGTTTCCTCTTCTGGAAACGAGTTAATACCTTTCTTACAGTGTTGCTCTAGGATTACATGAAACAATTTGCATAAAGCAATAATCACACTATCTTAAAGTTGCTCAACAAAATTAGGTAATTTTATATATAATTGAGGCTGCCAAATTGGTATTATGACTCTAGATTACATTTCACACTAGTTTGTCAATGCTGAACTTTAAAAATTGGATGGTTATTCTTTCGATTAAGGATATACTCCCTGCCTGAGTTTCATGTGCACTTTAGAATGGTAACACATTGTTCTTTATCAAGAGTGTATTCCTCTATATCAGTGCCTGCATGCTCCTTTTAGGATTCTATCTTGAAAATAGTCTTTGAGAGAAAAAAATATTGGGAAAAACGTGCAGCCACTGGACTCATGAAAAGAAGAAAAAGAGGTAAAAATAGCACTATAGCAGAGAAGAGACTTAGAAAATGGCAAGCACTATCTTTGTTTTTAAAATTACATTATAGAAATTTGGCCAGAAAGAAAATGTTCATAAGGTGATTTGAGCATTTTTGGTATTATTTATCCTAATTAAACTCTTGGTTCTTTTTGGTAACCATCCATTCTATGTGAGACTCTTATGTAGTGCCAAGTTCTGAAACTAAATTGGATTTGAAAAATAACCTGCCTTCAGAAAGCTTTCACTATAATTGGCGGGAGAAGGTCAATAGAAAACTATTTAGTGACAAGAATATGATAAGAATATAAAGGAATATGAATCAATACTTTAACAGAGGCATCACCAATATACTATAGAAGAAGAGAAATTGATAATGACAGTCATCAATTAAAGGAATAAGTTCCCATCAAATAAATTTCCATTTCTTTTCACAAACCAACAAAATAGAAAAGAAAGTGTTTGGGGAGGAGAAAATGATGAGAAAGAAGGGTTGGAAGAGAATATTGTTTTGATTGCTCCAAATTCGTAATGTCATTAACATGAGATAACTGATTCCACGAGACGATGCAGAGATCCAAAACACTAGCTCTGTTCATAGGAGATCTTCAAATTTTTAAAAGAATGAATCAATGAATAAACAAGTGTTCTGAGTCAACCAGAACTGACTTTGTCAGTTTCCTTAAATCTGACAATAATTATTTGCCCCCAAATCTCTCGTAGTTTTATGATTCTACAGATTGTTAAATTAAATTTGACAGAATCTGGAATACTGGCTTTGGAATCAGTCTTGTAAAGTAATATTTATGAATATAGACAGTTTTTTTAATATAGCAAAAATAGCAAAGGTAAGTATAAGTCCCAAACAAGCAGTAATATTTACACTTACACACACACACACACACACGTGTGCACACATGATCCAAATTAAGCAAAGGATTACAAACACTTAAGAAAACAGTGATTCATATTTAAAAAAATACATAGAAATAAATTTTTCTAGTCTGTTTCAATGTTTTGAAAAAATTACCACATCCAAGACAAGACACAGTACAAAAAATAACATTGCATTTAATAGTCTTATAAAGCATCAAGTGGCTCCAGGAGCACTAGTGAGAATTGTAGGGATGTGTGTGAAGAATGAATTGGAGCTGTTACTCATTCTGTTTGTCTCGTACACACTTCTTCAGGGAAAGAAAGCATTAGTAGTGAAGACATATTTAGGTCATTACATGTATACTCATTTAATATTTTTTCATAGGAAACTTTTCTCTAAGAAACTTGAACTGTTGCTTTCTGAGGAAGTCAAGTGATTAAAAGAGCCTAATGAGGAAAAGAATCAATGGCCCCAAAGAGCTGAAATTAGAATTAAGAATTAATTGATTTTAAAAAATCAGATTCAAAGGGAATATTAAATGCAATTCCGCTAGAACCATTAAGCTTATAGTAATAAAATGAGAGGGTATTGCTTCTAAGGTAGACTATTTTGATTAGATAAGTTTCAAATTTCAAGAGGTTGGTTTTGAAGAAAGTTTCTCTGAGAGACATCAATAACATCTTTCTTCATTAGTGAAAATAACATGAAGCCAATGAGGGGAAGCTCTTTCTCAGGAAGAAAAGCAAACTCTTAATTTGATATAATCACTATTTTCATATAAAAGTATGCATATTATCATGTGTTATAGGTACAGATACATTCTAATTATAAATATAAAGTGACTAATTTAGCCTTTCAACCTCTTCCCATCTTGTCTGCTTTGACATGTAAATTAGATTTTCATATTTTGCTTTTGCATTAAGAATCAGTCAGTTATAATGAAATATATTGCTGTTAAAAGGCTGAAACAAAGAGCAAAGATGTTCTGCAAATACTTTCAAATTATTTCCTAATGGAAAGTATAATCTTGCCATTGTGCTCTAACAGAGAATAGCCACAATTAATGTTGTAGGGAAATTAGCCAACCTATTGTAACCATCTTTACTGTTGATAAAGTAGCTTAGATGAGCAGATGTGTTTCTGCAATTTGGTTTGATAATTTACAGAAAATACAAAATTCCATACAAGTGCCAAAATTAACAGGTGCCGCATATGCATAGAAAGTCTCTAAGGAAGCTTTATTGGATTTTATAGATTTATCATTTAAAAGCCAAGAGTATATGATAGAATAAAGCTATAGACATTAATAAATGCTAAGAAGCTTCATAAGCATATATTCAAAAGGGAAAGAAGAATCAGAAGAATCTATTTAGATAAGACTGCATCCCATGGATATCTCTCTTTCTATCTATATACAACCACACACATATATATGTATATGTATATGCATATGCATATATATGTATGTGTATACCTATATACACATACATATAATCCAGTGTATATACATACATGTATACACACACACACACACACACACACACACACACACACACACACAGAGCAGGTCCTTGAACAATGTCATTTCATTCAATGTCATTTCATTACAATATTGATAAGATGTTGTAAGAAATTAACTTTTGTTTATATCAATTAACCTGTGGTAAAATTGGTTTCATTAATGTCGTTTAGCTTAAAGATGGAAACCTATCGACAATGTTAAGTGTGGATTTACTGTGTGTTTGCATGTGTGTGTGTGCATGCATACTTATGTAATTGCCTGCAAAACAGACTAGCTGAGTGTGTGGTTGTTTACATCTACCCCAAATCACTGATGGTCTACAACGAAGCCAATGCAATACTATTTCATGAAAATGAAATCAGTTCAAGTATGCAGTTAAAATTATATTTTCAAATAACATAAGGTTATATAAAATCTCAAGGGCATACAGATTGTAACTCAAGGTTATTTTTTCTTTGAAAACCCCCATCTGAACTTTCCATATCTATACTATTTACATGAACACAGACTACTTTATTTACTTAATGATATTAAGAAATTAAAAGTAATCCAAAGATCTTTTCTTTCCCACTCAAAACTTACCTTCCCAACAACAACAAAAACTATAGTTAATGTAGTATGTCTGGAATATGTTTAGAATGTTAATTTTAAATGGTGTTTATTTTAAATCTTATGCAATATGCTACCAATAGAAATTGATTTTTAAAAATAGCACAGTGAAAATTACAAAATCTTTTCTACAGGTTTAAGTGGAACTTAAAAGATATTGCTTTGCCTCAGAGTAATCATTCTGATCATCAGTTATCAACATGATAGGTCAGTTTTCACAGAATCGAGGTCCTGTATAAAGGAAGCCCCTAGCACTGTCTCTGCCATATTGAATCAGTAACAGTGCATGATGCATGTTTCCAGCTAATTTTGAGAAACAGAAAGATGATGTCAAAGTACTGGATAAACACAATAATTCTGTACACCTGAAATTCTGTACACCTGAAATTCTGTACACCTGAAATTCGGAAAAGGTTCGGAAAAGGTATACATGTGTGTGCATATTTGTGCCATGACTAGATTATAGATGTATTGAGAGCAGTGACTGTACTTTATATTTCATAGGCATTACTCTTAGTGACAGTTCCTCCACCATAAAAATAGAAAATACCCAGTATCTTAATACTCCTGCTGACATCATTGTGGCCAGAGTGGAAGAGAATGATTTGAATAATTGGCAACCTCAATAATTACAGTTTTTTTTAAATAAAATATGAAAACGTATGCTAAGCAATTTAGAGTATTTTATCTTATTTAATCCCCATAAAATTTACTATAAGTCACATAGCTAGTGGATTGATACTAGGTTAGCAATATGGATCTCTGCCATTCTAAAACCAAAGCACTGCCTACCTACGTATTGGAAAATCAGCATAGGTAAGAAAATTTTCTTTCTAAAGTCGCTATCCAGTGTTCTTATTTAGTTAGAGAATGCAGCCTGAGGGCTTTCTTTCTTAAAAAAATAAAAATGGTAAAGCAGTTATCAGAGCAAGAGTATAATCTTCTTTGAAAACAGATTAGAATAGAAGAAAGAAGCTTAAGTTTAAAATATACAGTTTAATTCCAAATATATTGGCTAATTTATTTCACTTAGCATGACTGAAGGCTGTGTTTAAAAAATATGATGCTGTTGTTGTTGTTGTTGTTGTTGTTGTTTTCATGTCCTAGTTATACCACTTAATGTTTAAGTATATTGTTAAAGGAATAAAGAACAGACTTTTTAAAAAAACTAACATAAGCATATAAGTTACTTTGCATCTCTGAAATACATCTACATTAAGGCTGAGTTTAAAAAGCAAACATTTATTGGAAGCAATAGATTCATGGCTCAGATATATTTGTAGAACAATTTTATATTTGCCCCCAGAGGACTGGCTTTATAATCAACATGATTTATCCCAGAATGACAAGATGTGAATGAGCTTGACATTCCATAAACTCCATTTTCCCCCCTCCAAATAGGACCTAGACTAATTTATCTGAAGCCGATAAGAGTATTTCAAAGTAATAAAAGGTTATCATACAGACTGCTACCCTGTGGACTGTGCTATAATGCTGTTAGAGAGTAACTGGTCACTGATGCCATGATACGTAAAACTGGTTAGTACACAAATCCCTTCCTAGGGTGGTAGTCTGTATTCTAAGCAAGACACCCATCTCTGGTGTGATTTGTGCATCAGTTCTTCAATACAAAGCAGCAGCAACCAATTTTACACTGAAAATCAAAAGCAGAAACAAAAATACCATTGGCTTCAATAAGCAAAATAAAGTCTCGTTGAATCCATGTTTTTACCAAATAGTCAATCCATTTTCTGCTCAGATTCTGTTCAAGTTACTCTTTTTACCAAAGCAAACAAATAAATAAAACAACTCTCTATTGCATATATATATATATATATATATATATATATATATATATATATATCCATCCCAACATGCTCAGGTCAAAGGTAATTAGTAAAAAGCAACAATAAAAACATGTGCCAAGCTTTGGCCAAAGAGCATTACATATTATAACTCATTTCTCAATTCCCTGCAAAGAGAAAATGCATTTCTTATAAATGAGTATGTAGGGACATGCATTTTGCAGAGATTAACAGGACATAAAGTTCCTTAGAAAAATTAGATATAAAAACGATGTTATTCAATACATTTTAAATGACTATGGATCTATGGATTGAGAAAACACTACTTTTGATGTAAAATATGGCACTCTCTTTCCAATTTGAATTTGTTTACTCAACCGTATTTGCTAAGTGAGTTCTACATTCCAGGTTTCATACCAATACCCACGACTCAACAATGAATCAGGCAGGTAGATGGAGACCTGCCTTCATGAACAGCTCCGGACTCATGGAACCTGATGAGCAGAACACAGAAGCCCTAACCTGAAGACCTAACCATTTCCATGCTACTCCTATATTCGTGTTTTAAATAATTTATGTAAAATGATAGAAAACTAGAAATTCATATCAGAATCTGTCTATATATCATTTTTAGCATTGAAACATAATTATGGTTATAGTAAATATATAGAAACATATATGTATTATTATTCTGTCTTGCAGTTTGGGCCATCAATCTTTTTAAAAACTTGACAAATTACATTTCTTTACGTTTTTACAGAATTTTCCTTAATACAATGTGTCAGGTGTGTGGTGTGAAAGCCTCTGCTGAAATAAATACTATCATCTCTAGAAATGTTACTTTATTTTCCACTAACTTCTTAGTGCTTTTATCTCTACCTTCAAAAGTACCAGAGTTGTGCTTTGAGTGATCAGATCTCACTTAGCTCTCAAAATTTCTGAAAGTAATTGAGTATTAATTACAATAATATATTTCTATAATTGGATGCTTACTATTATTGATTGAATGTGTTGAGTTTTATGCCATAATTTTATTTAATCTACACATAATTACTGATAAATTGGGCTATGGGATCAAGAAAGAGGGCATCATCAGGTGGTATTTCTACCTGGGCCATGGGCATTAGCGTGTGGGTCGGATTGGCCATCTACTAGGAATCCAATCAGCAATATTCTTCCATAGTAGTATCTCTAAGATCTTGACAAAAGAGTTAAAGATATGCAAAACATAGTGATATGGATATTTAATCAATCACTTTCTACTTGTTAAATTGCTCCTGCCAAATCTTTATATTTCAAAGGTGCTATCTCTGACTACTACGGTCATATTAGAGAAACATTTGTGTGGAAGAAATATAATCTTCTATTTCATCCCACAAAATAGAGGCATTATTAGATATTTGAAATATTTGAATAAACACAGTGCTTTCAGGAAAAAGAAAAAGCCTATGCCCCAAAATGAAGTTGCATAATGACATTTGGGCATTGAGGGACAGCATATATGAAGGTGGTCTCATGAGGTGGTCACAATAAAGCTGAAAAATTCCTATTGCCTAATGATGTCATAGATATAGTAACATTACAGTGCAATGCATGACTCACATGTCTGTGGTTAAGTTGGTGCCAACAAACCTACTGTGGTGCCAGTCATATAAAATTATAGCACACGAGTATACAGTTACGTACAGTAGACAATACCTCATAGTGATATTAATGACTATGTTAGTGGTTTATGTATTTACTATACTACACTTTTTATTATTTTAGAGTGCACTCTTTCTACTTATAAAAGAAAAAAAAGGTTTCCTGTAAAACAGTATGCCACGTTATGCTGGTAGCAGCCTTATACATCTAGTGTTTACCACATTTGCTAATTGCATCACTTTCTCTTGTGCGTGATTTACTCTCATCTTTTGCTCATGTTGGCTCCTAAGCAAACAAAATCCACTGTTAATGTTTCCAGTAAGAGGTCATGTTGAGTTATTGACCTGGAAACAAAATTAAAAGTGATTAAGGACTACAAAGGTGGTAAATTAGTGGTTACTGCTCACCAGTCAGGTACCCATTCCACCATAGCTACAATACTGAAGAACAAGGACAAAGTGATGAAAACTGTTAAAAGTATCTGCTTCATTGAAGGCAATGAGGCTAACAAAAATTCGGAAGGGCCTATAATCAGACATGGAGAATCTCCTAACGACTTGGATTGATGAGCAGACAAAGAAGAGTATATCTTTCAGCACCATGGCAATGACGGCCATAGCAAAAAGTTTGTTTGTGATGTTGAAAGAAAAGCTTGGACCCAACCACAATGTTGAATTTACTGCTAGTTCTGGGTGGTTTAAACTATTCAAGAATTATTATTTATTACATAATGGGAAAGTGAGTGTGAGTCTGTAAGTGCTGATGTGAGGGCAGCTGAAGAATTTTTGCAAACTGTAGATAAGCTGATTATGGAGGAAAATTACTTGGCAGAACAAATATTCAAATTGGATGAAATCTCTTTATTCTTAAAACGGATGCCTGAAAGGAACTTCATCCCTCAGGAGGACAAGTCAACACAAGGTTTCAAGGCTTTTAAGGACAGGGTAACAGTTTTACATGGGAGCAATGGTGCAGGCTACAAAATGAAACCCTTTGTGATCTGGCACAGTGAGAACCCCAGAGCCTTCAAGCATATCAGTGAGCACTTCCCGTGTACTACAGAAGCAATACGAAGTCATGGATGACCCATCTCCTCTTCCCAGATGCCTTCCCTGAATTGCTATGCCAGAGAAATGAATAAGTACTGTCTAGAGAATAACACACTTTTCAAGAGTTTGCTTATTGTTGATAATGCTCCCAGAAATCCTCCTTTTATTAGTGATCTTATCCCAATATCGAAGGTGTTTCTCCTTCTAAACACCAGCTCTATGATCCAACTAATGGATCAAGGAGTTATAGCAGCTTTTAAGGCCTACTACCTGGGGAGGACCATTGCTACAACTGAGGAAGACACTGATGCCATTCTGGAGGCATTACATCTATGACTGCATCAGGAACCTTGCTTGGGCTTGGGGTGATGTCACCAAGGAGTGTATGAATGTCATCTGGAAGAAGACATTCAAGAGGTCTGTCTGTGACTTCAAAGGATTTGCCAAAGAAGAGGAGGTTGCAAATATCAACAAGGCTGTGGCTGAGATGGCAAACAACTTGAACCTGGGTGTGGATGAAAATGACATTGAGGAGCTCCTAGCGGTGGTTCCTGGGAAATGACCAATGAGGAGTTGTTGGCACTGAAACAGGAATGCACAGCTGAAGAAGAGGCAAGAGAAAAGGAACCTGCAGAAGAAGAAAAAGAAGAGAAACCCCCAAGAAAATACACAGTGAAGGAGTTGGCAGAAGCTTTTGCAGACCTCAATATTATCTTTTAAAAGTTTAGAAACTTTTACAAGCTTTAAACACCAAAAGATTTTCATTAATAAAGAAGAATATTCAAGGTTCAATATCTGCTTACAAGCAAATCTATGATGAAAAATAAAATAAACAACAAGAAAATCACCATGGACATATTTCTGAAAAGAGTGACACCTTCTCACGAAGAGCCTCAGGTAGGTCCGCTAGGAGGTCTTCCAGAAGAAGGTGTTGTTATCATCGGAGATGACAGCTCTATGTGTGTTATTTCCCGTGAAGGTCTTACAGTAGGACAAAATGTGGAAATGAAAGACATTAATATTGATGAGCCTATCCCCGGTGTAAGCTTAGGATAAAGTGTGTATTTGTCTGAGTTTTTAACAAAAAAAGATTTAAAAAAATTTTAAATACCATATAAAAAAGCTTATAGAATAAGGATATAAAGAAAATATTTTAGTACAGTTGTACTATGTGTTTGTTTAAGCTGTGTGACAAGAGTCGAAAATTTTTTAAAAATTAAAATTTCTAAAGGGAAAAAATATAGTAATCTAAGGTTAATTTATTATTGGAGAAAAAATATTTTAAGAATTTAGTGTAGCCTAAGTGTGTGCACTGTTGACAAAGTCTTCAGAGTATAGGAATGTCCTAGGCCTTCACATTCACTCACTGACTCACCAAGACCAAATTCGAGTCCTGCAACCTCCATTTGTGGTAAGTGCTCTATACAAGTGTACCACATTTTATCTTTTATACCATATTTTTATTGTAACTTTTCCATGTTTAGATATGTTGCGATATACAAATACTTACCACTGTGTTACAACTGCCCACAGTATTCAGTGCAGTAACCTGCTGTACAGGTTTAGAGCCCAGGAGAAACAGACTGCACCATCTAGGTTTGTGTAAGCGCACTCTATGACGTTCAAATAATGATAAAATCATTTAACATTGCATTTCTCAGACCCTGTCCTCATTAAGTGATGCATAATTGTATTTCAATAAATTTGTTTAATTAGAGAAATTCTTCTAAGAATGCTTTCTAAGTAACATGGCACAGAACAGAATGAGACATATAAAGTGATTTGAAGTAGTCTGACTCAATGATAATAAAGCAAACACTTTCCTTCCAAAGTTAAAGATGATCTCGTACTGGGACTGGGAGGAAAAGGAAGTTATATTATTACTCCATATCAAAAACAAATCTAAAATCTAATCTGTGTTTTTCCTTACCATATCTAACCTGGCATTTCTTGATAAAACAAAACAATATAGTATTATGTCTAAGTCAGCTGTTCATGTAACTAGGCTATTTAATATACTGTTAGTTTGTTTATGTTTGTGTTTTAATATACACAGAGAAGGTATAATAAACTTTTTTCTCACAGGATCTCAGATAGATTTTAACTCTTAATTTGGAACAATATGTAATAGCATATATTTCCAAAAAGCTCACAACTTTTAATTCCATGATTACCAAGGGAAATCTGAGGCACTGACAGCTTGAACACCTTGATTTTTTATTCAGTTACCTTATTTCTATTGATAGTTGTCTACAAAGACCTTTACTTCTGCATTCCACTTTCACTGTCACGCTAATAATATGTAACCACTTTTGCCTACTTCCAAGAAAAGTAAGGACTTGCCAAGAAAGAATTTAGGAAATTTGATTTTGAAAACAGTGTTCCAAATGTAACAATATTCGTAATACCAACTCTGTTTCACTAGACAGATTGACATCTATCTATTCAACTCACTGACCTACACAGAGCTATAAATTATGAGCAATACTAGCAGATGATGGCCAAATTTTTGACCTTATCTTTATGTTGTCAAATAGGAAAATGACAATGCTTATTCTGAAAATATTCTCATGTAAAGTATTTTTGCTTCAATCTCATAGTTTAAAAAATGACATTATTTTTCTAGTTGATGCATGTATTGATTCCAAAGGGAATATTATACTGGATTCTTGGAACATTATAATCATTAAGTCATGTATTTGACATGACTTAATTAACAACTAGTCATACATGATACTGGGTGTCAAATGCCTCTCATATGCTTTCTTCTAACACCTTAAACCAGCTACCCAAATAAACAGATTTAATGAGATACATGTGATTATTTGGGGAAACATGAAATTTTAAGCATAAGCTTTACTAAAGATTATGTATTAAATATTTGTAGATCATTTTAAAATAACAATAACTTGTAATTTTTAAATAAGTTTTAGTGTATAAATTCATTTCTCAGGTTTGAGTCAGTATTTATTTCAAACCTTCTTCCTTTAAAACGATGTGCTAATTGAACTTAAAAAATTAATAGAAAAATCAACGATGTGTTTCTACACACTCATGTACAAACTTTCCAAAATAGAAGTATCAAAGTCTTAAGGAGATTTCATTTTCCCTCCCAGATATTTTATGGAAAATAGATTGTTTTGGTCTGTATGACTGAAAGAAAAATACAAAAATGTTTCTGATATATAAATATTTAAGTGACAAGAAAGTTTTCACAATGACTTCATGTACTATCACATTAGACTGTCTAAAAGTGTAAGTATCGTGTGAGAGCTTTCATGATAGAACTATTTTCCTTTTGGATGTTTTGCTATAATTGTGATGAATGACCAACTAGAGCAGTAGTTCAAAAATAGAACTTAAATTTAATTAGCCAATGAAAAGACTAAGTGGTGCCATCATATTTCATGACTACAGTCAGTTCCTAATTTATAGTACAGTTATGGGAAGGAGCTCTTTATTCATATATAAATTAATATGCCATATTTTAAGTGGCAATCAACATGTTCAATAGTTAGTATTTTTTAATAAAATAAACATCACAATAGCAAGACACAATTTGCTGACATGCTTATATCTGTAATAATGCTTGATTCATGAGCCTTGAATCCATCTATTCCATTTCCAGCTGGTAAACTAGCAATTTTTTTTTTTACACTGCTTTTAAGACAAAGTGCAAGAACTTCAAAATGGGAATGCATCACTACATGACCTAGGTCCAGCAACATCTCTCACTACTCTGAAAGGTCCTTGCAATATCAAAATGCATGTAGTTCTCACACACATTAGACTCCTGTTACTTCACTGACACACTTTTCATGGTGTTCCTCCACTGAGGCTCTCTTTAGTTTCTTATTCATTTGATTAACTCTTAGTCATTTAGTAAAACTCAGACAAAATGCACCTGGAATAAACCCTCCCTGATACTTCTAAACTGGAGTATTCTAACTGGTCTTATCTTCTTGCCAGCTACAGAACCTAGGCATACTTTTAATATGGCATTATAATTTATTTTTCTATTCACAGAACACCGTGAATTAATTGAAACCAAATAATTCATTTTCTTTAGTGTCTTTACTCTGGTTGTATATATACTGGTTATATATATATATATATATATATATATTTATATTTATATTTATATTTATATTTATATTTATACATATATACACATATACATGTATATATACTTAAAAAATTATACATATATATGGTGGTTATATGTGTATATATGTGTGTATATATACATATATGTGTATATATACATATATATAGTGGTTTTATATCTGTGTTACATATATATCAGCTGCATTAACCAGGAATACTTGGGAGAACAGAAACCACTCTATGCCTTCCACATTGAAAAAAATTGGAGAGCGTTAGATGCTTCCAAAAATGTTGGAAGGTCAGGAAGATGAAAATAAAAAAAGCTGACCCAGCTAGTTTTGATGAAATTGGTAGTTTTAGGAATCACAGGAAAACCACCAACTAGGTCAAAGCTATTTGCAGAACTAAGGCAGGTGATTTTCAGGAAACTCCTGTGGAATGCATGTCTATCAATACTCATGAGAACACCCACCACTGCTGGAGGTTACACTACTATGGCTTTTGCTTCTTTTCTTCCTTCCAAATCTCAAATGAGTATCTGGCAGAATCTAACTTAGATTCTTGCTAGCAAGGACCCTGAGAACATATTTCCCAATCTTTCATTTATCATGATAATGCACAGAAAAGGGACAATGCTGCTGAGGTGCCAGGAGACAACCAGGCACATTCCACAACCCTGGCTGTAAACATACCTACAGCTCCTTCTATCCATATTTACGTTCTAAATAACAATTACATCATCATTCTTCACTAGTATGATGGAACCATCCATAAAATATAGTAGTTCCCCTTTATCTGCAGTTTCACTTTCCATGGTTTCAGTTACCTAAAGTCAACTGTGGTCCAAAAATAATAAAAGGAAAATTCCAGAAATAAGCAATTTAGAAGACTACATGCCATTCTGCGTAGTGTGATAAAATTTTGTGCTGCTCTGCTCTATCCCACCAGGACATGAATCATCCCTTTGTCCAGTGTATCCACACTGTCCACACAGTACAATATTTTGAGGGAGACCACATTCACATAAATTTTATTACAGCATATTGTTATAACTGTTCTATTTTATTATTGTTGTTAATCTCTTACTGTACCTAATTTATATGTACAGAAAAACATACTACATATAGGTTTTCTTATACTATCTGTGATTTTAGGCATCCACTGGGCGTCTTAGAACGTATCCTCTGCAAGTAAGGGGAGACTACTGGATCTATTAACCAATGAAGGCATGCTTTCCCGTGACAACCCCCAACTAAATAGTGCATTCACCTCTGGTTCTGTAGCAATTGAGCTGTTACCACGCTCATGTCTAAAAGGACACAGGAATGCAGTGAACATAAAATTGAAAAGTATCTGTAAGTTCACCTGTCTCCAAAGAAGCAGTGACCTTCAATACAGGGGAGTAGGCAATCTTAAAGCGAGAGTTTTGGAACACAAATACCCGGACTTCACGCTCTCCCTCCTTCAGGTCTTTGACCAAGACTCTTCTATTGGATGACACCAGCTAGGAATCAGAAATTGCTGATGTGGCTTATACCATTCAGTATCCCAGAACAGAGTGAACAGTGGAGACAGTGAAGAGTATAAACGGAGGAGCACATTAAGATACCTAAGGTCAATCACTGATGCAAATATACAGTGTACGGGAGTACACTGTACCTCTGCATTTATTCAGATCCTAAAGGATCAGGTGGCAGTCTCAGTATGCAGTTTGGTGACAACATTGCTTATCTTAGAGAACCTATTATTCTTTGAAAACTAAATTTGTTTAGGCTGACAGTATTTAATTGTGTGGAGATGGCAGGTGACATTGGTGACTGGGTTATTAGAATCCATATACAGAGAGCCACTCCCGTGTTTACCCTTGGTTCCTGGACTCGTATTTTCCAGTTCTAGGAGAAAGAAAACCATTTAGCAGCTGCTTGCTCAGAACATATACTGCATTTTGTAAGACATCCCTCCACTCTCAGTAAGCACATTAATAAAATCTTTCACAGGCCAATCCGCCATTCTATAAGGTCAATAATTTCTGCTTGATAGGGTATATGGTGGTAAAACCTCTAGAACTTAGAGACTGAACCAACTGCCTCACTAATTTTCCTCTATAATTACTTTCTTGGTTGGGAGTAATATTGTATGGAATAGTATTATCTTCTGCCTTTACCCTAAGCTTAGTTTTACCGAAAACAATGAACATATTTCTTGGAAATACGTATAACACAGGGGATTTACTGGGCCCTAGGCTCCTCCTCAGAAGAAGATGGTGTAATGTTAAGTTTATACTACAGGTCAGTGAATCATCTGTCAATGTATGTGTGTGCTGCCAAGATAAAAATGCAATGATTTCAGTCTCATGGTATCTAGTCAGAGTCTTACCAGGAGATCAGCCTATCTCCTGATTGAGCTTACCATTTCTCAGGTCTACCTACATTGTACTGGCTTTGTTACAGAATGCTGGAGAATATCTCACTGAGACAAAACTTGTCACCGCACGGTGGTTTATGGTGACTAGCTGAAGGACTTATCAGTCCCCACAGCTTGCTGAGATGGAAAAGTTCCTTTTAGATCATAAATATGCCTTAATGTGGGTATACTGTTTCTTTTCCCATACAGTGGAATAAAGAGGATAGAATAAAACTAAACATATCATGTCACCTCATTCAGACCATTAAAGATTAATAATAGATTGGATTAAACTTTATCTTATTATTCTAAAATGGAAAAAAAAACTCAAGATGTACATAACCTCTGGGCAGTTAAACTTTGGTACCGATTAATATTCTGAAATATCATCCGACCCTTTTTATTAGAGAGAAGTAAAAAAATTAGAGGATGCAGGCAGAGTTTCTCTTGAATATTCTTTAGAAGTAAGATGCCTCTTGGCAAAAAGATAATATGCAAAACTATTAAAAAATTAAACACCTCATTAATACTATAGCAGAATTAATAAATTATTAATACACAGCCTTCACTATACAAACTTAGATTATACCCAGATGATAACCAAGGTGAACAATATCAAGTATTTGATTTTTAAAGTTAAGTAAAAACAATCATGGTGTAAATGATACCAAAACAAACAAACAAACATTAAGTAAATTGGAACATTCCAGTTGTTTACTATAGTAGTAGCCATCAAATTGGTTTATTAACATGGCCCTCTGCAAAATTCAGTGTAGCTGTAATAATTTATCTTCTTTAACTGGGTAGAAAAAAAACCACATGGGCCTCAGTTGCTGGTTATTATTCATGTTTACTACATTTACTCCATTTTAAAAGAAGACAAGATTAAGACAAACTTCTAGACAAGAGGTACTACCAACATTGACGATTCGGTTACAACAAATAATAAATAAATGCAGAATGTCGTGTTTACCATGCATTCAATATGATTACACACACACACACACGCACACACACGAAGTTGCGAAAGTTGGGGAAGGTAAACGGTAGAAATGTGAGCTTCAAAAGAGGAGCTTCTGAAAGAAGATGAGCAGCTAAAGACATGCCTTAACTCTACTTCTTTTTGATACCCTTAAAATACAGCACAGGTATAAAGTGCAAACTCCAAAGGGTAAAGGCAAAAGGTAAAATCAAAGGAATCAATAAAAGTTATCTCTTTTTATCCTTTGCCTTTTGCAAAGACTGAACACAAGTGAGTGAGAAGTGACTGACTTTTCAGAACAAACAACTTCTCAGAACTTTTGAAACGACTTAAGTTCCTACATGGGTATAAACTGATGGAAACGAACTAAATTTTTTTTGCCAAGTCCCAGAGGTGCTCAGGAAGTGTGCAGGAACCAGGAGCCACAGTTGAGTAGTTGTAACAGAGACTGTATGCTCCTCAGGACCAAAAATAGGTCCTAGTTAGCCCTTTATAGAAAAAAGTTTGCCAACATTCGGTCTAAATAAATGAATTAAAGGGACCCAAACTGAGGTTTACTTACCTAAAGGTGGGTGAAAGCAATGAAAGGATAGATTGAAAATAGGGGATAAAGTACAATTCTACATATTATGCAGTGAGAGTCTCCAAACCCCTCTCTGTCTTCTGCTTAAAACACCAATTCAGATTAATATACCTACGTAGGGAGACATATACATACATATAATTTATTTGTTTGTTTTGACTAAAGGAGTACTTCAGGTTTTATTTTTTAATAAAACAAGTTGGTCCAACAGTTCTATGGTACAAAATTAACCAGTTTTGAACTGATTAATGATAAAGGCACACAAATCAATCCTTCTCATAACAGTCTCCTCCCTTATGCCCTCTCTGGTCATAATGCACATCCTGGGAGTGTCTCTGGTGTACACGTTCCTGTTGGCTGCAGAAATGAAGATGCCTCTTACCAGCCTCATGGCTCTAAGGACAGTGGGACATGCTCCACATCCTGCATGTTCTTATAAACAACAGGTTGTCAAGCAGGAGGATTAGCATGGTACTTGCTGAGCCTCCAGCCTTGACGGAATCTCTCTGCTAGCACCTAGGTGGAGAAGGTCATCAAGAAAACTGCCAGTTGACCCAGGAGCTGGACATGGCCAATCAGGGACTCCTTACCCCCTTCCCTGTCCTTGAATGTACTGTTCCTGCACTGGGAGTTACTTCAGGAATGCAACCTTCAGAGAGCAATGTGTTATTGAGACCACCTGGACTGTATATGTGATTGAACACCATTAAGCCATCTATATAAATTTTAAGATTCTGACTGGTGGGTGAGGAGATCTACCATCTTGAAGCTACCCAAAACAAGCCTTATATGTAAATTCGCTTGCTTATTAAAACTGCCACCTACCGATCTGGAGTGGTCTCCCTCTTTTTTCTATCTCTCCTTGGCCTACATGTATGGGGGTCAGTTTCAAATTTCACCCAGGGAACATGCAAGATTGGGCAGCAACACTAGGTGAGCCAGCCAGGAGACTGAAGAAATGGGTCTTGGGAAAAAGGCATCTGAAGGGGAAATCCCAGGTTGGCCATAAACCTCTGCGTGTGGAAGGGTGGCTGGTATGTTAGATGCCTGTGGACTGCTATGTGGGTACAGAGATGCCCTCAAAATGCCATCTGGTTTAATGCATTTGTAGAAGGAATTACACATAGCACACCGTGGCAAAGAAGGGAAAAGAACAGCTGCCACAGTCGGCTGGCCTCTACTGTGGGCAGTTCAACCAGCTACCAAAGACCAACTAGAGGTTGAAGTGCGAGTTACAAAGCTGGAAGAAGAGCTGAGGTTAGAGAAGGGTGTGCAGTTGTCCACTCCTCTGGTGGCTTCAGAGCTAGCAGACAAGTTTGGAAAGCGGATAACGAATTGGGAGACCTCAGCATGCCATTTTGCAAAGCCAGGAGGGGGCAAGCTGTGGTGGATTAAGATCTGAGTACATATGACAAAGGCTGATTGAAATGCTAAGAGTTGGAATCTCTGGGTGTTGGGACAGAGTCCCAGAGAGCAGTTTCCAGGCTCTCAGCCTCACGTGGAAAGGTGCCGGCTTGGTTACGTGTCTCACACATGCACAGGATGCATCCCTGTGTAAGCATTTAGGTAACTAGTTGGCTATCAGCTATAACCAGTTGGCCGTCAGCCACCATTGTTCTGCATGCTATATAACTGCCATGGCTACGTTAGCGAGCATGGGTTTTGCAGATCCTACTTCCTGGTCTCTACCAGACACAATTAAGAATATAGTGGTATGGATCCCCATCCATGGCTCCATTGTTGTTCCTTTTCAGCCTCACCGTATCCTGCATTCACCTGCCGGGAGCTAAGCCCCTGCATTACACTTGGAAAGTGAAAAGAGTGAGGAGGAGGATGCTGAGATCGACAGTGAAGTGGATGAAATACCCCATGCCATCTGACCCCTAATACAAAAGGGAGCAAAAGCCCAGCAACAACCCCAGCCATTGGGACAGCCCCCAAGTCAGGCAACGTTCATGATGAGAGAATATACACCCACAGAACTTACTGACATAACTGCCAAATTCCAACAAAAGGCGAGGGAAAGTACCAGCTAGTGTGGCTGTGAGACAGAAGGGCAACAGCCTTTCTCTGACTGGGCAGGAGGCAGAAAACGAGAAAATAAGCAGCATTACCACACGCCTTGCCTTCCAGCAGTGCCTGCATGGCGCTTGGGGGTTCAAGGTACTCACTCCTTTATAGATTGGACTATTCTAGCCTGCAGGGAGGCTTGGTCCAATGAGGGGGACCTCCCTGGGCAGGAATTCTTAGGGAGCTGGGAATGAGACAGAGCATCTATGCCACTGTCTTCAAAGGCCCTGATTAAGCTACATTCAGGGCAGGAATGAAAACCAAAATACTCCAGTCTGCACCCCCAGCACCAGACATGGGATCCTGATATATCCATGCTGAGCCCAGTCGTGGGACATTTGTGATGTTGGGTCGTCCACTGCTAATCTGGAAGAAACTAACAAATCTCAGGAATGGTCTTAGGCTGTGGGAAAGATCTGACACAGAGAGGGACCTCAAAGAGCTAAGAGGCTATCCCAGACAGCTGTAAGAGCACAGTAAAAGTAAACTGGAAGCATATGTGGTTTGAGCTCATTGCTGCCACCGGAACCCCACCTGAAAAGATAGACAAGCAACCCAATGCTGTGTTGGTCAGCCTGTGGAAAGCCTTACAATGTGGAAAAGAGTTCAGACCTGCCCCTACCACCCCTAGTGTCCCACATGCTCCAGCAGAGGTCTCAGGATACAGTTCTATTTGGAGTGGGTTCTTCCCATGCCCCTGGTATTTGATGTAGGCCAAAATCATGTCCGGGTGAGGGCCAGTAAGAGTGATTAGATGCCTCATGTTGAGCTCACTATTCACTGGTCCCACAGAAATAAACAAAGGGTGATGGCTCTGGTTAATACTGGAGATGAATGCACTTCAATACATGGTAACCCTCAGAATGAGCTACATGCAATGATGTGAACCAATCTCAGATGCATAATGTTGACTGAGACAGGTAAGACACAAGAGAATAATGGCAGTATGACATAGTGTACAAAAGCTAGCCAAAACAAAATTTGTAATTTATTGATACATACAAAAATGGCAAAAATATATAAAGGAATGCAAGTAAGTGACTACTATAAAAATTAAGGCAGCCATTACCTCTAAGTCAATGCAGAGGTTTGGCATCAAGAGAAATACACAAGTAGATTATGCCCTGTATTTACCTTGGCAATATTCCAATTCTTGATGGACGTGGTATTTTCCACACTGTCCTCTATGATCATCCATAGTGACTAACACTTCCCAATAGAAAATGGGTGCTTGTGGCTGCTCAGACAAGTAGTATATGAAGTGAACTACCATGTTTTCCCAAAAATAAGACCTAGCCAGACCATCAGCTCTAATCCGTCTTTTGGAGCAAAAATTAATATAAAACCCGGTCTTACTTTACTATAAGACCCGATATGATATGATATGATATGATATGATATGATATGATATGATATGATGATATGATATGATATGATATGATGATATGATATGATATGATATGATATAATATAATACTGGGTCTAATATAATATAATGTAAGAGTGGGTCTTATATGCATTTTTGCTGCAAAAGGCACATTAGAGCTGATGGTCTAGCTAGGTCTTATTTTTGAGGAAACACAGTAGGCCATGAATAGGACAAACTTCTGCTTTGCTCTATGTCAGGACACTTGCCCTTGGAACCCAATCACCATGGTGTGAGGATGTCCAAATTAGCCTATGAAAAGAGACCTCACAGAGAGACTACATGGAGAGGCCTAATTGGAGAGAACTGAGGCCTCCAGCCAATTACCAATACTAATCACCAAACTCATGAGTGAGTAAGCCTTCAGGCCTTCCAGGTGAGAGGCATATAACTCAAAGAGAAAATTATTTCCATTTAAAATTTTTGAGCCACAATAGGGGTTTGCTAAATATGTCTTGAATTGAAATGACTTACACCAAATTTCTTTAAGGCTTGCTTCTCTATAAATCTTGGATAGAGCATTCATAAGTCACAAGTTAGAGAGGGTTTTTGCACAAAGCTCACCAGAGAGCCCTTCCTTATTTACTTGATAAGAAGGAATATTTATTATACAATGCTAGGTTTTATTACGTCACCCCCAATTCAAACCTTTCTAGGGCCCCCACTGCCTACTGTATCAAGTAAAAACAGCCTAATATTTAAAGCCTTTTCAGTTAGATTGTAGGCTTCTTTCAGTCCTCATTTTAATAATTATATAATTTACATTTCCACTCAATGACTATTAGCTAACAGCATGAGTTAATAAAACTAATTAAGTATTTTGAAATAGAAGATCTAATCCTATCACCTTTTAGTTCAGTCATTCATATGCTACGGAGAAATCACCTAGAAGTTAAAAGTTCATTTCACTTAGAAAAAAAAAAAAAATCCATAAAAGAGAAATAGAATTCCTGCCACCCTCACTCAGTAGGATACCACAATAATTAATGAGGTAATGCAATAAAAAGTGCTTTGACCTATTTATATGAAGGGTGCTTTACAGAGGTACTTTATTGTAATTATTCTCTGGTATTTTATTGTAATTATTTAATACCATGTCTAAAAAAATGTAACTTTCTAATACATAAAAGTTGTTTAAAAGTCATGTTCCAATCTTGGCTATTTTTTCTTAAAATAATTAAAATCATCACCTTATACAATTGTTTGTATTACAGATTAATGTGATAAATTGAGATAATGTATTTAAAGTGACTGGTTCTTGGTAAGACCCTAGTAAACGCTTTGTTTTTGTTTGCAGTCATAATAGTTATAGTATATATATATATATATATATATTTTTGTAAGTTGTATCAGTGCAACTTGCAGGAATATCTGAAAAAAGAGGGCAGCTCATGGAAGGCAATTAAAGTTGAAATGTGGCATTTGATAGATTATCCATAAAATAAATAAATGGAGATTATATTCTTGGATGATAGATGCTTCTTGTTTTCTTGTTTGATAGTTGTTTTTGAGCGACCTATTGTCCAATCACATCACATTGTAAAATTGAACTTTCAAAAACAGTTCACAATAATGGCCCAGTTGAGATAAAGTTGTTCAAGAAGTGAGTCATCACTGAGTGATCATTATTGAAGCATTTTCTTTCCTGGAACACAGGACGTATAACTCAAAGACAGACTACTTTCACTGTAGTAACAAATTAGATCAGTTAATAGTCAATGTTAATAGCTATCATATGTTGAACAAAAGTCATGGCGATAAATCTATATTCATCACACTACACTTATGTGCATCATACTTCCTGATTTCAAAATATATTATAAAGCTATAGCAATCGAAAGTTTGGTACTGGCACAAAAATATACATATCAAGCAAGGGAAGACATAGAGAGCCCAGAAATAAACCCACACATGTACAGTCAACTGATCTTCAGCAAGGAGCGAAAGGTCCTATATCTCATTTCCAATCCTTTGAAACATCTACTGAACTAATGTGTTTTCCTCTTTAAAATACCCCCAACAATATGAGATGTCCCTGTGCTTATAGGATTTTGAAATTTTATTTTAAGGAATCAAAAGAAATTTGCTCTGTGAGCAGGCTTTTAAATTTGGCTTAAGGCCTCTGACTCAGGGAACAGGCAGTCTCCTTCCAACTTCCTCTTCCACTGGAAAGATGTCCCCTTTCAACCTGTGTCCCTTGGTCCAATACAAATCAATGAACTCAAGACCCAATATACCATGTCTTAAAAATTCATTTAGAAAACAATTGCTCCATTCAAAGTTCATTTCCTTCCTTTATCAGACATTTCTGGAAATGTGATTTTGCAGCAAGCATTTCATTTCTTGTCTTGAAATAGACTGAGGTAAATGTAAAGTCAATGATTAGATAAACGTAATGTCTTGGGTTGATGCCACAATGCAATATTCGATGGTGTGGTCAGTACTGATGGATGTTTTTGTACAGTTACTCAGCTGTGTAATGGGACATATTCCCATGATGCTATTTAAAATACCATGTGGCTCCTCTCAATTAATATTACCAAAAGTACTTTGGCATAAATACAAAAAGCATGAGGGATTAGTGCTGAGCATGCAAGTGTAGTCCTCTTTTGCTCTGTACAGAGATTGTCCTTTATATAATAAACTGTATCTGTGTACTGTTTATTTACTGAGCGGCATCACATGCAATAAATAACACAACAGAGATTATTCCTCCTTCAAAAATCACTTTTATGAGGTTATAAATAGAAAGCCCGTGCTAACTAATCTCTGATAGTACAATTAAAGAGTAAAACCTGATGAAGTTAACACACAATACCAGTGTGCACACAAGCAAGCACTACAGCCATAGAAACACATTGTTTATGAAGTCTATTTTAATGGCAAGGAAACATATTTCTCTTCTCAATTCTCTACTATCAAGGTGCATATCATTTAATATGAAAGAGGGAAAGGAAAGAGCTAAATTTCTTGGATAAGGAATGAAAAACAGAATATCAACAGTACCTTTAGAATTTTTTTATTTTTTTTTTAAATGCAGAGGCTACATTATCTGGCACACTGGTACCCAGACTGCATAACACAGGCATCCAATGATACAATGATAAACACCTGTTTTTAAGTTCAGCTTCCTGCGATGCCTGTTCTTCCGTAGCTATATTTCACTGTTATATAGAAACCCATGATTACCAGGGAGGATGTCGAGTCACCATTAGGTGTTTCAGTGATCAAAATGACAAATCTCTAAAATGTACCTTTCTTTAAATTAAAAAGTTTAATGTTTTCTAACATATCTAACAAATAATTGTTAAAATCAATACGCTGACATTTTATCTTCTAGTGTCCACAGGTCCAGCACAGAGCAGCTTGAGATTTAGAAAGATCTGTTGTCTCTCATATTGAAGTATATGTGATCACTATTTGCAACATTAAAAATAATTTTAATGATTATTTTTTAATTATTAGTATTCATATTACTCAAAATCTTATAGTAGTACTTGCTTTGGCAGCACATATACAAAAACTGGAATAATACCAAGATTGGTATATCTTCTGCATGAGGATGACATGCAAATTTGTGAAGCATCACACTCACTCAAACTCTCTCTCACACACACACACACACACACACACCCCAAAAACAACAACCAAACAATACGGCATCTTGTTCCATGTCATTAAAAAAAAATATTGATGCATATTTGGAGGCATATGCTAATGACCATAACTTACAAATATAGTTATATTCTGAAATTTTTGTAAGTTTCTAATTTCGTAATTTAAAATCATTCTCTATAAATAACTTTTTAAAAATTCTCCCAAAAATATTTTAGATTTTTCTCTGTATTGCTAGAAGTCTATGATCAAACAATCCTGCGTTTAGATGTTTTATGTCTATTTTCTCTCTCGCTCTCTGAAACCTTGTCTCCTATTTCTGGTGTTACAAAATTGCATAACAGTTTATCTTGGTTGAGACTATTTTAAATCACTGGGCTGGTACTTGGTGAATGATTTATCAATATGGAGTCTGTTTTTTTGTTTGTTTGTTTGTTTTTCTGTTTTAGGGACTTTCACGAATTATTTCTTTGTTAATTCCCCCCCACTGCATTTCTCTAATATTCTATAGTTCTATCAGAAAATATATAAACATGTGGATCTGTTCGCCACTATTTTCTATCTCTTTGTCTTTTTCCCCTCTTTTTAGATTTCCTCTACTTTATCTTCCAAACTGTCTACTATTTTTTTCAAATAACATCCAACTTTGTTGCTTTGGATGCAATAAATAGCTGGTCTTTTCTTCTTGAGGATACTCTAACTTACAGCTTTTTGTCTTGTTTTAATAGTTTTCCTCTCCCTTGAATTATCTGTTTCTTCTAATCTTTAAAAAAATAAAATTATTCTTTGTGTTTTTTTTTTTTTATTGGAGGCTTCACTAACGGTGGCAGACAAGTTTTAATCGGTAAAGAATTCACTCAGGACTTGCAATTATAATGCTTAGGAATGTACAGGTTATTGGAAGAAAAGTATACAAAAGGGCAACATCAATGAAATAAGGAAATGCATCTCAACCAAAGGCCGACTCACAGCACAGATCAGAAGCCAGCAGTTCGCTCTGATTGTTCTCTGAGGATTGTAGTGGATGTACTTTGTCAAATAATAAACCACTAAGATGGGCACAGAACACCGTGGAACCAGGGGACCAAATGCAGGCATATTTTTGCAACATAACCAGCCCCAACGGCAGAGCCCTGTGGGTTCTCATCTAAACCAGGTGTAAATCATTATCTCACTGCTATCAATAAACAAGGCTCACAAGCAAGTACAAACCCCCAAAAACTCATCCTGGCCCCTCGAATGAAAGCAACACTATTAATCAGCACAATTCATGCTTTGACTACGTGTCAAAACTATCTTAGTGTATCTCTTGAGACAGCAGAACAGCCCAAACTAATTCCAGGCACGCTGGAATTCACCCTCGCTGCACAGAGGCTTTCGTTCAACAAAAGCGTGAAACGCAAATATTGTCTGAAACTCTGGATACAGGTGCATGGCTTACCTCTAAATCCCGGTGAATGGACATTGTCTTTGGAAAACACCAAATGGAAATTTGTGGAACTTGATGCTCTTCGATTTCTGTAGAGAAGGGTACGATCCTCGAGAAGCCAGAGCTAGTGTAAGTTCCCGTTGGGCAACCTCTCGCGAGACAGGGGAACGACGCCCTGCGCTATTCCCCCGCACCTCCATCCCTGCGCTATTCCCCCCCCCCCCCGCACCTCCATCCCTGCGCTATTCCCCCCCCCCCCCCCCCCCGCACCTCCATCCCTGCACCTCCTCTGCTCCCCTGGAAAACCTGGCCTTGGAACCCCGCAGTCCTGCGGGGTCGCATTTCCCCCTGCACTTTCAGTAGAGCTAATGTACTGGCAGTTGCCGGAGAAGTTTTTTCAGTTGTTGCTGCCGACACTCCTTTGAGTGAAGCATTTTCAATTCACACTTTGGACAGACCAAATGTTACAAATTAACAGATACAACATTCACTGGATGAAGCGGTTTTCATGGGGACTGTCTCCTTGACAATTACTGAAGCAAGACTACAGCTGTATAAACACTCCTATTATTAAGGCCATGCCCAAGGGGCCACTGCTGCCATATCGTCTACAATCCACTATGGAAGGCATTTCTTTCCATACTGAGTTTACATCATCAGGGTGAAGAAGTTGAAGGGAGCACTCTACGGCTTTGACCTGGTGGTGTCTGTTGGTTCGCAATCCCGGGATTTCCCCAAGTGAAATTCAAAACATTGCTCTTGTAAGGCTTCGTCCTTAAAGTAGCTCCTAATATGGGAACAGTGTGGGGAACATACATTCCAAGGACAGGAGAGAAAGAGCCTCTGATTGCCCAGGTCCAGGTAGAGGGTCACTCTGTGGTCATGTCCTGTCAATACGACGGTTGTAAATGTGGGCAACAGCCTTCTGTATTACATGACTGGGCCACTGTAGAAATGTATTACCATCAGGTACCTATGTGGTGACCAGAAGCCACAGGAACAGAAGTCTAAGATCGAACAAATATTTAGTAGGAACTTGTATGGGAAGGTCTTTCTTCCATAAGAATTATAATTGTGGCCCAATCCTTAGATGTTAATGTGACTGCAGCTTTAGGAATTTGACCTAGTTGTGCACACCACACATGTTGGCCGGGGGCCACAGTACTGTCAGGTGTGAGGTGATGCACTGGGGGTGGGAGGTGCCACACAAGGACTCCCACCTTCTTCCCTCTTTCAATGGTACATTTTCCATTCCAGGTATAGTGTCTTTCAACATACAGCTTGCATCAGGAAAGTGACATCCTTCTCACCCATGAGTGTGAAGTAACTTACCCATCCAGTTGAGATTTCCCATTGCAAATTCCAGTAGATGACCCCTATGCCACGTGGGATGGAGCTTGGTATTCTCAGCAGCATACCATTTTGATCCATACTGAGAGATGGGAAATAGCTATCTCTGGAGACATTCATACATTTACAGCTTAGTGCAGGGTCCCCATTCTGGGATATAAGGCAGTAAGCCCTACTGGTTGATCATTCAAATGTATCAAAACCCAGGACAGTACTTCAGTCCACATGTCCAAGGCAGTTTTACCTGTTAGTAATTTTATCTGCTGTTTTAATATTCCATTCTTTCTACCAACCCTATTGCTTGTGGGTTATAGGGGAGATGGAATCTCCATTGCACGTGACGTTCTTTGGCCTCTGTTGCATATCATAACCTTTGAAAGGTGATCCCCGATCACTGTCTTTGAGGAGGATATCTGTACATGGTACTCAGCTTCTCTAATTATCTAATGGTGGCAGCCTGGTTTGCGTGATGACAGGGGAAAGCTTCGGTTAGTTAGGGCAGATTCAGTATCCAAACAAACCAAGACATATTTACAACCCTCACTCAGAGGAAGGGGCCAATATCATCAATTTGCCAATCTCTCATTGATGGGGAACTGTGGTGGATGGCCCCCGACTCCGTTGGCAGTTGTCTCGGGCATTGTGTAGAACACACAGGACGTGTTGTTATGTATTCACCAAGTCACTGTATTTCCAGGGCTATCTGGTATCCTAAGCAATGTGCCAACCCATGTAGAAGCTACAGTAGCGTATTCATCCAATCTGTCCATACCTGGCCTAAGGAATCAGCGTCCTCATTGCCAGGGTGTGTCAGTACCTTATGCGCTAAAATGTGGAAGACAGTGAGAACAGCTTCAGACTCGCAGGTGAACTCAAATGTCTTTCCACGTATCTTTACCCTGCGAGGGCTTATTCATGATCATCTACTCACCAGCTTCTCATTGTCCAAGCCATAGGGTTAACCCCTTTGGAAGAACACAGCTATCAACACAATGGGTTAACGACCAGGGCACATGAAGAATCTATCCCCAGCCAAAACCACTCTGAGTTCAGCCCACTGGCTGCTGCGGTTTGCTTCTCTTCCCATCCAGATGGTGTCACTGTTGAGCTGAAAGCGACTGCAGTTCATGAGCCAGTTTCCCTGACTAGACTCATCAACTTACCAAGGCATTGGTGGGAACTTCCCCCACTTCCTCTCTACCGGCTACTGATGCACCACAAGGCGGGGCATTTGGAGGTTCTACATACTCTACAAGGCCTAGTAACACCCACATTTCTAGAGACAGTTGGTTGACAGTGTACTCCCCTGCTGCAAATAGATATACTATGTAGTCAAAACGGGAGTTTCAGCCACTGCAGAGATGGGTGGATGGAACATATTCTGAACCTACCCTTTGATAGGAAGGGAAGTTCTTATCATGTTCATATGTTGTTCCTTTGTGAGAGGCACTACCTGGAGGGGCACTGTGTATAATTCAAGGAGCTGTTGCTCTGAGAGGGTGTACTGGGTTTCTCTCCCTTTCCAGAGTTGGAAGCAAAATCCTACGGGTACACTTTCCTTCTGTCATCTCTGCAACTCATACCTTCCCAGAATTAGATGCATGTAACACAAATGGTAGCCCTGCTTGGGAGATGCCCAGAGCTTTCATCTGCTTCACTAGTATTTTTGCCTTCTCAAAGGCAGCTTGTTGCTCTGATCCCCTATGTGTCTTTACTTAACCGCGTGGTAGGAGGGATGGAGGCAATGTACCAGGTGAGAAATAAAAGTCTTCAATAACCTCAAAAATCCCTGCAAAAACTTGCACCTCTTTCACGTTCTTAGTAGTTGGATAAGCCTGCACCTTTTCAATAACAGTCTCTGGGACAATGCATATCTTACCTGCCCTACCATGCTCAAAAACTTTATGGCAGTACCTGGGCCTTGAATTTTCTACAGGGTCACCACCATCTTCTCACTCGCAGGTGTTCCAGCAAAGTCTGCAGAGAGGCAAGTCTTCACATGTCAACATTCTATCATCAATATAACAGGCCAGTTTTACTGATGTGGGAAACGAGAACAGGAACAGGTCTTGGGTTACCACCTATGACATGTTGTGGGGGCTATGTAGGTAGCCTTGGGGAAGCACTCGAAAGGTCCATTTTTGTCCCTTCCACATGAAGGCAAATTGGTCTTGGGACGCAGTGGGTGGGGGGATACTGAAAAAAAGCTTTGGAAAATCCAGTACAACATGGTACATTCCTAGGATTGTGGTCAAAATATTGAAAGTAGTGTCAATGTCGAACATAGCCTCATCAATGAGGAGGCACTATGGTTCAGTGATCAGTAGTCTGCTATTATCCTCCATGAGCCATCTGGCTTTTTTACTGGCTAGACTGGGCTGTTGAAAGCACCATGAGTAGGGCATATAATACTCACTTGGTGCAGCTCTTAGATAGTTTCTCCTATTTCCTTATGCTTCCTCCACCCCTGGCAATTCATATTGTTTGTCAGTTATCAGTCTTCCTGGGTGGGTAGATTTACTGGTTCCCAATCAGCATTTCAGCATTGGTTTGATTACTCTAACCTGGAGGCAGAATTCCATGACAGTGGTTTGCAGAATTTTACCTTGTAGGATATCAATACCCAATATGTTCTCTGGTATTGAAGAGATTAAAAGCCTCATCTTCTCAGGAGGGAGAAGACCCAATTTGCAGTGTCAAAGGGAACTTCCTCATTATAATTGTTACCCTCCACTACCATCCATGGTGCTTAGGAGGCTAGAAATATTTCATTGCTGGAATGAATATTAAAATTCCAATGAGATACTTCTGCACAACCAACTTCATAAAAATTAAGAAGTAATACAATGTCAAGTGTAGATAAGGAGGTGAAATATCAGGGACACTCATACCCTGCAGGTGGTATAGTTATTTTGGAAAGCAGTGTAGAAATGTCTTAGTGGTGTTGAATTTGTTTATACCCAAAGTGCGATTACGTGCACCTAAAGTATGGACAAAATGTTCTCAGCCGCATTATGTATAACGTTGGAAAAATCCAATTTATTGTCATTAAAATGAATAAATGAATTATTGTGCATTTATAAGTTTAATGCAAAACTCTGGTATTGACATGTTATTTTATTCATTTATATATTTGGTTTCAAAAATGAGCTTAGGCAACAAAATACATGCAGTGAAATAAAACAAATAAGAAAGGAAGAAAAGCAAAATGAGAAAAATAAAGGCAATCAATCTATAGAGAAACCATTAATAAAGTAGCTTATGTTCACACATGCTAAATCAATAACAAAGTTCTGAAATTTGTATGAAGTTATTTTTGTTTTCATAACATTAAGATTTGAGTTCTTATAGCCCCATCTAACCATTTCTCAATGTAATCACTTTAAAAAAGTATAATTAATATTTGGGAGAGGTTTTCTCAAATTTTTTTGAAACCGAAAGACTTCCATCAAATACATGAGTGTCAGACTCAGCTTCTTAGATTTGTTATTGCTACTTTGAATGGTGCAAGATGGCATTAACATATTGTATATTTCTCCCACACTCCCGTTAGTACTAATATTATCATATACTTTAGTAATTTTGGAGGTGTGGACAAAAATGTTTATTATCAGCTAATGAAATCTCTTCTTATATGGAGTTCTATTCTGTATGTATTAATACAAAAATTATCTCTGTATTTGAGATAACATATAAGGTCTCAGCATAGCCATAGCCTTTGTCCATTGTTACAAGTGTAATTTTGTAGCTGAGATAGGATGTCCGCTGCCTACGAACATTTTTAAAAAAGGCAAATTGTTTTTCTCTCAATAAATTTTCCATGAGTTTTAGATTAAAATGGCACTAGAATAATCGATGCCTAATGCTTCCTTTTGTCAAAGAAAAGGTGATTTTTTTCCTTCTTTCTACTCCTGATAACCTTTTCATTGGGCTTTATGCTCTCTAGCCTTCCCTCTGAGATCTTGCCCAGATAATTATACCCTTTCTTTTCAAAAGCTGCAATCTCCTCTGGTTTCTCCATCCAGAAAACAAGCTGAATTTTCCCGTTACAAATAAAAAAGGGAAAAAAAAAAGACTAAACAAAACAAACCAAGCAAAACATCTCCCTCATCTGCTTAATCTACTACCTTGTTTCTTTAGTCCTTTCTCTTCCGACTGCCTGATGCTCATTGAATCCTTAGTAAAGTAAATTCTGAGTTATTTTACTCTTTGCTTTATTCCAAACCACTTTTTTTCCTAAAGTAATCAAGGGTCTCTTAATTGCCCAGAATGGTGATCTCATTTGTTTTCCCTTATTGTAATATGTCTCATTCTAACATTGGTCCCTCATGAATACTTGATATTTCTCAAACTATTTCTTAGACTTCTGTCATAATGTTTATTTTTGGCTGTTTCTTACCATTTTGACCATTTTTTCTCCCTCTCCCTCTCTAGCACATCCCCACTCAATGATGGTTTTCTCTTCGGGATTTGCTTGTGGCCCTCAGCTTTTCTCCTCCACTTCCTCCAAAGTGATTTCCTTCCATTCCTATAATTCAGCACGTAATCTCTAAACTATTAAAGCCCTAATCTAAATTATCTCCACTCCTTTTCTTGGACTCAGGACTGGCATTTATTTTTGCATCCTAGTATGACATCTCTACAGTTGCCACATAGTCCCATTAAACACATGCTTAAGACAACTGTTTCATCTTTCTCTAATAATCCATTTTTCTATCATATGTACACTGTCCAAAATTCTATATTCCAAACAAAAATCTTAATTTTTTTCTCATAAAATATTTCTTGTTTTCTTTTCTCATTCCCCCCCACCACCCATACACACACTCTGTCTCTCCATCTCTCCATTACTAGACATGAAATTTCTACCTTCACAATGTCTCAGAGTAAATAACTGTGTAGTATATTAAAAACTCTACCCTATCACCTGCTAGTGAATAGTCCATACTAGACTCACTCTCAATAAATTATTTTGAGAGAATGAATAAAATGTAACATTCCCCCCCAATCTATTTCTATAGCTTAAATTTAGGCCTTTAGAGCTTCTTCCCTACACATCACCATAGTCCTTCTCACTGTTCTCTTTGCAGCTGATCTGTCCCCACTGTAGTCAATGCTCTGCACTCTGTGGAGATTACTTTCATATACATGTATCACATTACAGTAATATTTATGCATAATTTCCATTATATGAAGAGTTTTCCCAAATCTTAAAAACTTATGGAAAAAAACTTAACATACAACTTAATGTGCCATAGGGGCTCTTCATCTTCAGATCTCAGCTGCTTTGCCACACTCATCCCCTTCACATTTGGCCACTGCCTAGCACACTTCTGCCATATTCACCTAGCTCTCTGACAAGCTGTCTGTGTAGCTAGTTATAGTTCTATAGTTCTCTAGAACTCAAGCAATGTGCTTCCTTTTTTCCTAGCCTTTCAAACTGCTATTTATCCCAGACATCTAACTACATTGACAACAAACAGAGTATCTTTCTGGATTCCTCCAAGCAGTTTGTCATATCTTTCCTCTAAATTCTCAAAGCCCTTTTCTCCTTTCAACATTGTATCATTTATCACTTTGTGGCGGAATTTTCTAATTATATACCTGGTCTCTCTTACAAAAATACTAGCTCCTAAAAATAAATCTTCTCACATTTTCTTTTTTAGTCGCTATTACATTGTCTGGAATTATTATAGGCACTTAATATATGCTTGTGGAATAAATTTTACTTCAAAAATTTTCTTTACTATTTTTAACCCATTATCATGACTTGTATATTATATTTTAAAGTGTATGATGTAGAGAGATGTAAGATGGCAGAGTAGATAAACACTGTGCCTGCTTTATAGCTCCTACCAGGTAGTTCCCAGTTGGTCACAGGCAGTGGGTGACCTGGGCCTGCACCAGAGCCCCTCCCAAGAGGCCCCAGAACCAACATACTTGGAAGTTGGCTTCAGATCAGAGCAGAGCACCACCCAATTAGTCCCCAAACAGTACACATAAAGGGTGGTCTCAACAGGTACCAGAGCCCACTGGGGCAAATTCTACTCAGTGGAGTAAGCTCCTATAAGGCACAGCAGCCTATGCGGTGTGGATGTGGCAAAATCCCACAGCCAGGCAGCCTGAGGGTCAGTCCCACCCACTGACATGCTAATAGCAACTGAGTCTCAACTATAATGGGAGGGCGCCCACAACCCACATAAGGGACACTCCTGGAACACCCGGTGCAGGTGACCAGGGAGACTATGCCACTGGGCCCCACCGGACACCTACTACATAAGGCCACCCAGCCAAGACTGGGAGCCATAGCAGATCTACCTGATACATAAAACAAATACAGGAAAACAACCAAAATGAGGAAACAAAGAAATGCATATCAAATGAAAGAACAGAAATGGAGAAAATGCCAGATAAAGAACTAAACAAAATGGAGGCAAGCAAACTATCAGATTCAGAGTTTAAAACACTGATTATAAGGATGCTCTAGGAACTTAGAGAGAACTTCAACAAAGAGATAGCAAGCATTAAAAAAAAAAGCCTTAGAAACCACACACACACACACACAAAAACAACCAGTCAGAAGTGACAAATACAATAACTGAAATGAAAAATGCACTTGAAGCAATCACCAGAAAGTCTGAAACATAGGATTGAATCAGCAATTTGGAAGACAAGGTATCATAAAACACCCAATTGGAACAGCAAAAAGATAAAAGCATCAAAAAAAAAAAAAAAAAAAAAGAAAAAGAAAGAAAGAAATGAGGAAAGTTTGAAAGACCTCTGGGACAACATCAAGTATAGCAACATTTTCATCCCAGGGGTACCAGAAGGAGAAGAGAGAAAGCAAGAGATTGAAAATCTATTTGAAGAAATAATGACTGAAAACTCTCCTAACCTGGTGAAAGAAAGAGACATATGAGTCCAGGAAGTGCAGTGACTTCCAAACAAGATTAACTCAAACAGGCCTACAACAAGACACATTGTAATTAAAATGGCAATGGTTCAAGACAAAGAGAGAATCCTATAAGCAGCAAAAGAAAGACAACTAATAACTTATAAGGCAGCTCCCATAAGATTGTCAGCTTATTTCTCAACAAAAACTTTGCAGGCCAGAAGGGATTCGCACAAAATATTCAATGTGATAAAAAGTAAGGACCTACAATGAAGAGTACTCTACTCAGAAAGGCTATTATTTAAAATTGAAGGACAGATAAAGATCTTCCCAGACAAGAAAATAAAAAAAATAAAGGAGTTCATCACCAGCAAATCAGTATTACAAGGAATGTTAAAGGAATTTCCTTAAGACAAAAAAAAAAAAAAAAGATAGAAAATATGAAAAATAAAATATCAATAGCTCTATATCTATCAACAATTATTTTCAATGGAAATATATTAAATGCTCCAATCAAAAGACATAGGAGAGCTGAATGGATAAGCAAAAACTCTTATATATGCTGCCCACAAGATACTCACTTTAGATCGAAAGACACACACAGACTGAAAGTAAAGGGATGGAAAAAGACATTTCATGATAATGGAAATTAAAAAAATTAAAAGGTTGGGGTAACAATACTTATACTAGACAAAATAGACTTTAAAACAAATGCTATAACAAGAGACAAAGAAGGACCCAGTAATGCCATTCTGGTTATTTATCCAAAGAAAACCCCAAATGTTACTTTATGGGGACATGTGCATCCATATGTTCATTGCAGCATTGTTTACCAATGGCCAAGATGTGGAGGCAGCCGTGTACATGGATGGATGACTGGATAAAGAGTAGGTGGTATATATATATATATGTATGTATGTATATGTATATATATGTATATATGTATGTATATGTATATATATGTATATATATATACGTATATATACATATATACACATATATACATATATACATACATATACATATACATATACATGTACATATACATATACATATACATATACATATACATATACATATATATATATATATATATATATATATATATATATATATATAGTGGAATATTGCTCGGCCACGGATAGGAATGGGTTCTTGCGTGGATGGACCCAGAGGGTATTGTGTTGAGTGGAGTGTCAGACAAAGAAAGACAGACGCAATGTAATTTCACTTACATGTGGAATCTAAAGAATAAAATAAACATACAAAGCAGAAACAAACTCATAGACACAGGAAACATTTTGATGGTTGTCAGATGGGATGGGGGTTGAGGGTGTGGGTAAAAAAAAGGGGAAGGGATTAAAAAGTACAAGTTGGTTGTTACAAAGTAGTCACGGTGATATAGGGTATAGCATAAGGAATATAGTCAGTAATATTATAATAACTATGTATAGTGTCAGATGGATACTAGATTTGTTGGGGTGATAGATGAGAGAGGTTTTGGGGAAGGGTGATAAAGGTGAAGGGATTAAGAAGTACAAATTGGTAGTTACAAAATAGTCATGGAGATGTAAAGTGTAGTGAATACAGTCAATGATGTGGCAATAACTATATATAGTGCCAGATGGGTAGTAGACTACTCAGGGGGATCACTTCTTAAATTATGTAAATGTCTAACAACTATGCTGTACACCTGAAATAAATATAAAACAATATTGAATATTAACTGTAATTGAAAAAAATAAAAAGAGGAGAAAAGGTGAAGGGGAATAAGAGGTTCAAATTTCCACGTATAAAACAAATAATTCACGGGGATGTAATGTACAGCATTGGGAATATAGTCAATAATATTGTGATAGCGTGATCTGGTGTCAGATAGTTGCTGGAGTTATCACAGCGATAACTTTTTTAGGGATATAAATGCTGAATAACTATGGCATACTCCTGAAACTAATATAATATTGTATGTTACCCATATTTTTAATAAAAACCTTTAAAAATAAAAAAATGAAGTGCATGATGTAAACCATGTTGTTATTGCCTTATACATAGAAATCAGTGAAATATCTGTTAGTCCTTGATTTCTAAAAGTTTCAAAAATACAGAAAAATAGATTTTATGAAAAAAAAAGTACCAAGGGAAATAGTATTTCTCTATTTTACCACTTTTAAGTACATATTACATTATTTTGAATTTTTTATTAACACATTTTATTTCTATAAATTACTGATTACACTGCTGATTTTTTTCAAGCCAAGTTGTATTGAACTTAAAATATTTTTGTTCCCCAAGGCCCCCAAAATGTGTACAATGTGAGTACAGCCATGTAGAGTTCTGTAAATGGTGTCATGAGTTAGTATACAGAATAAAGTACTATCCATCATAGTATGTTAGGATTTGGAGGCTCTCGATATGTATGTATGTGAAGAAACTAAGTCAAAGAGGGATCTCCTCAAGTCAATGCCAATCTGTGTAGTTAGTGTTTCTTTACGTCATATAGTGCTGTCTTACTATGATGCCAAAAAAGTTCCGTCAGGCCCATCTCTAATAATTCTGATGGCTGGGGCCAAAGTATAAATTGAGATGCACATTCCAAATATTTAATGCATAAATCCAGCTACACCCACCACCCAGCTGGCATTCCTACCAATTCCTACCACTGTTCTTTTAAGTCCTAGAAGCTAGAGTTAGAATAATCATTCCTAGACTTAGTCTCAGTTGTGATAAATATCATTAGGTTGTCTGTCCTTGAAATTCAGATTCAATTTCATCCACTGTTTAAATCTGATTTTACAAATCAAACTCAAGTAAGGAAACAAATGGAAATGCATCTTTCAGCAGCATCTTCTGACAGTATATGATAAACAGTATCATTTACAGGACACTGCATCATACCATTTACATTTAGAAGGAAGAAAAGTGCTGATTAAGCTTCCATTTGGCCCAGGCCTTCCAATACATAGTGTGTTAAGCAATTCAATCTGTTTAGTTTTAAAGCCACACACATCTCTAATCATAACACGCCAGAAGCAATAAAGCTACCAGAATGAGTGGGACTGTTTTCTTCTGACATGTTATAACATCTCTGAGCCAGCAGTAGCCCAAAAAACATGGGTTATTATTATCTCTGGATTGACAGCTCAGCATCCAAGGATCTCTTCCTCTCCCCAAGGTTTGTTTTTAAAACCCACAAAGGGCTTCATTAAAATAAGTATAAATTTGTATTTCCCATTCTATGATTCACCTACTTGTTTCAAAGAAAAAACAGCATCTGACTGTATTTGCAATTAAATAATCTCCATGGTTGGAGAAAAGTTAAACAAAACAAGAGAACTGCTAAACATTGTTGAGATTTTGTTGTTAGACTTGGTGAAAGTTGCACATGCATTAAAATTGCTCCTTTTTTTAAAACATATTACAGATGGTTATACTCCTAGAGGAATACCAAGGATTTATATTATGACATAAATATAAAAATACAAAGAGGAAAACCTCATTACATTATGATTTCAGATGATTACATAAATGTCTGAGTCGATGGTGATCTTTTAGTAATTATGAAGAAATTCCCTATGTAAAGCGTTGACAGTAAAAAAAAAAAAATTAGACTATTAGATCCTATTATCATGTTATTTGGATAGTTGTTTTAAACACTCCAATATTTCAAAGTAATTTTTATCTTATTGATCTTTCTACTTATAAATCACTCTTATCAGTTCTTTAAAGTAATTTGTAACACATTGTCTTGACATCCAATTTTTGTTACTGAATGCAATATATATATATATATATATATATATATATATATATATATATATATATATATATATATAATTTGAAATAGTTTGCAATTTAAATTGGCTTTCTTTTCCATTAGTCCAAAGTACTTAGATTTGTCTTTTTTCATTTTAGAAACCCTTGGTTGGAAGCCAATATTCTTTCTTTATTACGCCCCATTTACCTTAATTATCCTTGCAAAAAAATAACAAAAAAATCTAAGGAAAGAAAGAATACTTGTGTCTTAAATTATTCCTTATTAGAATATTAAAATTCAGAAAGAAGACAATGTGGGTCATCGGCTCTCAAAGAACAAGGATAGTAAAATAGGGAATTGAAAAATAATATTAAACTATATCCGGATATGAATAAGTGTTTTATGGCAGTGAAATTTTAAATTACCTGAGTAATTTTGTTAGTTATAGTACATTAGACTTTTCATGCTGAGTTGTGGTAAATGTGTGTGTGTGTGTGTACAGAAAGAGAGAATGTGCATGCTAATTTGGATTGCCTTTAAATTCATTACTAGGATAGTATTTGAATCCTAACTCTTCATCTTGATCTGAAACAAATCTCTGAAACAAATCATCACTCAAGTCAAAGCTTAGACCACATTCTGATCTTTTTCAAACTACATTTATTATACTATTAAATGTGTAGTTATCATACACTGCTCTGTAGGCTGTGTGTGTGTGTGTGTGTGTGTGTGTGTGTGTGTAATCTGTCTATTTAATGTATTTTCATCTATGCATTCATCCTTCAAGTATAAGCTTAAATGTCACTTCCTCTTTAAAGCCTACTCATGTCATTCTCTAACTAGGTCAAATCTGTTAATTGCATGTGGCCACAACACTTTTTTCTTTTCTGTTTTTTAAATTAAAGTTTATTGGGGTGATAATTATTAATAAAGTTACATAGATTTCAGGTGTACAATTCTATATTACATCATCTATAAATCCCATTGTGTGTTCACCACCCAGAGTCAGTTCTCCACCCATCACCATATATTTACCCTTTTTTTTTTTTTGTTTTGTTTTGTTTTTTGTTTTTAAACTATACTTGAAGACGTATTTGTGTATTGACATGTACTGTTTCCTGCTCTTGATTCTGTGCTCCATGAGGTGGTGACCCTTTCTACCAATCCATGTGAAATGCATGGCCATAGAATGGCAGTGTGGCTCCATGATGAACGAATATAAAGATGAATGAACATAAAAAAAATGAAAAATAGTGTAAGATTCTTGAGAATCACAGAATCACAGTTTTTTATCTGGATGCATATTACTTGGAATTACTACTAGAAAAGCACCAAAATCTGTACTAGATAATGACTTACAGTTTTGTGAGGAGATAGATGTTAATCAAATAAGTACATAAATTAACATAAAACAACACGGTGATGATTGCATGATAATAAATGAAAGATATATGATATCATGGTAGATGGAGCAATAAGAATGCATATTAGGCTAATTTCCCTAAGTCAGGAGAAGTTGTGCCAGGTTTTTCTGCAGAATTTAAAATAGAGCTGAGATCAGGAACAGAGTGTGGGTAAGGTTGATTTGATATTATTACACCTGTCAGAAAACAAAACTAGAGCCTTGGGATGTTTATAAATTTCCTATATAAGTAGCTAATTTGTTGAAGGGCCAAGGCTAGATCTCAAGGAGAAGTAATAGCTACATTTATTAAGGTACTATCAATCGTTATTAACTGCTCTGAAAGATTATTTTTGTTTATCACATTTAACCTCTCTCTCTCTCTCTCTCAGTTCAGTTACCTTTATTTGACTTCTTGGCTCCCCAACATGAAAAGAGAACGAATTATCTGAATGATTAGCAACAAATGAGCTATTAATTTATATGCACTACTAATTACGATTGTCATTCTCTAAAAACCAAATTCATACTAATTCATGGATGACCCCTTTTACTTGTCTATGTTCTCTAGGCACCTAGCCATCTCAGTAAACTAAACTGTGGCCGGGTCTGTGGTTGGAACTGTTTTGTTCCACCCATCCCTACTCCATTCAGTACGGTGGATTACTGGAGTCATGCAGCATTCTGTACCTCTGCATGATTGCCACTGCTTTTAATCTTGTGACATATGACCAGAAGGAGATCAATAATATCCAAAAGAGTCAGATTCTCTTTCAGTGTAGATTAAAAAAAAAAAAAAAAAAAAAGTTTTTGCCCTATAGGCTTATTCATGTGATTTACCCCGATAAATCCATGTGTCTGCATTCGAAGTTGCCTGATTTCTACCTTCCCAAATTGTCATATAATTTTCCATATGGCTACTACTACTACTACTGTGTATATATTCTTCTTAGGGATTTCTTGGGAAGTAGTGGATATGATATCTATGACAAGATGCAGTGACCCCTGATTTCCTGGCTATACTATCATGTAATCTACGGGGCTGGGAAATTTTGGCCCATGAGCAAAATTCTACTGGCTGTCTTTTTTGTAGGTAAAGGATTATGGGAACATGCCCATTCATTTGTGTATCATTTCTGGCTGCTTTAACACTATAATGTCAGGGTTGAGTAGCTGCCAAAGAGATTTAATGGTCTACAAAGCTGAACATATTTACTATCTGACCCTTTACAAAAAGTGGTTTAAGACCTTGATCTAAGGCAACCTTTATTTCTAATGATAAATACTATTTACTTAATATTTCTTATTATTTCTAAATACTTTGATTGAATCATCTGATAGAAATACTAAAGATTTATAGTAACCTAATGTCGCCACTGAGAAATTGTGCAGTTGAGTAAAATAAACAGTTCTACCAGTAAGTGATATACATAGAACATAGAGGGCTTAGAGACACTTGAATTTCCCTCTGCAATGAATGAAAAGTAAAAATAAAAAAAGATCTGAGGTATACAAAAGAAACCTTAGATCCCTTATGTTCTTCCGTTTTTGTACATCAGACCTCTTGTGATTTATATCTTCCTTAGTACAGTATTTAATTCAGCTAGATTTCCCTTGTCCTCTTAAAGTTGACTCTGGACCTCCCTCTGCTTTAGGGTGGCTTTGCCTGGGGGGCCTTGATAAATAGTATTTTCGGGAGCTGATGATAAAGAAAGTGTTCTGTGTGTAGGAAGATCAAGTATGATCCTGGGCTAGTTGGCTCTGCTGACAGGCTAAGTGCTGATAGACTAATATAACAATAATATGTCAAAACAAAACAAAACAAAAACATACATCAAATATATATTTTAAAAATACTTTATGAATCAAAGATTTTTCATGGTGGTACTTTCAAATCAATTCATGGAACTATCTTGCAGTAAGATATGTTTATGAAATATTCCAGGATGTTTCCATAGAAATATTCCAGGATTTGTTTTGTTTTGTTTTGTTGTTTTATAAATTTCTTTATTGTAAGTTTATTGGTATTTCAAGGGGGAACGGAAGATCCTGTGTGTAACCAATCCACCATCTTTAACTGGATGTTCCTAATATTTATTTAAATCTTTATTAATTCCATTTTATTGCATGGAGAACATGCAGACTAGCCACTCCTTGGAGGTAGCTGTTGTTACATATGAAGGAAGCATATATGTTAGGAACTGTATTTGGGTCTTGAAGAGAGAAAACTCATTTATAGAGAAAGAGATTAAAACAATGACAAAGATCTACAGAGCTGTCATAGGAGACCCTGTGACTCAAGGGAGAAAGAGAAGCTATAAATCCTAATCTCTGATATGCTTTTCAGCACTTACCTGGATTTGGTCCCTGCAAGATTCAACTACACTTCCTTTTCTTGAATTCCCTTTGATATGCCTCTAACCTAACTTCTCTCTCTCTCTCTCTCTCTCTCTCTCTCTCTCTCTCTCTCTCTCGTAATTTCACTATTAGTTTGGCTCTGTACATAATGATTATTTTCTTGTCAATCTTAGATCTTAGAGAACAGTGTCTGTCCTTACACATGTATACCTAGCCTCCCTCATACCACTTGGAACTCAAAGTGTGTTCAACACTCAGTTCCTGTCTGAATAGCTAGTGGATACATTATTTTCTCCTGTTATCCAGTAACTCAAGTGATGAAATAGGTTCTTGAGGTTGTATTTTTCACCTTTTCAGAGCTATTTGAAATGGATTAGTCTTCTATCTTAAACATAACGCTAGTGACAATTTAAATGATAAATGTAGTTCCAAAAAGATTTCGCTTTTCAAATAATTACGAAAAAAGACTAATTCAAGGCCCATGGGAATTAATTTTTGAATGAATATTTTTCCTGTTGTATGTAATGTACATGTTTTCTTTATGGGTAAATGATTAGCACAATTGGAAATGTCGGGTTATCAAGTCAAACTCTGAACATTACCTCTAATTTGAGTTATATTTTGTGGACTACAACAATTTTATGAGCGTAAAGATTAAAAGATGCACTTTAATGGAAAATATGGGGTTGGTGTGCTGTGCAATGTGATCACAGGGGTGTGGGTGTTCAGAAGAGTTTAGTATGAGTGTATGTTTGCATGAGACCTTGGTATTTTTCTTAACAGCATTTAGCAGCCCCTTCTTTTTATCACTTCATGGGTTGACAATCTATTATTAGTTGTTCTGAAGAATTCGCCAAAGTCCAGTTTTAAACTATTTGTTAATTGACCATCATCCAGAATTTATTTTAGTTATTACCTGGCATACATTGAGTATTTTTATTATGCTTTCACGATTTGCAGATAAATGTTTTTCAAAACTGATAAATTATAATTGAGAAATGTTAAATGTATCCCACATCAAGGCTATGGTAGGCAAAGCACTGGATTAGAAGTCAGAAAATCTGAACTATAATGATTTTCCACTAACTAGCCAAGTGACCTCGGGCAATTTAAGAAACCTAAGTCTCTAATTTTGAACAACAACCAAACAAAAATGAAAAAAAAAACAAAAAAAAAAACAAACTGAGGTCACTAAGGGCTCTTCCATTTTGAAGACTAAATGATTCTATCAGAAATATATATGGGCATAGTTTTATGACACAATTTAAAAAAAAGGAGACTGCATAATTGTAATATAAGTTTTCACTTCCACAGAATTGGGTGTAATATTGTGTTCTCAAATGTAACAACCTCACAGATACCTACAAGACTGTTGAAATTCACAAAACTGTCACGTGGATTGGCTTTCTGAGGAATCCAGAGTCCAGGTTGGCAAATTTGCAACATGAAATGCAAAATGACAGTTAAACATATACTTGAATGTATGTAAGTATGGTTAAAGATGAGATAAAATGTATAAAATGTTTTCCTGAAATCTCAACACATTCCCTACCACCCCACACCAAGGAAATGAATGAACACAACAAGCACTGGGAGGAAGGATGGGATATTATGACTAGTCCCAATAACATCTCCATGAATTCAGTACTGCCTATGTTAATTTTGGATTAAGAGTTAAACACGTTACTAAAGCTACGTAGCTTCAAGTCTTTACCTCTTTGACAATTACAATATTTCAATGATATGTTTGCTATGAAATTACAAATTCTAGCTTTTCACTTCTTTGGATTAGGAAAGAGGATTAGGTAAAGGAGGTTAGGAAAGACCCCTTTCTGAGCCCAATATATTAAAGGGATTGGGATGGTGGAGAGGTAGAAAAACAAAAGGTGGAGAATATTCTGTTATCTCTGAAAAAATTCAGGGACAGAAAAAAAAAAGGAGTACCTTCTTGAAATGCCTTGTTCTGAAGTAATCTGAGCAGTTGTTGTTTTTAAATTCCCTTCAGTTAAATATGCGTTCATCATGCTGTCTGTACAGAGCAATGATTTGTTTTGCTGTCGCTGTTGGCAAAGCAGGAGGTGTAAATATGTTTTTCAAATCCTCCAGGGAACTGTAGAGGTCTTCCCCACCCCCCACTCGAAGATTAACTTATCTGCAGCCTCTCCCTCTTTGGCAGGCTTCCGTGCATGAGCTAGACGCAATCCTCCATCTGGAATCTTCAGTGATGCAACCCTAGCACGTCCTTAGGAAAAAAACAGAAAAAGAAAAAAGGAAGCTTAAAAATCACTGTTTTGTCACTAATAGTTTTGAGAATGTGGAAACAGCATATGATAATGTATAGACAATGAGCCTATGCTTCACAACTAAAGTACTAGTGCTGGTACATGCACATACAAGTACTTACCATTCTTCAATTAGAAATCAAAAATGTGAAAGAGGGACAATCATATGTATTATGATTAGAAAAGGATTTTATCCTGTCCTGTATCCTTGGGTATTTCATACATGGCTTTTAAGAGCCACGTGGAGACCTACTTAATTTTCACTTAGATCCCAATATATTAATATATAAATAACACAAAAGACTCAAAAAAAAAGCCAATACGTACAGGTAGTTAGGTAGGCATGGTTACCGCTCCTCCTAGGTTTGTCACCAGAGAGGAGAATTAAAAGCTTCTGTCCACCACAAAATGTCACCTGGGTACAAGATACAAGACACATTCTCCTTTAAATAAATGGATAATTCCTAAACACTGTATTTCTTTGATCATAAAATAGACAATTTTTCATTTAAGCATTTCCAGTATTTGACCCCCTTTGCCCTCTTCTACCATCCGCCCCCTTACCCTTTGTTACCCACTAAATTATTGTCTGTGTCTATGAGTTTTTGTTTCTTTATTCGTTTGTCTTATTCCTTGTTTGCTTTCAATTTTATATCCCACAAATGAGTGAAATCATATGGTGATGGAAGGAGACTAACTCTGGATGGTGAGCACACCATGTGATGTAGTGTCACTACCATTGTCATCCCAACAAATTTAATTTTTAAAAAGTAAAGAAAAATAACAGCTAAAAAAAATACCACATTTCCAATATTAAGAAGTATCATACAATCAATATATGCACTTAATATAATGTATCTTTATGCTTCACCAACATGCCATTATTAAAGAGATGGAGTGTTATACAATTATCAGCATCTTAAAATGAAGAGAAATGATATATGAGAACAAGCCCCATGTCAATGAATTAAATGGTAGATAGTGGCATTATTTCTGTAATCAAGAGCTGAGGGAAATTAGTGTTGACGACCATTGATCATTTTGGCACAGGTATGACAAATATTAAACATGTCAAAATAAAAAGGGCTTTGCAAATTTTTTTCTTTTTTAAATTGAATTATTATCCACAGTATTCAATAATCAAATTTATAAGGAAAATCATTCTAACTGGTGATCTTTGGAAACTGGTGTGCATGCCTTGAATGCATTACTTGTGTGGCAACCTGTGCACCTAATTTGCCTGAATCAGCAGGAGGCCTTAGTTTGTTATCTCTGCAGTATTCACCTTCATTTATTAATTCCTCTAAACAGAAATATGCTATAAATAGTTGGATAATTTTTTATGTAAGAGGAAAACTGGGAGAAAATATTAAAAGTTTATTATAACTGATTTTTAAGGCTCTGGATTGCTGACCACAAGTAATGAAACTCAAAATCAACTGTTCTGAGACTCCCTCAAATAGTCAAGTTGATAAATAAGCTGGAAAAAGCCCTCAGTGACTGAAGTGATGGGTAATAACAAGCCACAAATAGTAGTAACAGGATCTGAAGACAGAAATTAAGCTATGTTTTTAATAAATCATAAAAGGAGGACATTTTAAAACAGGACATAAATGGTACTCACAAAGGAAATCAAAGGTTATGGAGAAACAAACGCAGGAACTGGCATGAATGTGAATGTATAGCATCACAGTGGACGGGTAAGACAGCCAAGAAACTGTGGTGGGACCTTAGAAGAATTTTTCCCTGGGGCACTGGAAATGTATTAGACCTGAAAGAAAAAGTTGACATCGGAGCCTTGGCAAAATTGCACTTAGGCTTCAAGAAGATGACTCTTCTAATTAAGCTACTGGAGCAGGGGGACTGGAAAGAATAAATCCAGTTAAAGTACAATTTCAAATGTCTTACAAGAAATGATACCAATAGAAAGAAAATGGCCATGGATATAGAGGGTTTATGGAAGTAACTTTCTGCATGTGGAGAGCAAGAAAGAGGAAAAGGGATTAGAAACCACACAAAGTTGATATGCTTGAGTCACTCAGAAGACGGCCATGGAAATAGGAGAGGTGCAAACCAGAAAAACAGATATGAGGATAAAATGATAAATTCAGTTTTAGAAGTATGTTTTTAGAGGTGTTAATGGAATGAAGAGCTGGAAATTATAAACAGGGATTGAGAATGAAGAGCAAAATCTCCATTCAGAAAGGTCTGGGTGTAAACACATTTGTACATGTTATCTCTAAGATCCTGTCGGTCTTCTCATTATTAGTTCAGATTATTTTTCCTTTTGTTAACGTAGATTATTCTTAATGCTGTATTAGTCATTGCTATTGTAATAGCAGTGACTTTTTTGTAAGTTTGCTCCTATTTTAATAACTTCTTAAATTTTATTCAGACACAGTGGATAAAACTGTAATAACTATGTATGGTGTCAGATGGGTACTGGACTTGTTGGGGTGATCACTTTCTAAGTTACATAAATATCTACTCATTACGTTGTACACCTGAAACTAATATAATATTGTGTAGCAACTGTAAGTTAAAAATCTTTTAAATTAAAAAAAAAATAAAATAAGAACCTTTGGGGGGGATAAAAGTAAAAGAATCACTCATTTTGAAATTGATGTTAATAGTTTTTATTTAACCCAATATATCAAAAATAAAATCAATACAATATGCAACAACAACAAAAACAATTTTATTCAGACAAATCTTCTGTGTATCCATTTACTATGCCTCAGAGTTAGCTCTATCCTGAATAATCCTTACTATTATCCCTAAATAATATATACTATAATTTTGCATGGTGCTAAACTTTCTATAAATGATATTATCAGCAATTTGTCTTTTTTCATGTGACATTAGTGTTTCTTAAATGCAGCTCTAATTCCTTCATTTCTATGGCTGTCCACTTTTTTTTCTTTTTTTTTTTTTTTTACAAATATGGCACAAATTTCCACTGTTCTGTTAATGAATATTCAAGTGATTTGCCATTATTTATAATATTACAGACAAACTGGTGAACAGTCTTACACACATCACCAGGTGCAAAGGAATGATTTTTCCTAGGGTGATTTATTTCAGGGTGATATTGCTGGTTCATGGGAATGTGTATCTTCAACTTTAATGAGATGTTGCTGAATTGCTTTCAGAAACTTCTATAAATTTACATATCCACTGGCCATGTATAAGAATTGCTTTAGAGCCAAAGTCTTGCTAACACAGAGTTGTTGCAATTTTAATTTTTTCAATCTGTATGCCACATAGTATATAATTCTGATCTTAATTTGCATAGAGTAAGAATATATACTTCTTATCCTTTTTTCTACTCTGTGCTCCAGGAGTCTCGCCCTTGTGGACTGCATTGCTGGGGTTCTTTGCTACCTGACTTCTGGTTGAATTTATCTAAAGAAAGGCACAAAGGCATAGACAGAAGACTAGAGAACTGCAGGGAAGAGAAATAATGACTATTTCTTCACGTTCCTCTCTGCTCTGGCACTGGGTATTGTATTGTCATTTGCTGTCTCCCATTACAATTGCAGATCTAATCAGATGGTCTTTCCTTACTGGAGCTCTCACTGAGCTGCTATGAAAGCATTCCCTCCCCTTTTCCATGGGTAGCAGGTGTGATAATGGTTTCCCACTGTTACCAGTTTTCCTAATCTCTAGTTACCTCAACATATCTTGTTACTTTCTTCAACCTTGCCAAATACTTAGTTAAAACCTCTTGGTTAAAAATATCTTCGGCTTAACCATCTATTGAAGTTGCTTTGCTGACATGATCTTGAAAGATAAAAAAGATATATTACGAAAACTCTCTTCCATGAACCCCACCATTCACCCAATTACCATTGCCTACTGTTAATACTATCTTTTTGTTAATGCTATCCACCAGAGATATTTTTCATGCCTATTGAAGCAATTAAAATGTGTTCTAATTCTTTCTTTTTCACAAATGGTAGCCTACAATAGTCATTGGTCTTCAACTTTTTTTTTAGTTAATAATATAGTACAGTGGTAACCCTGTCAATCAACACATAGAGAGCTTCCTCATTGTGACTTTTAACAGATGCATACTAATCCATCTTATGGATATACCTCAATTTATTTATGTATCCCTCTAATAATGGGTATTCAGATTATTTATGTCATGCTATTACTAGCAATCTTTCTATAAATAACTTACTGTATAAATTCTCATGTAAAGTATTGCTGGATCTTAGTTATATGAGTCTGTTTGGATATTCTGTTAAATTTCATTCTCTAAGGATTGTGGCAATTTGCAGTCTTATTTGCAATGGATGATAGGGTCTATTATCCCACGGTCTAAATAGTATAGTGTATCATCAGATGTTTGAAAGTTTATTAATCTGATATGTGATGTATGGTATTTCTAATTTGTTTTAATTTTCATTGCCTTTATATTGACTGAGTGAACATCTTTTCATGTTTAATAAGGCATTTGTATTTCTATTCCTGATAACTATATGTTCACATCCTGTACGCCCGTATTATATTGAATTTAATAGTTTTCTTTTCAGTTTGTAGGCAGTCTTTATTAATATGGAGAAGAAGACAGACAGGCTATCCCTTTTTCCACGATATGAGTTTCAATCTTTTTCTCAGTTTTGTCTTTTTTCTTTTCTCTTTGTTGTTGGATGTTACTATGTAGAAAATTTCTACTTTTCCATAGGAATTTTTCTGTCCTTTCTTTAATGGTTTCAGAAATTTTATTTTCAGAAAGAATTTATATATTTAGAGGTTATTAAATATGCTTCCATGATTCCTCCTAGTACTTTCTTCAGCTCATATTTTACATTGAAATCTTTGTTTGCTACAATTGAAATTTGTGGATGAATTTTTTTTCTTTATTTAAGAATATGAGGTATGTTTTCAAAGTGTCTTTATTTATTCAGCTCTTTCATTTAGTTAGATCTTTTAAGACATTTAGCTTATGTTATGTTTCCAAATTCAGTATCTGTAGCTTTTGGAGCTTCTCATTTTGCTGCTTGTGATTTCTACTAATTCTTAATTGTGGTGGTTTGTTTATTTCTCTTTTTGGAAATTTTGTATTGTGAGCTCAACTTTGGCAGAGTTTTACATGCAGAAATCTATGTGTCCTGAATTGAGGCAGAATTCCCTTCAGGGGATATTTGTATTTCTTCTCCTGGGTATCACTAGGCGATAACAACTTTTAAATTAATGTTTCAATTAAGGGTGTCCTGTGCTGTGTAGGTAATAAAATAACAAATTTCTATCCTCAATAAAGAAGAAAGACCTGCACATGTGAAATCTCAGGAAAGATTTTACTTTCCCAAGATTCCAGGTTAATAAGAGCTGCAAATAGCTTCAAGGCACCTGTGGTTTCAGTAGCCTCATAACAAACTTGCTTTCTACTTCATCACTCTCATTACCTGTAGACTTCACTTAATTTCTTGAGAGCACAAAGTTGGTGGTTATATTTTACCTAGCATTTTTAGGATGTGTGCGGTGGGAGGAATATTTTTTCCTAGGACATATAGTCAACTGTGTTGCCGGCAACGATACTATAAGCTGATTTGGGGTATAAATGAAAGAAAGATAGGGAAATAGTTTAGAGCAAGAACAGCATTTAAATGTATTTATTTTACGACAAAAACATTTTTGCCATGTTTTTGTAAGGCAGAATGTAAGGTATAAAACTTAAGGAAAAGTGGTGTATTCCCGCAAGTTATGTCAGTTAAAGGGCATTCCAAACAAAAAGAACAGAGAGAGCACATTAAAGGGACCACATAGGATAGGATACCCTAGTGTGAAATGAAAAATATATATTTTTGGCTGGAGTACAAAAATCAAAAGTAATACTTAAGATCAGAAATATACAGTGTGTCCAGATCATTGGGAGTTTAGAATATGATTCTCAAGATTTTAGAATTTGGTCTGAATCTAAATAAGAATTTTAGTTGAATGCTGGCATTACAGAGAGCTGGGCTTTAGTGACCTCATTTGGAGCTTTGTCATTACACTCTATATTCCTTTTATTCTAAACTGCTGTTATTTGACATGCTCAGTTCTTTCTCTGGGACCAGCCTGACCTGAGACTGGGAGTTCTAATGTGACAAAATAATCTTAGGTTGTTTTTATTCCTCAAGATATGCCTGCATGCTTGTATAGTTTATGTTCTATATTCTCTTGGTATTAACAGATTATTTGAAATAGAGTATATTGAGAATTCCTAAATAAAAATCCAGTATATATAACTATTACATGCAATGCCCTGTATCAGGTAAATGTGCATCTAAGAGTGGGAAACAAACAAACAAACAAAATACCTCTTGATTGTTCTTTGAATAAAGGAAAATAGAGATAAGTGGATTTGCTAGACAAATGGGGGGAGGGGAGTTAAAAAGATAGCCAAATGTTTGGTGGACTCATTGAGTTTGGAATGAGATAAGCAGTGACCAACTGCTGATAGTTTTCATTAAGCCACCTTGTGAGAGTAGTTTGCATTGTTGCTGTGGATGTTTTCTGAGACATGTGCTTGGGGCCCATCTACCTTTTAGTGCAACTCACCTCCCCCCAGCCTGACACACAACCTGGGTCAGTGATAATCAGGCCGCTAGGACCTCTTGGGGAAGTCCTCATTCTGTAAGGCCTATGGTTGCTCAGAGGAATAAAAGAGTCACTTGATTTATTCATGTATGTATTTGCTCTCTACACTGCATTTTAAGGCAAAGATCTTTGCCTTAATTGTTTAGAAGTCAATGAGATTTATTTTGTCACTGATGAGGAAGAAATCCAGAACTCTTGGACCCGAACCTAACTAACTATAGCATAGATACTGGAGTCTCAGAATTTGTTCAAATCTATCCCAGTTCTCATAAAGGAGGTATTTTCTTATTAATGGACCTAAATCCTGTTTCTACTTGCTTAGGCTACTGGCTTTCATTAGACTAGAACCCTAACTTGGTGCAGTTTCACTTAGATATTTAAGTGTTATGCCTGGAAGCCAATCCCCTGCTATGAGTTTAAAAGCTTGGCGACATAAGTAATCTGCATGAGTTCTCAAAATCTGCCCACTCCCTTATAGCCAATCCTATACTTGAACACATTTTGCACTTATTGTCCACATGCTTTTGCTCCATTTTAAATGTTTGAGTCAAATCTTGCCTATTCATCAGACTGGAATTTTAGTCCTGCCCCTGCATAGGTTCCAATTCTCATTCCAAATTCTGGACCTTCTTTGTCTGTCCTATTAAGTTGTAATTAAATGCAATTTGTCCATCCACTTTTCAAAATATGACAACGAAAAGAGTTTTTAATGCTGAGGTTAAAGGAAAATTTGGCAGCAGGGATACTACATTAGTTAATCTATTTCTGCTTAACAAATTATTACAAATTTAGTGGCTTAAAACAATATACTTTATTATCTGACAGTTTTGATGGGTCAGGAGTCTAAGCATGGTCTAACTGGGTCCTCTACTCGGCACCTCACAGGTTGCAATTTAGTTGTTTGCCAGGCTGCTCACATGGCTGTTGGAAGATTTTAATAGCTTGTGGTTACTGTAGGATTGAGGTTGCTGCTTTCTTGCTGGCTGTTAGCCAGGTGCCATCTCAGCAACTAGAGGCCCTTGCAGTCCCTTGCCACTTAGCTCTCTCATAATACTGCAGCTTACTTCTTAAAAGCCAGCAGGAGAAGCTCTTACTCCACTCAGCTAAGACAGAATATCAAATAGCATAACATTATAAAGGGAATGACTTTCCCCTTCCCATTTCCATAGTCTATTGGCTAGAAGCAAGTCACAAGTTCAAGTCATACTCAAGGGAGGTGATTATTCAAAAGAATGACACATTGAGGGGTTATCTTAGAATTCTGCCTACCGCAGATACCAATCTGAAAACTGCAGCATGAGGAATTCCACTTATTACCAACAGCTCTTCTTAAAAATAAAAACAAAAACAAAAACAAACAAAAAGGAAAATACCTAATAGATGCATGTAGTGAATGCCTGTTCTGATGATTAATTTTGTAAGTTAGCTTTACTGGGCCATGGAGTACCCAGATCTTCAGTCAGTAATTATTACAGGTGTTTGTGAGAGTGTTTTTGGATGAATTTAACATGTAAATCAATAGACTGAGTAAAGCAGATTGTCTTCCGTAATGTGAGTGGGCCTCATTCAATTAGTTCAAGGCCCAAATAAAACAAAAGGCTGATCCTCTCCCACATAGGGGGTCGTTCTTTAGAGCTGGGCCATAGTTGTTTTTGTTTGTTTTCTTTCCCCTGCCTTTGGATCAGAACTGCAACACTAGCTCTTCTGAGTCTCAAATCTGCTGGTCTTCAGACTGGAACTACACATCAGGGTCTCCAGCTTGTTGACTACAGGTCTTAAGACTTATCGTCCTCCACAACTGCATGAGCCAATTCCTAATAACAAATCAAATGAATCTCTCTCTCTCTCTCTCATCTGCATCCTATTGGTTCTGTTCTTCTGGAGAACCCTGACTAATATACCTGTTCAGCTGAACATGTTACATTAACTAATCACTAATTTAGCATCATCTAAAAAATTGAGAATTACTAATCAAGTATTACCAAAGAAATCCCATTATTTATATGGAAAACTTCTTGTTGTTGCTTTTAAATGATCATCCTACCATCTTTGTGGCTGTCTCTTTTAATAATAAAAACCACCTGAAAATATAAGTCGACATAAATGCTTTTAATAAGTGGGTCGGAGCTGACTTGGAAACCTGCAGGAGGCCTATGGAGTCCTGTTCTCTGCATAGCTAACTTTGAGCAGACACAGACTAATGGAATCTGACTTGCTTGGCCAATATAAATTTTTGATGTTCTAAGGGAAGAATATAGTCATTTTTAAAAGAAAACTCCAATTTTTGTTCATTCTTCAAGCTAAATGATGCTGTGCAAATTTATTTATACTATTATGATTATTAATTTTATTAAGAAAACTAATTATTCAGATGATGAAGCATTTTTGTATGTTTGTTTGTTTTTAGTGAAGGATCATGATGCCTGTAAAAGACACAGATGATCAAAATGGTTAGAAATCTAGCCATAGGGTTGTGGTCCATCAAAGCATCAGTTTTACAACATCATAAATATGATATACGAATTCAAATAAAATTTCTGTAAGAAAAAAATGTAATATTTTATAGAAAAAAATGTCCAGCTTCGTTAATTAGAACTGTTACTAAAGGCATCATTAAGAAAATAACACTAGAGTGATCTTATTCATTGATAAATTTATCCAACAAATATGCTGTTACTTCTAGAATTGGGAATGAAAAGGGGACGAGAAGAGACACAATCTCTAGCCTCAGATGAGTCTAGTGGGAGAAGCAAAAAATCAAACAGCAAAGAATGAGACAATTTTAAGTATTAGTATCTTATGGAATAATTGAGCAAGCATACCTACCCTTAATAATGGGTGATGGAAAAAGAAAATTTTTACAGCACAGTGAAAGATGAAGAAGGGCTGTTTGAAGGACTAAGCACAGAGAAATCCAAGGTCTAGAGGTACAGACTTGAAGGTTCAATACGACAGAAGCATAGAGTTTGGTGTATCTACAGTTGGGGCAGGGAACGCCAAGAAATGAAACTAGAGTTCACAGAGATCACCATATAAAGAGATAGAAGGAGAGATGACTTTGGGTGATGAACACACAATGCAATATATAGTAGATGTATTACAGAATTGTACACTTGAAACCCATATCATTTTACTAACCTATGTCACTAGTAGTTCATTCTTTTGTATGATTGAATAATATACCATATTTGTTTATCCATTAATCAGTGGATGAACAATTGAGTTGTTGTGTTTTTTTTTTTTTTCATTTTGATGCTATTATAACAATGCTGTTATGAACAGTCATGTACAAGATTTTTATGGACATACGTTTCCATTTCTCTTGGATATATACATAGGAGTGGATTTGCTGGTTTATATGGTAACTCTAGATTTAACAATTTAAGGAATTAACTGTTTCATAGTAGCTGCATTTTACATTACCACCAATAATTGAAAGAGGGTTACAGTTTTCTCCATAACCTTGTCAGCCTTGCTATTGTATGTCTTTAAAATTTGTTTTAACCATCTTAGGGGTGTAAAGTAGTATCTCACTGTGGTTTTGACTTGCATTTCCCTTATGAGTAATGACATTGAACATCTTTCATGTGCTTGTTAATCATTTCTATGTTTTCTTTGAGAATTATCTTCTAAAGTCTTTGTTCATTTTTAAATAGTGTTATTATTATTATTATTATTTTTATTGTTGAGATGCAAGTGGTCTTTAAATATTCTGGATACAAGTCTCTCTTGTTTTTACTTTCTTGATGGTGCCCTTTAAATAATACATTTTTAATTTTGATGAAGTCCAAATGATATATTTCTATATTTCGTTTTGTCACTTATTCTTTTGTTATCACATATATGAAATCATTGTATAATCCAAGGTCACAAAGATATACTTCCATGTTTTACTCTAAGAATTTTATAGTTTAAGCTCTTACATTTAGGTTGTTGATCCGTTTTGAATTGATTTTTTTATATGGAGTGAGATAGGGGTCTAACTTCATTTTTGGCAAGTAGCTATCCAGTTGTTCCAGCAGTATTTGTTGAAGAGACAATTTTTTCCCTATTAAGTTGTTTAGGAACACGTTAAAAATCATTTGGCATATTGTATGGGTTTATTTCTGAAATCTCAATTATATTATTTTGCTTTATATACCTATTCTAATGTCAGTACAAGGGTTTTGAAATCAGTAAGTGCGAGTCCTTAAACTGTTTCTTTTTCAAGATGGTTTTGGCTATTAGGATCAACATGTCAAGATATTTATAAAGATTGTGATAAATCTATCAATCTGGGGTATATTGCTCTCTTAACAATACTAAGTCTTCCAATCTTTTGGATGTGATTGTAAATGGAATTGTTTTATTAATTCACTTCCAAATTGTTCATTGCTAGTATATTGAAATATCATTGATTTTTTTGTATATTGATTTTGTATCCTAGAACCTTGATAAACTCATTTCTTAGTTCTATTTGTGCTTGCGTGTGTGTGTGTGTGTGTGTGTGTGTGTGTGTGTGTGTGGATGTGTGGATTACCCTGGATATTACACATACAAATCATGTCATTCGTGATTAATTTAAATATAGTCTTACTGCTCCTTTCTAAACTTGATGCTGCTCATTTCTTCTTTTTGACTAGTTGTCCTGGCTAGCATATCTAGTGTGATATCAAACAGAAGTAACAAGAATAGACCTCCTTTTCTTGTTCCCGATTTTAGAGCAAAAGTGTTTATTTGCTTTCACATTAAGCATAATGTTATCCGTGGATTTTCCATAGATGTCCTTATAAAGTTGAGGGAGTTCTATTCTATTTCTAATTTGTTGAATGTTTTTTATGGAAAGATGTTGGATTTTTGTCGAGTTTTTTCTGCATTACTTGAGGTGACCATGTTGTATTGTCATTTATTCTAATAATATGGGTTATATTGATTAATTTCCGTATGCTAAACCACTCCTTCATTGCAAGGGATAGATACCACTTGGTCATGGTGTATAATCCTTTTTTATGTATTGTTGGATTCAGTGGGCTAGTATTTTGTTGAGGATTTCTACATCTATGTTCATAAAGGATATTGTTATGCAATTTTATTTTCTTCTGATGTGTCTGCTTGGTTTTGGTATTAGGGTAATACTGTCCTCATAGAATGAACTGTTTGAGGTTTGAAGAATGGGTTGAAAAGATAGTGGCATGTGGACCAATGAAGGAGTTATTGCAATAACTCAGGTGGATATGATTAATATATGGTTTAGAGTAACAATAATGGGAGTAGAAATGTGGAAAGAAGATGTCAACAGACAAATGATGTATCAGACAGAAGATGTATCAGCAAAAAAGTTGATTTTTTTTTCCTTGGAAATCAGGGAAGGGCTTGCATGTAAGACACAGTATCTCTGACCAAAACAAATTGCTGATCTTATACAGGCTTTGAGAAGCAAAAATGAAACAAAATGTTCAGACTTTCAGGAGGAGGAGGATGTGGACTGATGCGTTGGTAATTAGCTGCTACTAAATGGCTGGTTTTCAGAATATTTGTTATTGATATTAAGTCATAACTGATCAATTAGCATGGGTTTAAACTTACTGTAATGAGTTTAAAACTCATTCTAGTGATTACTTAATATTGTAAAGGAGAAAAGGAAGATTTTATTCTCAGAGAGAAATTAACGGACTAAAAGGGAATTCAGGGCATATCTGATTTGATGAGGCAGTGAAGGAGAGGAACACATTAAAGATGCCATTCAGATTTCTGGCCCAGACAAATAAATGTAAGCACTTTTAGGTCAAGAATTTCTCTCTTTTGTTTCCTGAAGTATTTCCAAGCTCCTAGGAAAGAAACTGGTATGTATAGCCTCTTTATAAATTTTCCTGAATAAAAAAAAAAAAACATTGCTCTTGGCATAGAGTACATTAATGAAATTATAAAACTTGGACATATTCAATTTCAGATATCTACAAGATATTCCAAAGAAGATAGCTTATAGTAAACTGGAAATAAGTTTTGAATTAGAACAGATATTTACTCTGCTTAGGTTTTGTAGCCACCAGCATAGAGATGGTTATTGAAAACATAAAATTAGATGAAATATCCTATAGATATTACGAGAAAAAAAAAAGAAAAAGAAAACACGGCTAGGACATACAACTGTCAATCACAAACATTTAAGGAACCAGGACAGCTATAAAATCTGCAAAGGAGATTAACAATAAAAGACCTAAAATAATAAGATGGATGTGGAAGCTGGGGGAAGTTTCTTTTTTCTTTTCTTTTTTTTCTCTTCTTTGATATTTTCCTCCTGAAGTAGGAAGAAATTAACCTTGTTAAATAATTTCTACAGGGTGAGCAAGAAAAGCAAAAGGTACTGATCTGATGCAAGGTACCCACCAGCTCAAAAAGACAATCCAGTCACCGGTGTCCTTGACAAGAGCCTGTTAAGTAGAGTGGTAAGTACCATGTGGGGAAGGGTTCTCGGGTGAAGAGAGTGAATAGAAGGTTTAGATTTGAAGGAGGAGAAGGAGCAGGATAAGTGCTATCTGAAAGCAGGCTTTGGGTTGAGAAAAGGAGTCCATTTTTATTTTTTAAGTTGAAGGAAACGAGTACATGTTAAATGCTGATTTGAAAACAAAAAAACAAATGGAGAAAGATTTATGTATGATACAGAAAAGAAAAAGGATGATCAAAATGCTAACATAGGAAGTGGGATTTTATGATTGTATGGTTTGCTCTGACTCGCAAAACACTTGCAGCTCTAAATTTCTACTATTATTTTAATTGTGTACATAAATTACAATATTGTATCAGGAATTTACTTTAGACGTCTTATTACAAGTAATACAAATATATAATGCAATATATGCCAACATTCATAAAGTCATTTTTATTTTTTATGAAGGACATATAACAGAATAAAAATAAATCACTGTACTTTAAAATTGTTTCACAAAATTATATTGGAAGTCTTTAAATTTATCAAAAAGTTGCAGGAACTACTTGATGTTTTTGCCCTTTCTCTATATGTATTAATGGTTAATATTTTACTCTCTTTATTTCTCACTTCCACTGTTTTTCTCTCTCAGTCTCTCTCAAGACTCTCCTCTCTCTCTCTCTCTCTCTCTCTCTCTCTCTCTCTCTCTCCCTCTCTTTCTATCTCATATTTTTTAATAAACCGTTTTAGGATTAGTTGCAAATATTATGACACTTCATCTCTAATTAATTCAGCATGAAACATTAATCATCTAAGAACAGGGACATTCTCTTATATAACCATAATAAAGTTGTCATAGAAAGGACTTTTAACAGTGATACAATACTATTATCTAATACACAATCTATATTAAATTCTACCCACTATCAATTATTCCAATAACATGTTTAATAAACGTTTTCTAGATTCAAATGCAAATAACATTTGCATACTTCATGTAGTTAGCATATATTCTTTCACTTCCTTTAAACTATAAATTTCACACTATTTTTTAGTACTATAGAATATTGACATTTTTAGAGTCTATTCTAGATTGTTTTACAGAATGTCTCTTCATTTGGGTTTTCTTACTGTTTCTTTTTTTCTTTTCATGATTAGATACAGATTAAGAAATTTAGGTGGAAGTACTGCATGGGTTATTAGTTCATCATATTGCAAAGCACATGATGTCAATTTGTATTATAGGTGTTATGTTTAGTCACTTGATTAAAATGGTCTTCACCAGATTTATCCATTGAAAAGGTACTTTTACTCCTTTTAATAATAATTTATGAAATAATGCACTGAGCCTGCAAGATTATCCTGTTTTTCTCAAAGATATCATAGCCAGTTTTGTTATGATCTATTGATGGGTTTTTCTTAAATCTGTTATTGCTATGGTGGCTATGAAATAGTGATGGGCTACCACTGTAATTTCTTTTATATTTAACAGTTTATTTAGCCTTATTATTTTTGTAAATAAAATATTTGTCTCTATATCCCCCTTAATTTTTATTTAAAAAGTAATTATCGGTATAAATTTAATGGATAGATTTTTAATTCAATATTATAATTTGTTTCTATCATTGTTTATTTGGGTGTTTAGTATGTCCTACACTTGGCCAATGAAAGGTCTCTTAACATCTTTCTTCTATCAATTCATTTCTATCAACATTTGAGTACTTTCATAAGTAATTATAAAATTACTTTCATATATGTTTAGAATTATGTATATATGTACATATATATATTATGTCTATTTAAAACTATGAGTTTATTCTATCTCTAATTTAAACAAAAACTAAAAGTTTTCTTTCTCCTTCCATTTCTTATCATATCCCCCTTTTCCACAGTGAGGAACTTATTTCCCAACAATATCGATATATTAAGTCATTTGCTCAGTTCTATTATACAAATTAAATAGTTTCAGACTAATGTCACTAACAACACAATTAAGTAGTATTCACAGTTCCTTTTGGTTCTTAAAATATACTTTATCTATCGATAGGAATAGTGACTAAATAATTCACTCAGTCTTTGAAAAATAAGCCTATTGATAATTTTTATTAAAATAAGCCCTGTAATTATAATGATAAATTAATGAAGAGACAGCCAACTGAAATTTAAACTAATATTATAGTGTTCCCTTTCTTACTCTTAGTTTGTGAATATCACATTGGAAAATGATTTACTTGCAATAATTGCTTGGAAGTTAAACTCTGAAGGCAATTTGGGGTACAAAAGGCAAAAAAATTATAATTCCCTTTTCCAAGTTTGTTAAAATGTCACCCCATCATTAGGTCTTGCATGGAAGGAGAAAAGGATTATTGGTCCTCATTAAAAATAATAATGTTCACTTCTGAATGGTTTTCAGAGATGTATATTTTTGGGAAAAAAGCCATCTGTGTCCTCAAAGGTATGGATAAAAAGGGACGAGCCCATTTAACAGGCTTCATTTCACATTTCTACATCTTTATTATTTCAAAATGACACCTTTGCAGTTTAGAGGGACCAGTAGGCACTTTTATAACTAAAATTGAATAAAATTCCAAGCTGTGTCAAAGACATTGTTTGAATTCACTTAAAAGTGTTTTATGTCACTGCTCACCAACTCCCCTTCTCTAGTCATGATGTGCCTGTGGCAAACTGTTTCTCTCTGGGACTGAAAAAGATTACTCCCACTGATACTCCTCTGACAGTGTGAATATTGACTTGCACTTATAAAGGTCAGACAGTTCCACTAGTTAATAGGAGTGAGAAGAGCAGTTCCAACAAGTCTCTTTGAAAGGAAGTTAACCTTCAAATTGCAAAGCATGCTGCTCTGTGGAGCCAATTTTGGCAACTAACAAAATACTTGCTTCTCTCTGCTTTCCAAAAATACCAACATGAGCCTGAAAGTTAACATTACAAAAGGGAAACAAGAATGCGATGTAACAGACAAGCATCCATGGGAACACGGTCCAGAATACGCCTTGTTATTTTTATTTTGTAAAGAGAGTTGAATACTGTGGAGTAATTCTCTGGGCCTTTAACTTTCCTCAACATATAATAGCTTTTTTGACTTTTAAGAACCATGTGCTGTAAGATGATAAGACACCACGTATATTTTTTCTCAGCATCATCCTGACACAAGATCAAGAAAAGGGTTTAATCCCAGTGGAGCATGGCATCTCCTTACCTATCCTTTGAAAAGTCCTTTGCCTTCTGTTATTGTCTCCTGACTGAGAGTTCAGGAAAGGCTGACATAATTTAAGGTCTCTGGAAATGTGGCCTATCTGTTAAAAGCGTTCTGAGGTACAATGCAAGAAAGATGGGAGTGAGAAAACAGGACTGAAAATGAGAACGCAACTTCACTTTTCATCCTGATGGAAAGTAAAACCAATATTTTTAATTTTTAATAAAACACATTTATATTGTGGAACCAGCAACAGAAAGAATGTACTGCATATAAATGAAGACAATTCCCTAGTTTGTCTTCAGCAGTGGAAGACAGGAGACATAATGATGAAGAGAGCCTTTTACAAGTAATAAGTAGCAAGAAGAATAAGTCCTGGGTGTCTTGGAAAGCAAAGCTTTCAGGATTCCAGGGCATATTTCAGAAATGGCATTATGGCTTTCACTGCTGTAAGTTTGGCATCAGCGAGATTTTAGATTGTGCTAAAATCATGCTAATGTCCTTTCTGCCTCATCAGTGGGGGACCATTCAAGTAACAAAGTGCCAATCAGGGGCTCTTGTTCCTCTTTAGCTTGGAGATATTACTGTAGAGGTTTTTGTGAGAGCATGATCTCTCCGCTTGAGATGCCCTTTATTATAACTATAGTTAAAGGTCTGCTGACTTAGCCATTATAAACCCCTAATGTTCTCCGCTACAAAAATTTGCTCTAAAATAAAGCTTAGCATACTAAGTTGGAGCTCAGGGGAGCCCTGATTTTGATAAATTTGAAGGGAATAAAACAGTCATTTGAGTTAAAAAGAGAGTAAGAAAAATATAAATATCAAAGCTATGTGAGTTATGTGTGTCACTTCTCTGGTATCTCCAACATTGGCACTGTTAATTAAAATGAAGTTGGAAGGTAATTAGCTCATAATGTGTGCTAATCATTTTTGTATGTTTGAAATATAAAAGTGTAATTAAGAAAAAGAAAAATGGGTTATAGACACGGTCGTTTTCTTGATTGAGAAACTTGTGAATTTTTAACTCAAAATATTTTCTGAAAATGCAGGCCCTGTATTGCTATTACACAGACTTTGTAGTCCTTCAGTCAATGAGTCAGATAGTCCTAATGTTTAATCCTCTTCCTTGTAACTTTCTTAGCCATCTTTAAGAGCTTTGTAATTGAGTTAAGCCAAAATTAGAAATTTGAAAAAAATATAATAGCAACCCAGAGACAGTGTTACAAAGGAAGTAGCAGAAAAGAGATCTCAACATTTTTTATCTTTTTATTTTGAAGACTTTTTATTATTATTAAAAATGTATACTTTTAATGTCTTCTTTTTAAGAAAATAAGTAATATTTTCTAGTGATACATTCTTTTCAGAATTTTTGAAAAATCAAAACACGTTAATAATAAGCTTCCAGCGCATCAACCTTTCTATAGACAATGATTATAAACTTAGGACAAAATTAACCAAAACAAAGAAAAACAAAAATAATTTACCTTAAGGCTCTGGAGAGTGCACAATGGTAGGCAGGTTCTAGAGACGCATTGATACTTAGAAGAGGGGACCTGCATAGGATGAGTTTGCAATTTATACAGGAATTTAGAGAATGAAATTTAGAGAGTCTTAGAGAGTGGAAGGGTGCCTTCTTTTAGGTAATATGCTCAGGAAAGGCCATTCCAAAGATTCATATTGGAGCTAAGAAATAATGGATGTGAATTAGCCAACTAATAGAACTTCTGGGGAAGAATATTGGAGACAAGGGGAAGAACTATTGTTGAGGTACTAGAGCAAGACTTGGCATGTTCCAGAAGCAGAATGGAGACCCATAGAGCTAACGATTAGTGATTAAGAATGCTGAGAAATTAAGTTAGAGAAGACAGGAGCCAGCTCATACATCAAAAAGAAATCTACCTAAGACCTACTTTATACGAGGGACTGTAAATGAAAATACAAATAAGATATGATTGATTCTTGACTTAAGGGATCTCCCAATCCAGTGGTGAATGAGGTTTTGAGATTTGCTGTCAAAACAGGTTGTTGTAGGTAGATTGTAGTCATATTTTGATTCAGTCACTCCCCAGATAGAATTCATGCAGAGGAAGTCCTCCAAAAAAATTTTTTTTTATTTGTTTGTTTGTTGTTGTTGTTTTGTGGGGGGATGGATGGATGGATGGATGGATGGATGGATGGATGGATGGATGGATAACACACTGAGGAACTTCAGCTGGCTGCTCAAACAACACCCAACAAGTGATATTACATTTTCTTGCCATTGTTACCAGATCCAGACTGAAATTGAGGTATAATTTGATGGTTAAAAACTCAGATAAGTTTTATAAACCTATGCGTGTCTTCCCAGTTGGCTTTTGAGCAGTATATGATTTTGGGCAGGTTGCATAACATCTGGTTCCTCATCTATAAAAATATCCATAATCATCATACCTATTTCCTAGTGGTGTGTGTGTGTGTGTGTGTGTGTGTGTGTGTGTGTGTGTATGTGTGTGTGTGTGTGTGTGTGTTATCAACTTTCTTGAGCAAAACTGAGTAGTCTCAGAAACATTAATCAAGAATGGGGTGGCACAAGACATCCAGGAAGCTAAAATTTGATGGCCATAGAAAAGATGAAGGGGAAAGGAGTTTCTCGATTGCTAGAAAGTGTCTCTTCTGGAAATCTAGTTCATAACTTTTTCCCCTTACTTTGTTGTATCATCATCCCTCTCTTTTCACTGACTTTATATAAAACATGCTCATGTTTCTCACATCTTAAAAAAGTATTCTTGCTTTAGCCCTGCATTTTCCAACTATGTTCTGTACTATTTTCACGTTATCTTTTCTACTCAAGCCTTAGAAATTATAAACTATACTCATTATGTACACTTCTTCGTCATCCATTCGTCCTCTAATAACTAAAATATGGCTTCTGTCCCTAGTATTTTTCTGGAACCGTGTTCTCTAAGGATTCCATTGACACACTGATTACTAAACCAACTATACATTTTTATCCCAAATATACTTGTCTTTTTGTAGCTTTTGTCTTTGTTAACCATTGAATCTTTGTTAATATTAGTTTATCATTTTCTATCATGCAAATTGCTCCTTATTCTCTTCCTATTCTTTCTATAAGCATTCATTGAAAAATATTCCCATTGGTATCCCCAGGCACCTAATCATACTATCAATTTATTTTTATTATGTAATTATCTTGGGCAATATTGTAAAATTCCACAATATTAACTACCACATGTCTTTATATAACTCATTCATGCATATGTAGCATCTGTAACAGTTGTTAGCATAGGGGAAGTATTTAAATAATATGTTTTGAATAAATAGATGGGTGGACGAATCTATATGAGAAGTCAATCTAGAAACCTTTGAGATGAATGAACCACAGACATTTGGGGGATTATATAAATAAAAATATACTGCATACTAGTATTTAGAATTTTAGAATTTTTTAAACCCTGATTATAGATTCTCTTGAAAACAGTGGCAAATCTAGCAACACTGACCCCACATTCTAGCATGGAGACAATCCATTAGAGCTGAGTCATGTCTGTGCCCTTAGAGGAGCACGTGTTGTCAAAGGCAGCACAGTCAGACCAAGGCCATCTTCCTCACTTATGTCACCTGCCTGGTCCCAGTAAGCATTCAATTACATACTTCAAATAAAACAGACTGCAGATACATAAGCACAATGTCATCCAGGCTATATTATTTATTTCTCTGCCAGTTTTCTCACCAAAGTCTTCCATACACATGTACCAAATTTCAATGAAGAAAAATGTTGTCCATGCTACTTAAACCAGAAAACAGGGGTCTTGGATTTTGCTCTCATTTACTTCAACATCTTATCAACCCTACAACATATCAATATACATCATAACTATCTCTCTAATTTACCTCCTTCTCTCTTTATTTTTGGCACACATCACCTTTCCCCTACAAATGTTGCGGTAGGCTCCTACCTGCTCTGCTGACTTGTTCTTGTCTCTTCTCTATGCATCAATCTGAAAACCTCCTATATATCATCTTTCTCAGCTCTAGTACTATGCTCTCTGAGAAGCTTATCTGACTTTGGAGGAAATGTGTCTATTTCTCCCTCTACCTAACAAATTATTATTAATGTAATAATGTATTGTAAAATATTGATAACTGCAATAATTATAGCCAAAATACATTAAACACTTTATAAAGAATAGGCACTACTCTAATAACTTATATACATATATGTTCTCATTTTATCTGTGCAGTATTATGAGTTAGACAAGATTATTATCAATATAGAGATAAAGAAGCAGAGGTATAGACAGATTCATTAATTTGATCAAGGTGGGTTTGGGGTTTGAATTTGGCTTTGAAAACAGTTTTGTAGTGTTTTTAACTGTGATTTACATAGTGATTTCTACCCAAAAGAATGTCAAAGAAGTTTTGTTGAATAACTGAATGAACGACAGGGCTGATTGAACTGGTAAGATCATGTCATAATCAATCTCCTTTTGTTGTCTAAGACTTCCCAGCAAATGCCACTTAAAAGTGAGATTTTTTTCTTTTTTTGTCTTAAGGCTGTCCTCTAAAGTAGTTGAAGCCTATAGGTTGTAAATATTAAACATGCTATGACACAGTTATAATGAAGGCATTTGCATTTAGGAATCAATTCTATATGTCATTGGCTTTTAACTTGGTATTTAATGTGTTGAGTGATTTCTCTTTGGGCAGCCCAGGCTCTGCGACCTAGTTGGTAGCTTAGCCATAGTTTGTGAATCTTTTTTTTTTTTTTTTTTTTTTTTCTGGTGTAATAACCAAGTCACGTAGAGTGAAAATAATCTGTTTCTGGCAACTCATCAGGAATTAGAAAATTTGCTTTGAGTGGACTTACTGACTATGAGATCCAGGTACAATGGAAAAATACAGTAGAAGCAGATGAGTTAGGGAAAGAGTGACGTTATAAGAGCAATAACAGAATAAAGGCGTTATACATTCACAGTTTTGTGGGTTGAACAGAAATGTTGATGTGCTGCCAGTTGATATGCTGCCAGTTTGAATCTGCCCCTAAGTGACTAAATTGCAGAGGAATGAGGTCATAGGGTTAAATAGTTTGAAAAAAAATGTAAGGTCAAGGTAATAGCTATGGATAAAAATGTTGAAGATACAACACTGCTGCCTCTACAATATACTTGAGATTAGGCACGCTTTTTTCCTAAGACATCTGCTGTCTAATAAGTAAATTTTTATGTCAGCAGATCCTTTTTTGTTGTTGTCATTAATTAAATTATAACTACCTAAGGACAGGTACTAATTACTATACCTCCTGTATCTACCATGGGGTTTAGCCCAGTTTACTCACTGGATCCTGGAAAATCAAAGTGAACTATGCACCAATCAAGTAAGAAGGAAGCATTTTCCACCCAGTGAGATTGAATAGATTCAGGTTCTCAATCTGATAATTTATAATGTTGGATTTGTTTGTTTCTGAGATTTTATTTTCCTTTTGATCTTGTAACTTTGAAGCAGGAATTTAATGATTCCAAATCACTCTAATTGAATAACTGTATATGAAAGAAATTTGAGTTGAAAAAAGCATTGGTTAAGCCCTATTTTTTATTTCCTAGAGAAATATGCATTTAAACTGTCAGAACAAACTAATAATTTTCCCTCAAATTTGTATTAATTTCTCACAGAAGAACAAGAGAAGTTATCTTTGTTTATGGAATATCTTTTGTGTATTAGTGGGAAGATTCATGTCGAAATGCAGTTTCTGTCAGATGTGTCATTATAATGGAAGTACTCAACAAAAAGCACTTCTTTTTGTTGAATTATAACATTATAATTAGTGGTGATGTTTTAAGTTTTTTAATGACAATATAACTTCACAAAACATTATTGCTATTAAGAGAATAAATACATGCATTAAGTAAGTTTATAACACATTTGAATATATGTATATAGATGTTATGACTCACATATACTCTAGTTTAACCTCTAGTTGAGAGTTGCACAATTAAATTCCAAAAATAGTTTATTCAACTTCCATAGAATGCTGATCCCACAGATAAAAGTTAGAAGAGTAGTATTTCATGAGAAAGATAGGTCATTTAGTTGATAATATAATTGATTTTTAAATGGATTTTTGGATCATTTTATAAATGAGGAAACAGAGTCAGGTGATGTGCCCAAATTCATAACATGAACTGGTGCTTGAAAATGGCTTAAGAACTAAAATGGAATTTTCTGCTACCATTTATGATTTCTAACTACTACTAAACTAGACATTTTACAAAGAATCACCACTAAAGTGAAGAAAGCAATGTGAGCCAATTGTTTTTAGGCATTGATTGCAGGCAGCAGAACACTGTGGTCCCTGAGAGAAGGCTACTCAGAGGTGGTCCCAATACCACAACAGCTCAGGCTTTATTTCTACAAGAGGAGGGAGGTATATAGAATTGGAGCCCCAGAAATCCATGCGGGGTGGTCTCTTGGGAATCCTTGGTTATAGACTGGGCTATGAACACACAGGGTGACACTGTAAGTTGATTACCAGAAAGTACATGCTACAGAGTTGAAAACAAAGCAGAGGTACTGGAGGTCAAACATTACTGGAAGATGTTGGAATTGTCACCCAGATAGAATAGAGACTTCAATCATACTTCCTGTTGTTTTTGGACATGAACATAGACTTACTTATTTTTTAAGTTTTAAAAAATATAATTATAGATTCATTTGCAGTTGTAAAACACAATACAAAGAGATTCTGGAAACTGAACTCTTCACTAGCTTCCCTATTGGTTATAACTATAAAAGAAATATCATAACCAAGCAACTGACATGGATGAAACCCACACACTGTAATCAAATTTCACTAGTTTGTATGAACTCATTTGTATGTTGTGTGTGTGTTTTAATTCTATGGAATTTTATCACATGTACCAGTTTCTTTAACCATTCACCTATTTAAGATCAGGTCCTACTGGGCATGCAGACACTGGGGTAAGATATCAGAGTGCCCACCAGCCCTGCCTCTGGCTGCCTTATTCAGTTCTATTGCTGCCAGCTGACAGGGAAAGCTCAGATAACTGCTGGACACCACTGACACTACCTAGATGGGTAAATTGGGACACACCTTCTTCCTCAAAGTGGAGGATAGAACATTAGCTCCCTGCTCAGCCCTGCGAACATTACATCAACAGAAAAACAGGAGCTCTGCCTACTTCTTATGAGTGGGGGATGGAAAATAAGCCTTCTGCTTGACCACCAAAACCATGTAGGGTATTGAGGGGACATTCTGGACTTTTAGGTGTTGCAGCTGGAGGTCTATGTTGTTAAAAAGAATTACTGGCCTTCTGATTGACCAAGATGGAGTAACCCCATTTCTACCAGTATCTCCTTCTGACAACTAAAAAACTCTCATATAATAGAGCAAGTAAACATAGTAACACTTTGAAAAGTAAAAGAAGATAGGCTTCCCAGGACCTTGGGATTTTAGAACCAACATCGTGGTATAGTCTCTGGGTTTCCTTGTTGCCTCCCGTATATACTGGCTTAGGGGAGCAGAAGCCTGTATCCTGGAACTGCCAATAGGAGCAAACGAAACACTCCAGGGAAAGCCTCTTCCTCATAGCCAAAGGAGAGGGAAAAGGGTAACCTAACAACAGAAAACCTTTTGGGCAATACCTGCCCTTCTCCAGCCAAAAATAAAAAACTCTGAACATTAACAAGTAGCTGGAATTAATTGACATTTACAGAAGCGTACACCTCCAGAGAACGCGCGCGCACACACACACACACACACACACATACACACACAAACAAACACACCACACACACACACACAAAATCTCAAGTACACATGGAACATTCACCAAGATAGAACATGTGTCAGGACAATGAATTAGTTTAAATGTAATTCTAGGATTAAATCCTATAAATTGTTCTCTCACTGCAAAAATATTGTATTAGCAAATAATAACAGAGATATTGGAAATAAAACAGCAATATATTTCTAAATAACATATGGATCAAAGAAAAAAAACCTAAGGTAAATTAGAAAATACTTAGAAAATAATGATGTAATTCCAAACTTTCACAAACTTTACCAGAAAACAAAAGAGAATGATTGTTTCACATTTCAGTTTATGAGACCAGCATAATCCTGATACCCACACCTGACAAAGAGATTAAAAGAAAACAAACAATTAACCAATATCCCTTATAAAAATACACATAAATCTTCATCAAAATATTAACAAATTGAATATAGAAATAGATGAAGAGGATAATCCATCATGAATAAGTAATCATGTTTCCTTGGTTACAAGATTGATTCAATATTTGAATATCTATCACTGCAATTCACATTAACAAAATAAAAGAATAATCGTGTGATCATATAAATATGTTCATTCTCACCATCTAGTCCATATTGAACTGGAGTATTAGCTAGTTTAATAAGGAAAAACTTACATTTCTAAAAATGAGAGGAAAAATTAAGTGTCTCTATTCATAAAAACAGCATATTTATCTAAACAGGATTGTGGCCTTACAGCTGCCAAACCGTTTGTTCCCCTATGCTCTTCCTAGGATTTCACAAGGGAGTACCTCAGCAAACTGAGTCCTGATGGAGGGATATCGGAAAAGCTCCTTTGAGGGGAAGTCTCAGCAAACTGAGACCTGATGGAATTATATCAGTCTCTCCCCTTCAATGGATTCCTTGGAGGGGTGTGTGTGTGTGTGTGTGTGTGTGTGTGTGTGTGTGTGTGTGTGTGTGTGAAGGCAAAGTACACGCTGGAACACAATGGGAACTTTTGGAAAGACAGCCAGCAGGCTACTAACACACAGATCTTGAGATTAACAATCTTTTACCTCTTTAGAAGTTTACCAATAAAAACTATGTGTTTGCCCAATTAGGAGCTCAGTCCTTGAGGCTTGAGACCTTGGCCCTGCTCGCACTCTATTCTTGGCTACTGTCTTTTCTTAGCCCTGTGCGACCCTTCTCACTCTCCACAACCCTCATCGTGCTGGATGCGGCACAGGATATCATAAGGAATATACAAAAATGTTGCTTGAATTTTCTGAGACCACAGGATTCAAGATCAAGTGAAATAATGACTTTTATTTCTGAATACTAGCAAAGAAAAATTAGAAAATAGAAATTAGAAAAGTCAATAGCATCAAATATGTAAATTGCTATGGGAAAAATTAACTAAACATGTGAAAGAACTTTACACACAAAAAATGAATAAACATTGCTGAGAGAAATCAAAGAAGATCTAAATAAATTGAAAACTATGCCATATTGATGGATGGAATATTTATTATTTTATTGTTTTTATGCCCAATTTTTTCTATGGATTCAACAAAATGGCAATCAAAATGTCAACAGATATTGTAGAAACTGACAAACTGATTCTAAGGTTTATATGGAAATACAAAGGACATAAAATAGCAAGCATTTTGAAAAAGAAGGACAAAAATGGAAGAACTCATACTACCTGGTTGGTTTGCAAACTTATTCTAACATTTCATAAAATAAGGCAGTCTGGACTTTGTGTTCCATCAGAAGTATAGGTCAATTAAACAGTATTGAAATATTGTCAATTAATGATATATGGCCAATTCAAATTTGACAATGGCTGCCAAGTAATTCAGGGATGAAAATATAGTCTTTTCGGAAAGTGGCTCTAGATCAACTTAATATCTACATTGACCAAGAAAATGAAGCTCAATCCTTAACTTGACCATTGTCAAAATTAACTTTAAGTGTATTGATAAGAAAGCAGAAAATCTTCACAAAGTTGGTATAAGCAAACACTGCATAGACAGGAGACGAATGCCACTAACAATAATAACCATAAAAGAGTTAAATATATTTCGTTAAAATTTAAACTATTGTTCTTTTAAACATACCATTATGAGATTAAAAATACAAGCCAAAGAAAAGAAAAAAATATATAAAAGTATGTTTACATATGTATACACCACACACACACACACACACACACACACACACACACACATGCACACACATGCACACACAAAACTGTACCCAAAATTTGTAAGGGACATTTAGAAATTCATTAGTAAAAAGACAAATAACCAAATAAAACAATGAGCAAAATATTTGAAAACACATTTCATTAATAGTATTAGGCATATGCAAATTTGTTTAACTTCAGTCATCAGAGAAATGTTAATTAAATTCATACTGATAATATTTTTTTCACACTTAGTAGAATGGTTAAATTTTAAAATAATGGCAATTATTTGATAATTTAATGGCAATTAAAAATCAGGTGCTGACAAGTATGTGGTGCAAATGAAAAATTTATGGATGCTGGGATGTGTTTTAGTAGTTTTAATCCAAGGTATTTTACACAAGAGTAATGAAAATATAAGTTCAAAAAAGAAGAGCTTTAATTTAGAACCAATTCTAATTTCCATCAGCAGGAGAATGGAAAACAAATGTGGTATATCCTTGCAATGGTGGGCTACTCAGCAATAATGGATGAACTACTAACAAATGCAGGAATAAGGATGAATGCATCTCAAAAATAGTACACTGTGTGGAAGGAGCCACAGGCAGAAGACTACAAATGATATATTTTTCATTTATATGAAATTCTGGAGCATCAAAATTAATCAATAGTGATACAGCAGATAAGTGATAGCTTTAGATAGGAGGTGAGTAAGAGCATTTAACTGTAAAGAGGAAAAAGGTTTTCTGGAGTGATGAAAATGTTTCATATCTTCATTGGGTGCTGGCTACATAGGTGTATACATTTGCCAAAATTTATTAAAAATGTGTATTTGTAATGTGTGCATTTTATTTTGTGTATGTTGAGTTCCAGTAAATTTTGTTTAAAACAAAAAAACAAAAAAGAAAAACGAATCTAGTTTAATACTATTGCGTAAGAAAAATGATTTCTAGCCTAGCTTTTGTAACTTATAAAAGTTTAGAATTCGAGGGAGTCTTGCATATTATGGCATCCTTAATTTTTAACATACAAAGAAAAACAACTAAATCCTTAAAAAATTTTAAATCAAATTTTTAACAGAGGTGGCGCTAAAGTCCAGATTCTTAATCATTATTCTAGTGTCATCTCAAGATATGATGTGGTCCTCCAACAAATTAGCACTGTTAAAGATATGAAATGCTTTATTATCAGTATTATATGATGACAAGCATTCACGCACTTAGAAAATGGCTCATTGGGGGTTGGTATATCTCTTTAGTTTAAGAAAGATTGAGCGACTTATTTTTTTTAATCTTAGGTTCAGAAAGTTGCCAATTTTGTAAAAGCTAAGTAGATTCACATGACAAAGAAAAGGAATTCCATCTCAAGTGTGCAGCATTAGCTCCCAATTTAGCCTGCTGTCTTCCTGTGCCAAAGGTGACCCAGGAAGAAGGCACCCAAGTCACTCTGTCTCATTCTCATAATTCAGATTCTTATTTTCTCTTACTGTGCACAAGAAACACACATACCTTAAAGATATACAAAATGAGTGAGTGGATTGAGATTTCTTTTAAGTACTTTCTACAGAGATGTCACTTCATTTACAGATCATTAGAAACAATTATCACGTTTTTCCCTAAGGAAAACTCTTTACTTTGGTTTTCAAAACTTTGATGTTATCTTCCATTTTTGACATAATATTCAGTTTTTCACCCACCAACAATGTTGTCAACTAATTCTTCCTAATTTATAATATCTAACTTTGCATATAAAAATAACTTGTGAGAATATCTCTCTTTAATCACTGATTTTTTTTTCTTGATCTGTTCCCTCATTCACACAATAATTCCTAAACTAAATAAAAATAAAATGTAATTGCTGTTCATTTTTTTTTTTTTTTTTTTTTATGTTTTGACTAAACATAAAGCCAAAAGCCTCTTTGGCTAGACTGAGAGTCTAGCTTTCATTTATGTACATTTTTGCTTACATGTTTTAATCCATTACAATTTTGTTCCCTTCATCCCCCTCTGGAAAGGCTTTTACTAAATTTATGATGAACCCCAAATTGCCAAATCTAATGCTCAAGATACAATCATTAATCTATTTGACTCTTGTTAATACCGTTGTCCCAGTTTACTGTTGCAACTTACTGAAATTCTCTCCTCCTGTGAATCCTGGACATCATGTTTCCCTCGCTTACTTTCTATCTATCTGAAAATGCTTTCTGTTTCTTTTATTGGCTTCACTTTCAACATTCATTACCACATGTTAGCATTTTCTGAGATTTTGTCTTCACCCTCTTACATTTCTCTGTATATACACTCCCTGGGATAATTTCATCAGCTAGCTTCTACTAAAACATGACTGGTGACTCTCAGATCTTTTTCTCCTCTTTTGTTCTCTCTCCTGAGTCCCCAGTCCAGTCAGTCACCATCCAGACACCTCCAATTCAACAAACCACTGGCAACCAAAACAACATAGCAAACATAGCACCCAGTGTGTTCATACTCACTCTAATCTGTTTTTCCTCTTCTCATTACCTCAGTTATTGGTGTGCAGATGTCCAGCTAAGCATGATGGTTTTATCTTTGATGCCTCTATGCTCTTTACAGATGACATAAAATCAGGAAACAAGTCTTATACATTGAACCATTAAAACATCCCTTATTTCTGTATATCCCACTCCATTCCCACTGCTACTGCCTTTGTTCAGATTCTCATCTTTGTTTTTTTTTTTTGTCTGAATCCAGATAGCAACTTTCATTTTCGACTTCCTGTTGTCAATATTTCCCCTTTCCACTTTCCCCTACTTGCTGCTAGCATAATCTTTATTAAAAACCTAATTTAACTCTCCTGCTTAAAGGCATTACAAGCTATAAATTTCAAATTTATCAATTCTCATAGAAGATCCTCCAGTATCTGCATTTAAACTACTTTTTCAATCTCACTGTCTCTTATTTACACCTGACATTTCAAACAATAACCTTTTGTTGTTGATACCTTGAATAAACAAGTGTTTTTATACTTTTGTGTCTTTGTACATTCTCATATTACAGCATCATGTGCACAGTTCTTTTTATTATTCCACCTAGAATCATCTATCCACTCCTCAATACTTAATTAAAAAATTTTTCCCTCCAAGACAAAGTTCTAAGATCTCCAAGATTCTAACATATACTATCTATCTATCTATCTATCTATCTATCTATCTATCTATCCATCCATCTGTCTAAACACATACATTCATTCATGCTCACAAAGAAAGGGAGAGATTAGGAGCCTTGTTTTTCCTGCTTCTTACAAAGAAAAACACTTTTCTAGAAAAAATCCCCTCCAAAATAATATTAATGAGAAATTTTCACACTACTGTTTATTAGGTCTACTTACCTTTAAAATGCAGGTGCAATACTTAACTAATTTCTACTATAATTTATTTCTATGATGGATAGATATACCAATAGATAAATTACGAGGTCTGCCAATTAAGTTTGCAAACGTGCCACCGTGCACTTACATTGGCAGCACTGTACAAAGAGCTTGGTAAGGTTTCATAACCTTGGTATATGAGTGTCTCACAGCTGTGTTTCTGTCAACGTGTAGTGGTATCTTGCTGAGTGGCATTCATTATTGTTGCGTGTTTTTGTGTGCTGTACTGAGCATGTCTGAGCTTGAATTAGAGCAACAAACATTAATTTTTTTATTAAACTTGGCAAGAGTGGAAGTGAAATCAGGGCATGTTAGTCCAAGTTTATGGGAATAATGACATCAAGAAAACAGCAGTGTACAAGTGGATTAAACGTTTTTTCTGAGGGCAGAGAACACGTCACTGATGAAGACCAATAACAAGCAGAACTGATGAAACATTGCAAAAATTCATCAAATTGTGTGTCAAAATCGTCAGCTGACTGTGAGAAGCATAGCAGACCAAGTAAACATCAATAGAGAAACAGTTAGGAAAATCTTAATTGAAAATCTTGGCATGAGAAAGGTGTGTGCAAAAATGGTCCTGAAAGGAGCTCACCAATGAACAAAAGCAAAGGAGAGTCAAAATTTGCCAAGACCTTTTGGAGAGGCAAGGCGATGTTTTGGGCCATGATATCACTGATGATGAAACATGGGTGTACCAATATGACCCTGAAACAAAGCATAAAAGTGCACAATGGAAGTCAGCCAATTCTCCACAACCTAAAAAGTTCCATCAGTCCTAACCAAGAGTCAAAATGATGTTGGTAATCTTTTTTTATATGAGAGGTATTATTCATTATGAATTTGTACCAACTGAACAAACAGTTAACCAAGTTTACTATTTGGAAATGCTGAAAAGGCTGCATGAAAAAGTTAGACGAAAATGACCTGAATTTTTTGCCAACAACTCATGACTGTTGCAGCACAACAATGCACCAGCTCATACTACTGACTGTAAGGAAATTTTTAGCCAGTAAACAAATAATTATATTGGAACACCCTCCCTACTCACCTAATCTGGCCCCAAATGACTTATTTCTTTACCCAAAGTTAAAGAAACTATTGAAAGGCAGACATTTTGATGACATTCAGGAAATCAAGGGTAATATGAATATAGCTCTGATGGTCATTCCAGAAAAAGAGTTCCACAATTGCTTTGAAGGGTGGACTAGGTGCTGGCCATGGTGCATAGCTTCCCAAGAGGAGTACTTTCAAGGTGACTGTAGTGATATTCAGCAATGAGGTATTAGCACTTTTTCTAGGATCAGTTCGTGTACTTAATTGACAGAACTTATAGATAGATGGATGGATAGATGATAGATAGATAGATAGATAGATAGATAGATAGATAGATAGATAGATAATAAATAGATAATAGATATGATGCAATCTTGGGTAACTCATTTCACTTTTCTGGACCTTATTTTTCTCTTCTGTGAAATAAAATGTATATACTAGATCTCTAAGTTTGCTTCCTTCCATATATAAAATTTAAACTTAAAACGCTGTACATATTTCCTGATGTTTTTCTCAGAAGAAACTATTTACATTAATTCCATCATTCAGATCATGGTCATTTTCATGTGCATTGATTTCATAGTCAAATATATACACCTCATATATTGTCGATATATTTTAATACAATTTTAAAGCTGAGCTTATAACAGGAACAAAAATATAGATACAGAAATACCAGCAGATTATATTTCCATCTGCAGTGAGATGAATTGAAGTCATCCCTATGCATGCACAGTTGTTCTAGTTTATAAAGCATGCCTCTGACTTTGGAAATATGCCGACAAAAGGTTAAGTCAGATATTCTATTCTATGCCACAACTGCAGTTCAGCTTCTTCAGACCTTTATTAACTTCTTAAATTACTAGCTCACTGAAGACATTGCTTGTTTGCCTGAATTATGAAAAAAAAAATACACATTAGAAGGCAAAATGGCTTATTGTCAAGACAAGCAAGCTAGAAATCCAAAAGCTTGAATCCCAGTTTTGCCACAGTCACGCGCACACTCTTGGGTGAGTTCCTTATCAGTCAGTGCCTTGTTTCCTCAGGTGGGCAATGGGCTGCAAATAAAATCACATCTTTTGTTGTCTCTAACAGATGCTGTAATAATAAGCAAGATAATAGGTATGGATGTAAAGTGACCTCTGTAGTAAAAAGCCACTTTATCATTTGGTAAAATATTCATATTAGAGTGTATACACACATTTGTTGCTTTTTATCATCTTTATTTCTTCACACCTATCCAGTTGTAAGCTAAAAGATAGGAATATGGGAGCTGGTATCCTTGTTTGTCCTCTGCTTTCAACGAGACAAACTGTTCTTTCCAAATGAAGTAATATATACTTGGTGAGGAAGGAGGGCCAGGAGCACAGACAGATGGAGGCTTAGTGGAGTTGTTTTTCTAATTGTTAGCAAAAGTAATAGATTACTAGTTCTGTTATATTGTGATACACACTCATGAGAATAAGAGAGAGCAGAATAATCCTGTTCTGACATTGCTCATTGAGAAAACACCGTGCACAGAGCAGCAAAACAAAACCCCAAACAAAGAGGTGGAGTAAGTGGAGAATGATCTTGTGGGAATTCTTGTAATTACTAAATATACAGATTTCTTTATCTCATGCCAACTATTGAAACTGACCTCAGTGCAGCAGAAAAAGAGACTAAAGTAGCCATCCGGGACCAAAATGGAAAAGATGTAGAGCAATTTCATATGAGCAAATAAATTTCAGGATAAGCAAATTTGCTTCTCTCCGGCATGCATTTAATTACGGACCTTGTAGCAGGCCTTGGTAAACACACTTTGCCCTAAGTAGATATCTTGTTAGTACAATAGTATTCACCAAGATAAAATCATACTCATCTGCCTCCTGAAGCACTTCACAGTTTGGTTCGAAAACAGTAGAAACATTTAAATACATGAATCCTGTTCACTGATTCGATGGTGAATATTAAAAGGCACAAAATAAAGATCAAAGTCCATAAGGCATCAGGAAGTCAAAAAAAGAAGAGTCTTCCCTCTTTATCCTTATTTTTAAATATTTTATTAACCCCTTAATCATACCTACTTTCTAAGTATTACTTGCTTTTCAAAGATTCAGACAGTACTCCTGATACATTAGAGTGGCAGATTTAAAGTGCCATCTGCTAAATGCAATCCTTCTTTCTTAATTTTTATGTGAAGAACTGAACCTTAGTATTGATGTCTTCTGAAAACTGACCATTATGAAAACATATTAATCAATAAAATTTGGAAGCTCCTAAATCTTCCTAATTGGAATAAAGAGCCATCATACACACATTGTCTAACAGAGGATACTTTGTTTTCCAGTATCAGATAAACCATAAATATGTGAGAATATTAATTGCTGCAAAAATAGAACATTATAGTTTACAGTATTATCATCACACAAAATACTTTTCAGGGTGAAACCCCAAAATGAATAATTCAAATCTCCTATTTTTATTTTTTATCTAGTTATACAAATAGCAAACAAAAAATCTCTAAAAATATTATTACACTAGGAATCATTCCCTAAAAAAAGCTCAGTTATAAGGAAAAGTCTAAACAAATTGTGTATTTAGTCCAAGAATAATTGACATTTGATAGAGATAAAAAGATAGCACAAGATTTTTTTTTTCTTTAATTTCTTACCTTTCTACTTGTCTTTTATAAATACACTCCAATTATATACAGAAAACACCAAATGGAAGCATTATTATCACAGAAATAGTTGGAAGTTTCAAACCACCCTAAGATAGTAGCTCTTGTATATAGATCTAGTTTATCCTTTAAGTTTTTAATTTGCATCATTGATTGTTTATCCCTATGTGGAAGTCAGGCAGAGGGATGATTCTGAGATCCTACCATGATTGCTCTGACTTTGATACATCAGGGAATTGATCAATCTCACTGTTGATGGCACTTATTGAACAAACAACTGAACACAGTTTTGGATCTGGCATTGTAGGATTTACAGGATGTAGATAAAACATAATCCTTACCCTGGGGAAAAAAAACAAAATACTATGAAAGAATAACATACTTCAGAGACTACCAGTGGGTACTTTCATGGTGATGCTTCTTGACTAAACTCAACTACTCACCATATGACTTGGATTACAAAGTAATTTCCTTCTGGCTCCATCATTGGGATAATTTGGAGATTGAGGAGACAATGGTCATAAACATATATGAAGATGGAATGAAATTCAAATTTTTAAAGCAATTTTAGAAATGTTCTAAATATTTTATGAACAAAGAGGAAACCTACCAAACTATCTTTTCCTCAGCCAAATTGTTAAGATATATTTCTGGGAAGCATATACCTGTGATCTATGGCCCCAAAGTGAAGAACATCTACTGGAGATCCTCAAGTTTTCTTGGAATCCAAAGCCATCAGAACTATCCTTAGCTGACCATACTCCACAAGGCTAACCTGGGCACAGATATGAGTTAGAGAACTTTCCTATACACTTAAGCATGTATGCTATTATATGAATTCATTTTGGAGTTTGTTGTTTGTTTGTTTGTTGTTGTTGTTGTTGTTGTGTGTGTGTGTGTGTGTGTAAGAGTTATGTCTGCTTCTAAACTCTGGTGAGCTGTTTCATTTCTCTCTATGATGTTTCTGCACTGTCCCTTGGTTCATTTCTTTGCAGAGCACCCGTTCCTATTACTGTATCATCAGACATACATCCCTCTGTTATTTCACATAAAAATAACAGTACCCTTTATGGTAATTTTTACTTAAATATATTGTGTTATTTAGGATGTTCTCTTATTTGAAAGATAGGAATCCAGCTGACTTTCCATATTTTCAATAAAATCTATATACAGATGATAATAGTTTTGCTAGATAATAGTTTTAAGACACTGTTCTATCCTTCAATGCTTTAAATCTATAAACATATGCCTGCAGTATTTAGATGTTTTTATATATAATGCCGTGGCACCTATATAAATTATACCTAGGTTCAGACTGTGTAAGGAAAAGTACTATTATCAGGACATTTTTCTAGGACATTTTCTTTCTATACTTAAATAAGAATTGTGCTAATGGAGAATTTAGTAGCTTAAAACATAGTAGAGGTTAGCTGTTCTGATTTTGTGGCCCATTCATGTATCATCATGGAAGAGGCCCCACAGAGGCAGGGGGTGGGGTATCAAATGTACAAGCTGCAAATTTCATTTCCAAGAATAGGGTGATGGTGACCACATAGTTTCACTCTTTCTCCTGGGTAATCTTGCAATTTGAAAGATTCACAAAGAACAATCTTTATGATAGCTGCAAGTCATAGCAGTGCACCCCAGATTTTGTTGCACTCTCACATAGCATAGAATGGAATTTCTGTCAATATTCTCGTGAGTTCTATTCCATAAAAATATGGACAGATCTTTAAAAAAAAGGGCAAAATTGGAAGCTACCTCTTCCAAAAAATCATATACATATACATATACATATATACATACATATATGTATATATGTATATGTACCTATATATGTACATATACATATATACATATATACACACATAAACACATATACACATATATATATATGAAAAATGTGAGTCATGGTGAAATGGATCTTAGCTCTGTTATTCAATTATTTCATATCCTCAGACTCTAAGAAGTTCTAAGTGTGACTTGTCTGAATAACCTTGATGATGTCCCTGAAGTACTCTGCATCTGTACTTCCTTATCTTTTAAAGTCTTACCAATTATCATTTATTTTTAAAATGAAGTGCTAAGGTGGCTGGCACTCTTTAAGCCTGTGATAGGACACCATTTTAAACTCATCATTAACATGTGTCCTTGGGGCATGCAGCTCAGAAACTAGCAGTCCTTAATTGGACTTTATTAGACTAAAGGGAATCCAGGGCTCTCTCCACAGTGAGAATAGCTCAAGTGCAAACCATGGAGTCAGAATAGTCAGGGAGTGTCAGGAGAAGGACAAACTAACATTCTCAGGGTTCTAGGAATAGAATGGATTATTTTTCTTGTTTTGATATCATCAACATGCTTTCACAATCCCACTAGCCAGAATCACATAGTCAGCAATTACTTGGGTGACCTAAAATAACTTTGTGAACTTATAAAATATATTTTTAAAGTTCACACACACACAGAACACACACCCTCACACACACACACACACACACACACACACACACACACACACAAAACCCACAACTGAGAAAGTTCCAGAAAATAAAATGATTATGCTTTTGAGTGAATAAGAAAATGTGAACAATATTCCTGAGGCTGATACTTAAATCATAAAGTTCTAAATGTTACAAATAAACTTAGCATTTGCTTAGAGATTCTTAAAGTATACAGGCATATACAAAAAACTAATTTATTGAATATAATTTTTGTGGCATATACTGACGGGCTGAATGTAGAAGAAAATACCGGAAGAAGCAAGCAGTCAATTTGAAAGAAACTTTACATTTAAGTTAGTAAGTATTATCAAGACAAGGTAAAAAATGGATGGAAAACCAAATGACTGAACTAGCAAATTCATTTATTAAATATGTATGGTCATTTAAATGAGTGATTTTCTATCTTGACTTTGGTCCCTAACATCTTTATAAGGAGTCTCGTACATACAAATATTTGCAAGATAATCTAAGACAAAGAAGAAATGCTTTAATGTGACCAATTTACTCAGTGTCTGAACTAGAGACTTCTCTCCTCTACACCTTTCTGTTTGATATCTCTAACAGAGAATGCTCATGTTCACCAATATCTTGTTTTCTCTTATTCCTGAGCACTACATTTCCCAGCTCTTATGCACATAGTTATATAATTGGAATCTTCTGATTGATTTCTTTTTTTTGATCTTCTGATTGTCCAGTGAAATAGAAATAGAAGTGATTTATGCCATATGGGGGCCTGACCCTAAACTTTTCCATGCAGATTTTCATGGTACTTTTTTTTATCCACTCATGCAGCTGCAAGGAATGGACTAAAGCTTTACAATTTGGAAAAGTGTACCCTGAAGTACCCTGCATCTGTACTTCCTTATCTTTTAAAGTCTTACCAATTATAATTTATTTTTAAAATGAAGTGCTAAGGTGGCTGGCACTCTATAAGCCCATGATAGGACACCATTTTAAACTCATCATTAACATGTGTCCTTAAATTGGGATCCCTGCCTCAACACGTAGAGTAAAACTGCTCTGGAGAGCCACCAGACCAAGGATGCTCACATTACACTTTAGATCTGTAAAACTAAGCTTTTATTTAAGATTTTTGTAATTATTATAGTAGTTAGTTCATTGAATTATGCTAATATTACTACCAAAACAATTTCTCATCCCAGCGTCCCAAAGATTGTTTGGAATAGTGTCATTCTGTAATCTACCTAAGGAATATACTTATCTTTGTTTCTGTATTTTATTTACCCAGGTTTTCTGTAGTTGTTTTTCCCAGTATTGGTCATATTTATAGGTCTTATTATTTCCTAAAACTTCCAAATGCAGGCTCCAGTCCTTTTTTCTAGAATATTTCAACAGGATCCTACGTGTTCCCTCTTGCTTCAGTATACCTTTTGTGAATTATATGTAGTACCGGGATTTATCTTTGGAACTAACCAACTTCGCTCAAAAGGCTCCTGTTTATCTCAGCTTTCTTACCTCATATTTCTTCAACATGAGTGACCTACCTGTTTTGTTCAACAAGTCACCTAACTGCCACATGGTGATTTGCTTCTATGACTTCACTGGTTTAGCATGACCTTTTGTTTTTCAATTTGAATACATATATTTCGTATTTTATGGTATTCATAAGCTATCCAATACACCCATGGTGAGAGACAGCTTACTTGTTCTGATGTTCTCTGTGTCCTAGCTAAAATGAATTATTCTCAGGTTGTTTCATATGTAGATTACAATCAAATCAACCCTTTATTTCCAGGATCATCATCACAGACAAGAGTCAGTATTATTTTCAACAAAGGATCTCAGAATTCTATTCAATTATCATCTAATTACTTCATCCTATGCAGAATTTACTATTAAAGTGTTAAACATTCCAGAAATGGTCAATGCATGTTTTTGTAAGAAAGAAAGGACAGAGCAATGTTGAAAAGCCAACATGAGTTTAGAGAGAAGTTAGAAATGTTGACATTTAATATCTAGAACACTTTTTCCCTACTCTCTTGTCTATGGAGATTATCAAAATACAGATTCATAGGTTTACTTATATTGAGGACCCCCCCCCCCAACATTTGTATTTTTTTTAAGCAGTCTTTTCAGGCAAATCTGATGTACAAATAAAGTTGAACATAAGTGACTGAAGGTATCACCAAATATTCTACTAATAAACAATTTTAACTTCTTAGTAAACAACTTGAATTAGTAATATAGAGGTGAAAAAAGCAAATGTGGCTATTTTATAACCACTTGGCTGAATTATTGTATTTAAGCATCTTTAATAATATATGTTCCATAGTATAGCAAAAACGTTAAGAAAAGTGGGGTCATATTCTGCTTCTGCCACTTACTGGATTTTTGACTGTGGACAAAGTATTCCATATCTTTAAGGCTGCTTCTTCATATATAAATTGGGTATAATACCAAACTCCCAGAATTTTTTCTAAGATTAGAGGACAAATTTTCATGAAGATCATAATAGAATGCTTATTTGTTTTGCACAAAAAGTTAAAAAACGTCAGTGTCTACCGTGTGTCTTAATTTGTAGATGTAAATTCAAACATTGTTCACATTTAAAGCCAAATAACTTGTAACATAAGATTATGATCAAACTTTGCAATGAGAAAATTTTAAAGTAGTTAAAATATGATTTCTCTTCACATTTTTTCTATGCTGTATTCCACCCACTCTGCCTTCATCTTTTCTCTTCTAGCAAATATTTATAAGTGACAACTATACACCAAACAATATAGTAGATGACAAAGGAATTAGTACAAAAATTAGTGGCATACAACAACAAATATTTATTATATCAGTGTTTCTGAGTGTCAGAAAATACAAGAACAATTTGCTGGGTGGTTCTGGTTTGGGATCTCTCATGAGGTTAGAGTCAAGATATTAGCTGGAGCTACAAGTCACTTTAAGACTTATCTGGACTACCAAGCCAGCTCAGTCACATAGCTGTTAGACAGAAATTTCAGTTTGTCACTGGTTATTGGTAGGAGATATCAGTTCCTCAAAATGTGGACTTCATATAGTTGTTAGAATGACTATACCACGTGCCTGGTAGTTTATCCAATGCATGAATGTGCTTTGAGAAGCAAAATTATATTGACAAAATTACTGCCAGTTTAGACTGTCTCTTTATGTTCAAACTAGCAATGTTTCCACCAATATAATTCTTTTAAAACTGTTTGGATCTCCTGTTGACCTTAACATTTTCACACTGACACCGACAAATCTCTTTGATACATGCCCTCTTCTACTTTCAGCTTTTGCTAATGGGCAATTTCCTTAAATTTCTTGGTGCCTCTATTATTTGTTTTTGAGGATCAGTAAGGCATACCCTTAAAATCTTTAGAGGACTTTTTTGTGGTTGTTTTATGACTGAATGTTACCCTGATGCATCACCTTAGAGCTTTAACAAATATCTTAACAAAGATTTTACAATCCCAACCTGATTTTATCTATAGAGCATGCTTTCTTGGCAGTGTTTGCTGTCTGAAGCGGTTGAGAATTTTCAAAGCAATCAAATACTTGCTCCAGTACTTACTTTAGTTCGTTTCTTCTCACATTTTACCGTAAGCATCAAGAAGAAATCAGGTAACACTTTGAACACTTGGTCTGGAAAGCTCCAGAGCCAGATCTCCCAATTCATGAGGTACATTTTCTACTTTCCACCTTTGTGCAGGCATTGTTGTTGCTTAACTCTTTACTTCACCATCAACCTTTCCTCTAGGTTCCAGTCAGGTACAATAACTTTATTTTCAGCCGTCAGGCACTGCCTCTTAACATGTCATCATTCTTCTACATAGAGTTTCTTCAAAGCTGTAAAGAGCTTTACTACTTTTATTTTCAAAACCCTACCAGTTTTATCCTTTTTCTGGTTCTAGAGAGTTCACATCTCAGCTATGGTAGCATGATGAACCACTGCCAGGTACTAAAATGTGTATTTATTATGACCTAGCCTTAGAAGTTATGCTACATTTTAACTACATCCTATTTGTTAGAAAGGAGTCATAATATATAGCCCACACTCAAGGAGCGGGGACCTAAACTCACTCTTTGCAGGAAATAGTGTCAAAGTATTTGATTTGTGGTCACATTATAAACCACTGCAGGAAGCAAAAATGAGTAAGACATATCCTATTACATTGAGACTTTCATAACTAATAAAAGTAGCAAATACATAACTAAGCATGACACATTATAAAATATACTCAAAAATATTTATGTGAAATATTTTTTAGATACAGAGAGGAAGGAGTAATATACTTATGTAGTTTGGATAAGTTTGTAAACTTGAAGGATGAAGAGCAATTCACAATTAGAGACATTGAGAAATGCTATTGCAGGCAAAGAGGACAGCATGAGAGAACTCAGAGATGCATGAAGGGCATGAGCAGTTTGGGGAATGGTACTAATCATCCATGAGAGAGAGCTCTTACGAATGCAAGCAGTAAGGAATCAAAGGATTTGGTGTTAGCTGGTGTCAATTGTTAAGATAATTATTTACTACGATAAGGAATTTGAACTCAAAATCCAAAGAAGATTGATTTTACAAGCATGGCATTTCTTTGAGGTTTCACATTTTATTGTAAAATTCATACTGCACTTCATGGTATCCTTGAGCATTTCTTTAATTTAAAAAGTTTACCCAACCCTTAAGTAAAATTGCCATTCCTGGAATAGGTGCAATTGTTTATATTCTGGTTTCATATACAGTTCATATGTTGCCAAGTAATCTTTGAGCAATCCAAAGTAAAGATGCAATCTATGGCTCTGTCAGCAATGATGAAACATAATGAGATTTTTAAAAAAGATGGCATCATCGTAAGATTGGAGTTTGAGAAAGTTAACTCTGGGGATAATGAAGACTGCAACCTACATTTTGGGGAATTAGGAAGGGCATGTTGAAGGTTATTGTGAGAAATGATTGATGTTTGAACAAAACAGTGTAACCGGAGAGAAAGAACAGCTTCGAGGGAGTTTACAGGCTAAGACTGCTTCTTGGAATTAACTGAATCATTTATGTTTCATAAAATGTTTGTTTTCAAACAACTGGCTCAGATAACTATGTGCATAGAATGTATCTCTCTTGGGCAGCCACTCATTCACTTCTTGGGCCGTCTTGTAACAATCACCATCAGAGAGAGAACTGTTGTAAAACAATGCAGGTAGAGCATATTCTGCTCCAGAGATTCTATTTCAGTTTTCAATAATGACTAGCTATTCCAAAGTAAGGCTGAAAGAAGTCTAATTAAATCACCTTATATTTACTTACATATTTCTCCAGGAAAACTAAAGGGTAGAATTTGTAACCCTGAAATTATTGTGTTAAGGAGACCAAAAGCTGTTTCCGAGATTAGACGCCATGCCTATGGATTCCTAATCTACCAAACTTGATCCACAAGTACATTTTCACAGAAAGGAAATAAAAGATCTGTGCTGCTAACACTCTATTTTCAAATAAAAGTGTCATATTTTTCAAATAAATTTAAAATATATATTAGTCACATGAGAAAAACCAGCCCTCCTTATAGCCCTATTTCTTAAACATCAGCAGTTTCAGGCCCTGAAAGAACTCAAGGAAACAACTCAAGGAATCTATCTTCCAATCCATCCTGCAAATCCAGTTTCTAATGTGACAGAGAAAAACAAAACAAAACTGGGAGATTGCTGTTCAAATCCTGTTTTCTAAAAGGGGACATAAATCATGTATATTGAGAAGATGTGAATGTTTAAATGCCTTACTTATCTTCCATTACAGTCAATTAGCCCAAGGAGGAAACTTTTAGTAGGTGTGGGAGGAATTGTCAGAATGCTTACCGAAGGCGGATCAAAAAGTAATAATGATCTCTATGCCAAGATGCCTCCTACTCTCCAAATCACCATGAAATCTCACGAATTAGTTAGGCAGATATGATTCTGTATGCTTAAAACAGAGAGAAGGACGGAAAACAAAACAAAAAACAGAACTAGTAATTTGGAAAGAATTCACTTAGGGAGGAAAAACCAACTTGAAACATTTTCCAATGGAAAAATAACTGACACTAAGCCAGAGAAAGGTCTTTACACTAATGATGGCTTAAAATTGTAATTAGAATCAGGAAAATAGTGTTGTTGCTCAAAAACCTTTCAGGACGGTACAGTGTAACCCATAAAAAAGAAGATATGGGAATAGTTGCATTGGAGGTTTTCCTGTAGAATTCTATTTCAACACAATCAGACTTAGACTAGAAATGTGAGTCAGGAGAGAAAAGAGGAATTGGTGCCTTACTGAGGTTATAAATCCAACTTTTTACATAAGATAGGTTTTCCCAAATAGTAGATCAGGTATATCTAAAGTTTTAGAAATCTTACACCTTATATTAACTTTTATAACCTGGCGTTGTCCTCCTATCCCACATCAGAATGTCACTGGCTAGAAGTTAGGAAAGCATAGTATGGAGCAGGGGGTAACAGATCTCTCTAGTTTTGGAGAGGCTGGAAAGATAGCAGCGTGCTCTTTAAGCTTTGTAGGATTTTAAATGAACTGCTGACAATTTTTAAAATATTTATTTTGAAACAATTATAGATTCACAGAAAGTTGCAGAAGAATATAAAGGGAGGTTTAGCTCAATTCATCATGTATCCAGCCTCTCCGAATGTTGACATCTTGCATAACAATAGCACAATATCAAAACCAGACAATCATCAGTAGTGCAGTTCAGTTTATTTATATTTCACCAGTTATGCATTTATTTGTATGAGTGTGTGTGTGTGTTTGTGTGTGTGTGTGTGTGTGTGTGAGTTTCCGTGTAATATTATGACATGTAACTGATGTAGGAATATTTCTCTGAGTCCCCAAATGATATACGGGACTTTTCAATGAGTGAGTGCCAGGATTGTGTCTCGTGAGACCGAAGAATGGAAACACGGACCCAGGAGAGGCAAAGAGTTTTAAAAAGAGGATAATTTATTGAAAGCAAAGGGTCAGAGCTCCCGAGTGGGAGGTGGTCCTGAATGGGGGTGCCCTGTGACTGCAGCAAAAGTTCTTACTTGTATGCTTTCCCCTGTCTGCTTGGGGAAGGGGGCTGGAGCCTCCTAATGGAATTTGTCTATCAGGTTTGTCCTGTTTGCCCATCCTGAAGGGATTAACAAAATAACCCATTCCTATCTATCAGATCTGCTCCTTTGTTGGACCAAAAGGGATTTGAGATAATTTATTAACCTCTAGGTGCTTTCTCATATCTTTGTCCTGGAGTAAAGGAGACATTCCAGAACCTGGAGTATCAGGAGATGGCTGCCTTTTGCTTATTCCACCAGGGACCTTCTGGTCCACTTATCAACATGCTAACTAACCTGTCTCATATCTTCATGTAACTAGCCCCACAATCAAGATGCAGAATTGTGCCATCACTGCAAGGCTCCTGTGTTACCCTTTATAACCACACCTACCACCTTCACCCCATCCCTAATCCCTGCCTACAACTGATCTTTTCTCCATTTCTTTTTTGTCTGGGAAGAAAAATTTCTCCTTCTACATTCTTTTGGCTGGTTTAAGAATTAAATTGACATGAGACAGATTAACCAGAGACAATCAAGTTTAATTTTAAACGTACGGGGGCTCCATAAGAAAAATGAGGCCCATAAGCAGACAGGCAATTGGGGTTTAATATGACATTATGAATTCAGGAGAAGGGGTAGGAATCTGGGACTTCAAATGGGAGGAAGGAAATTCACATGGAGATGGAAAAACAAATGTTTGGTACAAAGATGTTTGCTATGCCATGCAGAGAGGATGGGACACAGAGAGCACTTTGGTCCTAAGCCCTGAGAAGTTCCACCTTCCAACCTAGCCCATATTCTTTGTAGATATAGTGCTCTTCCTTGACCAGGCCCTTTATCTAAATTATTTTAGGCAGTTAAGGGGGAAGTAAAAAGTTCTTCCTGAGCCATTTTGGCCCCAACAGTCTTCAGCTCAAAATAACCCATATGGTAGGATGACCCATTCTGGGGAGACTCATTCTGAACCTCTACAGTTATTTCATTATTTCAAGAATACTATATAAATGGAATCATATACATTTTAGATTTTGATAAACCTCTGTATAATATATACATACACATATATCTTATTATATATGTAAAGGTGAATTTGAGGTTTGATTTTTTTTTTTTTTTTTTGTCACTCAGCATAATTTCTTTGAGGTTCATCTTAGTTACTACTGCTTGTTCCTTTTAACTGCTGAGTAGTATTCATTCCATGGTATGAGTATTTCACAGATTGTTTAACCATTCACCCACTGAAAGACATTTGGGTAATTTCCAGTTTGAGCCTATTAAAAATGAAGCTGCTATGAACATTTGTGTTCAAATTTCAATGTCAGGTAAGTTTTCACTTGATGGGGAAACTGACCTTAAAATGGTTCCCTGCCATGTGGAACTGAGCTAAAATGGTGGCCCCAGCGGAGAGAGAAGTCCCCAGCCTAAGCCCCAGTCCACTGCTGCATAACCCCTCCAAGCCACACCTTGAGCCAATCACCAGATGACACCTACCCCTTCCCTGACTCAAGGAAGTCCCCAACCCATAAAAACTTGCTCAAAACCTTGCTAGGGGCTCAGTCTTTTGGGAAGGATCCCGCTGAGCCGGCCGGCATAATAAAGCCGACTCTCCTAACGCTCTGCGTGCTGCTTGGGTTCCTTCCGGTCTTGGATTCTGCAACATTTGGTTCCCTGACCGGGAAACCCAACCACACTGGCCCCTTGCGCCATCGGTGTGGGGAAAGAGGCAGGCCGCAGAGAGACAGGGGACCTGAGAAGCGTATAGGAACGCCCCACAAATTTCGGTGGACCCCGAACAGGACGTTCCCCGGGTGACTGCTGCCCGCGCCTCCCCAGCTGGACCCGCTGAGAGGGACCAGGGACAACCAGCCGGATCCTCCCATCAGACCAGGTAAGCCCCAGGGCCACTGTCCAAGTCAGTCCTGTCCCACGTGACAGAAGGGGAGCCTGATCACCTCCCGCCGAGTCCCACTTCGGACTCCAGTTAGGGCCATTCCAGGGGAGGGCATCTTTCCTCCCTGAATGAATGTGTGTGTGTGCTTGGTCCCAAATGGGATTCTGTGTGGATCCACGGCCTGTCGGCTACAGAACCCGAGTGAGCCCCAACCTGCGTTTCTGTGTTAGCGTCGTAAGGCATAACAGTGATTTGCACTCTTGGGGTGCAACCTGGCCCGGGGTTTATATGGGCACACCTTAGCCAACACGCACCCTAAATTCCCGGGAGGGAAGTGGCCAGGCGGGCGCCTGATTGAAACCCTTCCCTTGTTCCGGTGACACCGAACATCATGGGAGGTAAACAGGGGAAGCCCACGGTTCTAGATTGAATGTTAAAGAATTTCGGGAAAGGTTTCAGAGGCAACTGTGGGGTCAAAATGACCCCCAGACATCTCCATGCTTTACGTGAGCTGGAGTGGCCAGGTTTTGACGTGGGATGGCCCCCAGAAGGTACTCTTGACCTCCCCACGATTCGCTGAGTCTACGTAGTTGTCACTGGGACCCCAGGACATCCAGACCAATTCCTTAAGTTGACTCGTGGTTGGAAATAGCCCAAACCCTTCCTCTTTGGGTATGTTTCTGCTCCAATAGTAAGGGACAGTCCAAGATCTACGTTGCATGGAACCCACGAGGCCGTGCCCAGAAAGACATGGCTAAGGTCATTTACCAGGGGGACCCAGACAAAGAGCCACCATCACCTCCTTACGCAACATGGCCAAAAGCTGGCGCGGCCCCGCCGCTTCCCGACACTGCTTCCAGCCTCAGCCTCCCCGTGGTCCCAACCCAATCAGCCAGGAGCCCGACTTCATAGGATTAGCGGGAATAGAGTCGGACTGAAGAGGACCGGGCTTGTTCGAACTCAGCCCCCGTGAGCCCATGGTTGACTTAGATGTAGGGGGCCAAACAGTGACTTTTATGGTAGATACTGGAGCAGAACACTCGGTAGTCACCATGACAGTGGCATTGCTCAGGGACTGCAGAATCACCATAATGGGAGCCAGCGGGGATCAAGCTAAGAGCCAACCGTTCTGCTAGGCTTGGACTTGTAAATTGGGAGGACACACTGTGTCACATGAGTTCCTCTACTTACTGGACTGTCCAATTCCCCTCCTGGGGCATGACCTCCTTATCAAATTAGGGGCCCAAATCTTCGAACCATCAGGCCAAGCCTGCAGCCTCCAGTGGAAAGATTTATTCTGTCTGTCACCACCCTGAGGGAAAAAGAATGGAGGCTTTATGGGACCGGCAGTGTAGAACAGAACCCGGAAGCATACAGCGCCGATTTCCCAGAGGTTTGGGCTGAAGATAACCCACCTGGGCTAGCAAAACATAAGGCCCCAGTTTTGATGGAATTGAGACCCAGAGCTCAACCCCAACGGCTAGGCCAATACCGCATCTCCAGGGAAGCTCCAGCAGGGATTCAAAAACACTTCGCCCATCTCAGAGCAGCAGGGATACTCGTAGAGTGTCAGTCGCCATGGAATACGCCCCTCCTGCCGGTAAGGAAGCCTAATGGAGAATACCGGCCAGGACAAGATTTAAGAGCGGTAAACCAAGCCACAGTCTCCCTACACCCCTGCACCCTGTAGTTCCAAATCTGTATATTCTCAGTCAGCTGCCCCCGGAGTCTGGATGGTTCACCTGCCTGGACCTGAAAGATGCATTTTTCTGCATTTGGTTGGCGCCCCAGAACCAATCACTGATACTGGCCGGCAGCTCCAGCTTACATGGACTCGGCTCCCACAGGACTTCAAAAACTCCCCAACCTTCTTTGGGGGAAGTGCTAGCCTCAGATTTAGCCACCTTCCCACGAGAAGAATACCACTGCACTCTATTGCAATATGCGGATGATCTGCTCCTAGCCTGTGCCACCAAGACCAAGTGCCAAACCGTGACACGGGCACTCCTGTCCCACTTAGCTGAGACGGGGTATAGAGTCTCCTGGAAGAAAGCCCAGCTCTGCAGAAACACCTTATGCCAAAGACTCATAGTTAAAGTACCCCTCTCGGTCACCACCTTAATGAACAGTCAAGGACCCCGATGTCTGTAAAATGCACGGCTGACTCAGTATCAGGGGCTACTCCTGGAAAACCGTTGGATCTCATTAGAAACTGTGCACCCTGAACCCAGCCACTTTCTTGCCAACCGAGGACGGGGATCCAGAACATAACTGTATAGAAGTCATCAACGAGGTCTACGCCACCAGACCTGACCTCCCGGACAGCCCACACCCTAACCCAGACCTTACTCTGTATACTGATGGCAGCAGCTTCCTGAGGGATGGAAAACGTAACACGGGGTACACAATAACCACCATAGATGAGGTACTCGAGGCAGGGGCACTTCCATCGAGATGGTCAGCCCAACGGGCAGAACTATGGGCACTAATAAGTGCCCTTACTCTATCCGAGGGCCAAAAAGTCAACATCTACACTGACTCTCGGTATGCCTTTGCAACCGTCCATATCCATGGGGCTATATACAAAAAAAACAGGCCTTCTGACTGCAGAGGGAAAAACTATTAAAAATAAACAAGAAATCCTTAAGCTCCTACAAGCCATTTGGCTTCCCCAGCAGGTTGTGGTTATCCATTGTCGGGGCCACCAGAGGGGCAACGAGCCCTCAGCAGTCGGGAACAGGCTCGCCGACACCATGGCCAAATCAGCAGCGATGGGAAGCCTTAGTGAGCTATTCTTGGTCACTGACACTACCATGATATCCCTCCCGTGGTACACAGAAGAAAAACTCTGATGGGCAAAGTCAGAAGGGGCCACCACAAGGGTGGTGGCAACTGCCTGATGGAAGACTCTTCATCCCAGCCCTGCTAGGTCCTCAAGTAACCGCCTTACTTGTGCAAAGAACAATCCAAAATCCAGCCCTAGCCCCATCCCCAGGATCTAGAGAAACAGTGCCGCACCTTTTAAGGACCTCGAAGTAAACGTCACCCACATGACAAGCTGCCGAGGTATTAAGTATTTACTGGTCTTGGTCTGTACCTACTCTGGGTGGGTCGAAGCTTTCCCCACTCAGACTGAAAAAGCCGCGAAGTAGCTAAGGTCCTCCTCAGGGAAATTATTCCCCGTTACGGGATTCCACTTTCCATACACAGTGACAATGGGCCAGCCTTCATGGCAGAGCTTCTCCAGATGGTAACGAGAGCCATGGGCATCAACTGGAGGCTCTATACAGCTTACAGACCACAAAGCTCAGGGAAAGTTGAATGCATGAACCGTACTCTCAAGGAGACATTGGCTAAACTCCACCAGGAGATCTCCCTAGGGTGGGTGGACCTCCTATTGCTAGCCGTCCTTTGGGTGCGCTGTACCCCAGGCAAATCTGGATTCTCTCCCTTCGAAATTGTGTTCGGGAGGCCCCCTCCCCTGCTAACCAGTCTCCTTGGTGACATTTGCCAGCTGGGGTTCTCCAGCCTCCAAAACCATATGGCCACGCTAGGCAAGGTCCTCACAGATGTATGTGCTTACATTCTGGAAAGGGCTCCCATTTTTCTTGGGGTCCCGGTACACCCCTTTACCCCAGGAGACCAAGTCTGGGTCAAAGATTGAAAGCGTGAGCCCCTCTTACCCCGGTGGACAGACCTTCACACTGTCGTACTTGTTACTTCCATGGCTCTTAAAGTTTCAGGCATTGTCTCGTGGATCCATCACACCCGGGTTAAAGGAGCCCAGCTAGAAACTGATGCCTGGACCGCCCAGCCTGTCCACTCCCTCTGACCCTCAAGAAACAGCCCGAATGAGCCTCGCCGTCGTCTGCCTGGCCTCCGTCTTCACTGTTATTGGACTCCTATTGTTTCTACCCTTTGCTGGTCTCATTGCATCCTCCCCACTGAGCTGATCACCACTGGAAAAGGGACTGTTAGGGTTCTACTTTCTGTTCTAGGCTGCTTGCCTCCACTCCCTAACCTGTCTTAGGCAGCAACCATGATTTGGCTTTTTCTCATACTATCTCTTCCCCGGGAAGGAATCACGACCTCCCTTTCGTGTCCCTCAGGCTGCCGGGGAAAATTTGTTGGCCACCCAACCTTCTCGTACTGAGATTTCATAGAGACCTCCGTCACCCGTCGGGCTCCAGCCCGGATCTTTGCCCTACGGCGTTATTGTCCTCTTAGCTAATATGATGATCTCTAAGTTGTTACCACTTACGATCATCAACAGGGGGCGACATGATAGGAAAACTGACCTTAAAATGGTTCCCTGCCACGTGGAACTGAGCTAAAATGGTGGCCACAGTGGAGAGAGAAGTCCCCAGCCTAAGCCCCAGCCACTTCCGCATAACCCCCTCCAAACCACACCTTGAGCCAATCACCAGATGACACTTACTACTTCTCCGACTCAAGGAAGTCCCCAACCCATAAAAACCTGCTCAAAACCTTACTAGGGGCTCAGTCTTTTGGGAAGGATCCCGCTGAGCCTTCTGGCATAATAAAGCTGTGTTCTCCCTGATTTCTGCATGCCGCTTGAGTTTCTTAGTCCTTGCCGTTTTTCTGCAACACACTTATCTGGGATATATTCCCCCAATACCAATACTGGCTCCTATGTAGTGTCATTTTTAGTTTTAAAAGAAACTGCCAAACTATTTTCCAGAGTAGCTGTATCATTTTACCTGCTCACATGATTAAGTTTCTCTACATTATCACCTTCATTTGATGTTATCATTATTTTATTTTTTAATTTTAGTGTTTGGATAACATTTGGATAGTGTTTGTCATTTTACTGTGGTTTTAATTGCATTTCCCTGGTGGCTAATAGTGTCAAACAATGTTTTCATATGCTTACTTGATGTCTATAAATCTAATTCAATGAAATGCTTATGTCTTTTTCCTATGAAGGTGTTCAGAACAAGTCTCCCCCAAATATGCTACTTTGGCATAAGAATTATTTTGAGCTAAAGGCAATCAAAACCTAGCATATTTAGGAAAAGCCCTTTGCCACTCCCTTAATTTTGCTTAAATTTACATTGGAAAGGGGTATCAGGAAGAGAGCTATTACCAGAGAAACTTTGTACTTAAAAAACGTATCTGCATAACAGGACAACCTTTGTTTTCCAAACATCACCTTACCTTCCTGTGAAAAGCCTTCCTCCCCTTTTAGCACCAGACCCCTATCCTTTTCCTTAGTTGGGGATGTTACATAAGCCTCAATTATGTGACTGTCCTTTAACGCTTCATGTTTTGGGGCTCCTATTCATACATAATTAAATTTGTTTTTCTTCTGTTAACCTAATTTAATTATTAGACCAGCAAAAGAATCTAGAAGGGAGGAAGGGAAAAGTTTTCCATGTCTATACCTATTTTCTAATTGGATTATTTGTTTTCTAAATGTTGGTTTATGAGAGTTCTTCATATATTATAGATAAAAGTTCTCTGTTGGATATGTAATTTGCAAATATTTTTTCCCAATCTGTATTTTATTTTATTTTCATCCTCTTAACAAGATCATTAGCAGAGCAAATATTTCTATATTTGATAAGGATCAATTTATTATTTTTCCCTTTATTAATGCATTTTTGATGTTAAGCTTGAGAACTCTTCACTTCGTTCTATGTCCCAAAGATTTCCTTTTACATCTTAAATTTAAATATGTTACCCATTTTAAATTAATGTTTTATTAAGGTATGAGACTTACGCAGAGGTTTTTTATTTTTTCTTTTTATCGCCTTTATATAAAAAAGAGCTCCAATACAATTCCTTCCTCCATTGAATTGCTTTTGTAACTTTGTCAAAAATCAATTGAGTATATGTGTCTGGATCTATTTCTGGTTATTCTATTCTGTTCCATTCATCTATGCAACTTTCTCTGTAATTGTTTTACAACATCTATTTCACAATACTATATATTAGAACTACTGTAACTATATAGTAAATCTTAACACCAGAAAAAGTGATTCTACACAATTTATTCTTCTTTTACAAAATTGCTTTGGGTATTCTAGGGCTTTTCCTTTTATATATGCATTTTAGAATATGCGTATCTATGTTTACAAAAAGCCTTGCTGGGAATTTGATAGCAATAGCATTAAATTTATATTTCTTACGTTGAGTCCTCCAAACTATGAGCATGATATATCTCTCCATTTACTAAGGTCTCCTGTTATTTCTTTCATCGCCATTGTCTAAATTACAGCATACAGATTTTGTACATATTTTGTTAGATATATAACTAAGCATTTCAATTTGTTTTGGAGCATTTGTAAATAGTGCTGATACAGGCCAAGCAAGTAGCCCCTCAGCCCCCACTGAAAAACTTTTCTTGCCTATAGGGATTTTAAGTTTCCTTTCCCTCAAGTTTCCTTTTTTCCCCCTAGTTTCTTAGCTCCTACCCCCCGCTTCTTAATTATTTTGTAAACCAGTTTCTTAATCTTAGGCAACAGATTGTTTTCTGTTGTTAAAGCCACCTGAATAACCGGTTGAATGGCAATAAGCACCATTAAGCTGATGGACTTTCCATCATGTAGCCATCCTGCATCAATAGATTTGAGGCCTGCATTTTGGGCCAACACTTTTAAACTCATTAATTAAAATGTATTTTCCTCATTCAGAGGCCTTGGGGATACAGATGATACCCCACCAAGATTACCAGTCCCGACCAAAGCCTACATGGTCTTCCAGGTGGATCTCAAGATCCCTTTCTCTCATCTAAGATCAGATAGGGCAAGAGTTCTGTGAATTCCTGTCGTGCGGGGCGGCCTGCGGGAACCTCTGGTCCCGCTCCACACATAAGAACGCAGGATATGATGAGGCCAAAAAGGAACACCCACGGAGCCATAGATAGGGGAGTCATACCACTATATTCTCTCTGGCGGCTGGGAGAGACACACGCAGTAGTAGCCACACGATCCGCAGTCCGCCGTTCACTTCTCTGCCTGCCAACCAACCAACCAATCAACGTAGCCCCACAGTTACATCAGTAGCAAATTGGCTAACTGGTTACAGCTGATGGCCAACCAATCACAGTTGATGGTCATTCACTACCCAAGCCAGCACCTCCACTCACGAGGCCGAGAGCCTGGAAACTGCTCTCTAGGACTCTGTCCCCATAATTCCCCAGTAGGTAGAGACCATTCTATGCCCCTACCCAGCAAGAAGCAGATATAGAAGAAAAGACCTCCTGTCCCTCAACTTCCCATAGAGATTTTATGGGGACCGTGTCTCTCAAGGAGAAAACAAGGCAGGCAGTTAGAGACAGGAATTGGGTCTCTGCATTCCTTATATGTCCAACACAACCCACAGAATGCAACCACCCCAAAGATCTCCTCTCTCCACCCAACACTTTCCCTTTTCACTATAATTATCTACCCCTTTGAGGAAACAAATGGATGAAAAATACCCAACTAGACTAAACTGGTCTAGTTTAGTCTACTACATCTGCGCAGTAAAGGCTAAAACAACCTTCACCCCCCCTCACCTTAGCCTCATTATACTATCAGACAAATGCCTAGTAGTTCATTAATATCATTACAACAGACTGAATTTTGGGAAGGAACATGTGCAGTCTAAAAAGATCAGGTAATAGCCTCTTGTCAATCACAGGTGCCAATCAAGTGGCCCCACACCTAGAAAGGAGTAGCCTATTCTAGAAGAGAAGGAAATAAAAACTCTCTAAGTCCTCATCGTTCATCACCTTTTGAATCATGTTGCTTAGGCCCACTCCTATCTCTTTGTAGTGTACTTTCATTTCTAATAAATTGCTTTCTCACCGCTGTATTTCTGTGTCTCATTCAATTCTTTGCTCGAGACGCCAAGAACCTGGACACCGCACCAAGAAGGGCTTGCTCTCCAGTAACTGCTGCATTTTTAATGCAGTTTAAATATGTTCCTTATTAGTATTCAGAAATGCAGTCCATTTTTTGTGGTGACCTTGTATTCAGCAATCATGTGGAGCTCACTTATTTTATTCACTTGTTTTTGTGGAGGGGGTAAGGAGACTCTTTAGATTTTTCTACCTAGACAATCGTCATCTGGAATTATGGACAGTTGTATTTCTTCCTCTCCAATCTGTGTCATTTTATTTCCTCTTCCCACCTCCCTTTTCTTTGCCTTATTTTACAGGCTAGAACTTTTAGTACCATGCTGAATAAGAGCAGTGAGAGTGGACATTTTTGCATTCTTCACAATCTTACAGGGAAAGACTTCAGTCTTTCTTTTACCATTAGTATGATATCAGTAGTAGATCTTGTTTATAGATGTACTTATCAAGTTTGAGAAGTTTCCCTCTTTTCCTAGCTTGATGATAATTTTTTTTTTTAAATCATTAATGGTATTGGTTTTTGTCAAATACTTTTTTCTGCATCAATTGATATGATCATGTGATTTTTTCCTCATCCTATTGATATGATAGATTACATTGATTGATTTTCAGGTATTGATTTTGAAACAGGACCCAGTTGGGAACCCCACAAAGGAGACCTTAAATGTCCCTGACCTCGCCTCTCGCTGCCCTAGAGCTTAACAATTGATCAACCTCCTCCCTTCAGTTGGAGCTTACATTGTCCCCTGTCCCAGTTCCTGAGATTAGAATGTCCCTGATCCCAGTTTCCTGCTTTAGATTATTACCCTGAGACTCATGCTTGCTTACTGATACCAATATCCCATCCTTACTGATGACATTACACCTTGTTTACTGATCACAATCTCTATGGCCCAGCATTCTTTGCAGGTTACTGTCATCACTGCTCCTGGGTTGATGACAAAGAAGGGGAGCCGCCAGAGGGAAGGCTCCATGTAGACCCCCAGAACCATCACATAGCCTCTGGCACAATGCCCAGATTTTCCTTTAAATACCCCAAGCAGTCTGAGAATGTTAAGGCAGTATTTGGAAGTGTTAACCCACCGCCTTCTCAGACCACCGGTGCTCTTATAATAAACGCTTATTCTAGGACCCAACTCCTGTGTCTGTTGGCTGAGTGGTGCAGGCAGCATGAGCTCCCGGACTCGTTTGGCCTCTGGTTTCAGTTTCACATGATTGCATACCTACAATAAATTTCACTTGATTATGTGTATATTCTTTTCTCTATATTTCTGCATTCAATTTGCTAATATTTTGTTGATTTTTACATCTAGGTTTATAAAAGATACTGGTCTGTAATTTTATTTTTCTTTTCTGGACTCTCTTGTCTGCTTTTGTAACTAGGGTAACATTGGCCTTAGAAATTGAGTTGAAAAGTGTTTATTTAACTTCTTAGTTTCACATTCACTACCATTTTTTTAAAGGGGGCTAATAATTATTCCCTATCTGTAACAGAGATAATGAAATTTTAAGGTAATCAAAATATTTTTAAAAAGTAAATATTCTTAGAAATGTTAACCTAGAATAGAAAAGATGCTCAATGAGTGGAAACCAGAGCTATTTATGTTGATCTGGTACCCAAAATACAGAGAAAGAGAGCTAAAACTCAGCAGTGTCTCCTCCTTCTGTACTCTTCTCTGGAACTTCCTCCAAATCTCATGCTATATCCATTTATAGGCTTCACCCACAATAACCTTCATCTTACTTCATACTCTTCACCCCTCCCCATTAATACACACTTATCACTACAAAAAATTAAAGAGTACGTCTTTGTTTGCAAAAGATAACTAACTCTATCTAATGTAAAAATCACCAGCATAAACTACCTGATTCTGGGAAGACTCAAATGAGAACAATCAAACAATAATGGTTGGATGACATCAAGAGAAAAAGAAATAAATTAAGATTACAGACTCTTGTTATCAAAAGTGTGATCTGTGCCCAGCAACATCAACATAACCAGGGAGTTAATTAGAATAAAAATCTCTGGCCCCCAGCCTAGATTTACTGAATCAGAATCTGGATTTTAACAAAACCCACCGGGGATTCCTATGCATACTAGTAATTAAGAAAAAAACAGACAACAGAAGATAGAAATGAAAAACATATGTATTACATATATTTAATTTAGCTTCTCCCACTTTCTTACCTTCTGCTTGAGTTATAGCAACAGTGGTTCTAGGGCTTGGCTTAAAAAGAAAAAGAGATTGAGAAGCTAAACTGATGAACTTACTGCTGAGTTATTTGGATCTCTCTCTCTCTCTCTCTCTCTCTCTCTCTCTCTCTATATATATATATATATATATATATATATATATATACACACACACACACATATATATATGCTTTAAAGTTTGTGATTGTCACAATAAATAGTATTTGTGCCTACTCATAGTGATAAATCCTCAGCTTCAAACTTTGAAGCCTTATTAAATCACTTGTCAAATACTTGGTATTATCTCCAAAGGAATGAACACAAGGAAAGGAGTTAAGTTATTCTGTACTTTTGAATAATACAGGCCATTGAGTGGCATTGGCAGTTAGCAATTTCAAAAATGTACTCCTTTTAGGTTTCCTATTCTTTTCATGAATGAGGCACAACAAAGAGAGATAAAGACAGTTGCAGGGAAGGAAAAATGATTTTCCCTCTATCCTTGTAGGTTCTTCACTGAGATCCTCTGTGATGAAAGATTTACAGGAGAAAAACAAACAGAAGTTTAATAACATGTATACCTTCTGTATCATGGGAGAGACCCAGGAAAACAGAGCAATTCCCTGAAACGGCCCAAGCCATTATCTTAAACATTATTTCCAACTAAAGACATAAGATGTGGGGGTTGGGGAGCCAGTTCTGGGAGGTTATCAGGCAAAGCAAAGTATAGGGTGTGGTGGTTATACAGATTTAAGTGCCTTTCCCATTGTAAGAGTTACTAAAGAGATTTAGTCATCCTCCTCTTCCTGGTACTGATGTAAAAACACCTTACAAATGGAGATTTCTCATATAAATGTAAATGTCTCTTACAAATGGGTAACTTCTACTTGGTTTTCAGAGCTTCTTCCATGTCTGTTGTGTTTTAAAAATAACCAGCTCAAAATAATCCTTATGCCAAAGAGACATATTTTGGAGTAGCAAATTATGCTCCCCTTTATAGTTTTGGGGGCTGGAAAACTATAAAGAAAAATATAAAGGCAAGATATTAATGGTGAAAAGTGACATAAATGGAGCCATTATAAAAATGGAGCTGGAGCAGCCATTCCAGAGGAACTACATTGCTTGTGTTGTTCCTAAATCTTTGGACAAGGCCAAGCTTTAGACTGGGCTAAACCACAACTGTTTTACAATCATTTGTAATGTCAGAAGAAAAGTGGAATCCTGACCACAAGGACTGATAGTTATTGGACATTCTACTGCAGATAGAATCAGTAACCAATCATGTACAGCTTAGTTTAGCTTATAAGCAGCAATATAATTTTTGTCTTCTTTTCATCATGTAATTATTTCTTTCCTTTTTCTCATAAAAATCTCTTGCTTTCACCTTGTAATTGGGACACGATTTAGGTTTGTTTCTGAATCTGTTTCCCAAATAAATGCTTTGCCTCTTGAACTGGGTTCTTGAGTTTTCAGGTTGACATATTCAGTCAAAGCATCCAAAACACTGATCTAAGATTCTTACCTGTAAAAAAATCTAGGATTAATTAAATCATCATTGGCATGTTTTGTAAAG